>NC_139236.1:54914903-55376339 GCF_977018435.1 Lepisma saccharinum | reverse complement strand
GGTGCCTCAGTAATCGAGCACATTCAATGGTTTAATTATGATCTCGCTTCCGAAGGTTCAAGGTTCGAGTCTTGCTTGAACATTTTTCATTACTTATCCTCATCGCCACGACACGTCTGAAGAGATAGAAAATCGACCTATTTTTTAATGTTTTCAATGAACGTTGAAGAAGAAACCAAACTAAACAAACAGAATGTTAAAATAGCATTTGGAAACCTAAATAACATGCAATCGATGAGGAAGAATGCCACTATTTATGTGTGTTTGTACTAAACGGTATGTGGTTTCAAGCACTAAGGCTGGACACTGGAATGAAGTTGCTCAATTTTCATGGGGGGATGTTTTTGATTATAATTGTTTCTTGTTAATATGGAGTAATAAGTAAACAACCACACGATTACCTACTGACATAACTCTTTCTCCATTGTTAAAATTGTTAGTTTTTTTTCCTGAAAGAAGGAAGCATTATAAATTTCTAAAATCAGTCAAAACCTTATTCAAGGGAACTAACTCATGGCTGTAAAGGTAATTTCCATGCAACGGTTATGGCTTCCACATGCCGCGGCATGTCTAGAACAATTCCCATACACACAGATTGCATTACACCGAAAGACGGTAGCTGGTTCTGCAAACAAAGCAAGTCCCCCTTCCTTCCTTTATATTTTGCAAAGTCAAGTCCCGTTACATTCCCGTTTTAGCTGCTGCGGGTGGCGAGTGACAAGCACAAGACAACCCTCTTGTAACATCCACATCAAAGTTTATTGACTTTTCCGAAAGATTCTTATCTGATCTGATTGGATCTCGTAGGCAGGCCTCCTGCATTCCAGAAAAGCAAACATATGTTCTAGTCGGCCGCTCGTTTCTGACCGGGCCGAGCCAAGCTGATCCGGATCAGTGAATTCGTTCGCGAACGGATTCGAGGAAACAGAACATCCAGCTTGTCAGTCTTTTCTGAACCGGATCAGTGAATTCGTTCGCGAACGAATCTTTTGAACGAATCCCAGTGCTGAACTAGTTCACAAAGAACGAATCCCAAAAATGAACGGAACTTTCCATCTCTAATTTACACTCACACACAATCACAGATTACTCACAATAACCCTATTCGCCAGCTCCACACTCGGGTACACTCCGTTGCAAGGTTGTTCTCGCGTTGTGTGATAAGCGAGACCCTTCCTTTGCGCGGTGTTCGTGTAATTTCCACATAGACTACTCACCACAGATTCTTCTACAAAGTAATTTATTTTTCTTCTTGACAGCTGTCCGGATGTTTCATATATGTTAATTACGATGGTACTAATTCCAGAATACTTACACATGCGCGATACCCGTTTACCACAGCTCTATGGGAGTTTTCACACTGAAGCGGCTTAAGGTTATGTATGTCTATGGTTTTCACCAATCCAGCCAGTCAACAGCAACGTTTCATGACAGGTCATACAAGCCTGCTGTTCTATCTACTTTTAACTCTGTTAACTTAACCCTGATAACTAGTCCCTGCAAACAGAAGACTATTCGCGCGTGAATATATAGCTCAGGGAGATTTCACGGTGACGGTTCCGAATGTTTAACGATTTTTCGCAAATTTAGAATACCGGAAACGGCACAAGTTTCGATTGCTTAATTCCGATTTCATCATAGTGCACGGACATTTTGGAGCGAATTAACAATATAGAGAAAGTCTCCAATTTTGTTAATTTTCCAAAAACCATTGACATTAGCCCAAAAAATCACGATAGCCCCACGAACCATCACGGGGACGAGGTATGCCTACTAAGTTAGGTTAGGCCTGTTAGGTTAGGTTCCATTAGCACTCCTTTCGTTCAATTTAGCATATACGGACAATACGAGAGCGTATTGTGCTCTCGTGCAGAAAGCAAATGGCGGCAGCAGCAATAGCATGTCGGAAATATTAAAATGGATCAAAACTACATTTCCGAACATCAACAACGCTACAGAAAATGATTTGCGTAAGTACTTTCTCCTGTAAATTTGAAGAAATCCGTCTCCGGTATAGTATCTAGTAAGGTGTTACCAATCACTCAACTCCCAACTTACGTGTTAACGCACATTAATAGAAATCGAAATATAAAAAAATGTCGGCTAGAATGTACAATATAGAGAAAGTCTCCAATTTCGTTAATTTTCGGTATACTAACTAATTTTGGCCTCTGATGTGTGAAAAGAAATATTTCATGTTGAAAATATTTGTTTCATATTGACTTTGACTTTTGTAATGTATTTTTTTCTTTGAAATAGTGCAGGGTCCCCACACACCTGGAGAACCTGTAAATTTCAGGGAATTGTAAGAAAAAAGAATCTCTGGGAAGATCATCTAATTGGTCAGTGAGTACCAATGGAGCACCCCTGATGGACAAGAATATAATATACTTTTGCCTCCTGCTAATAAAAATTACAAGTGATATGTACTACAACTTCAGAAATTTACTTTGCAATGAAAATATAGGTTGTAGGAATAAGTTTATATTCCTTTAAAGGTTAATTGATACTATTGTAATAATCTGTTTGTCAAAAGTGTTCCATATATTAAAATGTATTTTGTGCCACATAATACAGTTTGAAAACTCCCACGAGCATCCTTAGTCCTTCATTATGTGCAGTTACATCAGTTTATTCTTGAATTAGTTTTGTGTAGGTATCAGAAAGTGAACCGATATGAAATTTTTTGCCACTACTGATACGAAATAAAATTGCAAATTTTCCTCGAAGAACATGAATGCTTCGTTCATCTCCTTATGTGTGTAACTATGTGATTGCAATGAGTTTTGCCTTTGAAAGGGAACTGCATATTTAGACATTTACTATACAAATCAATATTTAATAACAACCCGTGAGGACCAGGGCCTACCTACTGACTGCTGGCCTCACTTCCACCAGAGATGGGGAATCATCCAACCGGTTATGGGGTGATGTGTGGTCAGCAGGACAAACCCCCAGTTCGTTGTAGGTTTACGCTACTCATTCGTAGCTCTCCAATTTCTTGTTAGCTTCCCCCAAGAAACTCACACCTGTGCCCGTCTCAAAGCATAATGCCTTAGATCACATGGCCACGATGTGGGACATACAAAACAATAACATATTAATTACGTTTTTATTCATGAAATAATAAAAAGATTGACAATATTGCAAAATTACAGGCCATTTTTAAATATAATAATATTATCTGGTATATGTAATAGATCAAGTAATATTACCTGATCCACTGTACGCCTATATTGGCTAATACTGATCGAGATAAACTAATGTTTCTTGCAAACTTTTGTTGAAGAACAGCTTCATCTCCTTAATTAATAGAAATAGGAAACACTCTGCCACGAAGCCTGGAAAGTCTTATCTTGTCAATGCACTAATCATAGAAATAAATGTTATATTTAGGGCTGAAAGACAGAATAATCCATTCCATCGCTAATAAAAATAAAGAAGGTGAGGATGCATGGCTCTCTGATGGAAATGGCAGATGTCATTGTAAAATATATTTAAATATACTATGTATTGAGTACTCTGGAGAAAAAAATAGCATTCTGGAAAATTCATGGAGAATACGTTCAAAGTTCATGTATGTGAGAATTTTGTTATGTGTATATGTTTCTTGCATATTTTATATACTTATATTTAACAATAACTATTTTTTTTTTTAATTTAAAGGTAATGGAAAATATTATGAAAATGGACTTGGTGTCATGATTGCCAGACAAAATGTTCTTCCTAGATTTCAGTGTTTAAGGTTTTAACCCAAGAACAAATAAAGTTAAAAAAATAAGTAAGTTCTAGTTTAATTTGCAATAAAATTTGTAATCCATATTTGATGCTGTATTACACATAAAGTGTATTAATATGTCACTAGTGCATTGTATACTGTTAAAGGGCATTTGCTTGTTGTCACTAACATAATAAATAAATGATAATTTTTGTTTTGATCTATCTTATAATCATTTTTCAAATTCCGTACTTTATTTTTAATTGATGTTCAATTTGTGGAATTTGGAAAAATCATACACAAATGTTAATCTATTCTAATTTACTACAATATTTTGCTTTCAGAAATGTTTGAAAAGAAGAATGCATATTGCTTCAGAATTGCTGTAGCATGCTGCTTTTCCTTGAGCCTATTGGAAATGTTCCTGTTAGGTTCTAATATGTTTACTAGGCACCATGAAACACTTGTAATAGACACACAGAAAATTCTCCACCTTGTGGACAAACATTTTTTGAGCATTACCCTTGATTCTTCTTTAATTCGACGCCAGTGGGAAGGTTTAAACTTGACGTAAGTTTCACTTGTCACCTCTTTTTATTTGTGATAAAATACTAAGTAAGTACATACAAAGAAATATGTATCTATTCAACACTATTGTATCTCACTTTGTTTTGTTGATCTGCTGTCAACTATAAAATATGACAGGAATGCATAGAAATTCAAATTTAGGAAGGGCATTACCCAATGATGTGTCTTAACACTTCAATGTCAACAGGGGTGTTGCACCACCTCAGAGTAATTTTCATTTTATTATGTTGATATTCGTACGAAAATTTTCAAGCACAATTTTTCTCTGTAATGAGCTTTTTTTAGTACTATAGGTAAATCAAAAAGTAAGTTACATCCCTCGGTATAAAACAAACTAAACACATTAAAAAGAAAAAAATATTCAACAGAAACATGAATAATTTTTTTTTCGACATAGTCACCAAGTTAATCTAAGCACTTTTCGTATTGTGTGATCAGTTTTTAGATTCCTTGTGTGTAAAAATTCCATCCAATTTAATTCAACCACTTCAACACGGCATCCCACACTTCCTCATCTGACGCAAAACGCTCACCCCCTGGGTCTGGTTTAAGAGGACTGAAAAGTGGTAGTCACAAGGTTCAGTTCGCTTGCAATCTCTTTAATTTTCACACGGTGGTTGGTAAGAATGATTGCATTCACATGCTCCACATTGTCGATAATGTTCATAGTTTCAGGTTGCCAGACATGTGGTTTGTCGATCATTTTCGTTCTTCCCACTTCGAACATCTGGCACCATTTCGAGATCATGGACATGACATCGCATTCTCACCATACACGTCGACAATTTGGCAATGGATTTCACTCCGATTATGCCTTTGTGGCCACAAAAATCGGATGGCGGAGCGTACCTTGCTCACCTGGTGACTATTCATATACTAAACCAGCTGCAACATGGCTGCTTCGGGTGTGGGGAGAAAACATTCCGGACAATATTGCCACTAAGCGTGATTATTGTATCTCTTTTAGTACAGGAACACAGCTTGGGTGTAACTTGTTTGTATTGTAATGGTGTTATGAATATTTCACGTAAAAGTGTGAAAAGTATGTATTCTAATTCTTAAAACAAGATTCTAAAACACGTCATGAATATTTCATGTAAAAGTGTGAAAAGTATGTATTTTAATTCTCAAAACAAGATGCTAAAACGTGCCATAAGGCAAAGACAAATTACAAGGGGGGAAAATGACATTTGTAATATAACAATGAATAACAGATAAAGATATGATGTACTTAAATATCTTGAATTAGAACAACTAGTCTTATTCCATGTGTTTTCAATCTCAGTACATACTTCAGTAATGTGTATTCTACATGAAAAACTCTTCACTACTGTTATTACTCTGATATTATGCAAAAGTAACAAAAGATACCAAATAGGAATTTTTAGGCAATATTATACATAATAAACATTTAGAGACGTTATGAAAAATAGTTATTAGCTTCCAAACAACATGAAAAGAATTTAAAACATTAAAGCCTATATTTTACTGGTGTGCAATTATTTATTGCTATTGTTATTGTTACTCTATTTTTACTTAATTTATTGGTTAAAAATTAATATTTTTCCATTCCTTAACAAATATTTGAAATATAGTCATCACATATCTTAAACATAAATTTAAAATTTCAGTTCAGAATTCCTTGTAAATGTGGCATCAACCCTTTCACCTGCAATATTGAGGTTGGGAGGTACATCAGCTGATAGGCTTATATTTGTGGAAAATTCAACCGATGAGCAAGCAACGACCTGGCAGGAATACCCTTTGGATGGCGGTGTATGCTCATATGAAGATAAAAATTGCAATGATGATTTGACAAACTTCACAATGTCAGGTAATTTTTGTGATGGATGATTCTTTTTTAACCTGACTGTACTTAATTTATTTGAAAAAAATAATGTTTAAAACAGTGAATGTATTTTTTATTTTTCTGTCTTGTGAGTATGGTATGGTTTCTCGTGTGTAACCTAATATTTGCTATTTCTTGTTAGATGCATACTAAATAATACATTACCACACACTGAACTTCCGGCCTCCGTGGCGGGGTAATCAGCACAGCATTTTATGACACCAGGGGTCCCAGCCTGGGCATGGGTCTTCTTTGTGAGTGTCACTTCATCAATTTCATAATATCATCACTCATCTTTGCGATTAGCCAAAAGTGGCAGAAATGCAAAATAAAATAAACCAAACCAAATAACTGGTAAAAAGGTTAGCTTAGTATGCTGTCAACAAAAAGGCCTCAGGTTCTAATCATGAGTAAACTATTGATATATTACTGCGATTGTCCCATTATCTATTTCATTGTTTCACCATTCATCCTCATCAGCATGGTTTAACTAAACTCCGATGGTACAGCAGCCATTTAAAGGCTAAGGCCTGCCAAGCAGCTTTTCTTTGGGTGATCCTAGTTCATGAATCACGTCCCTATTTCCTGGTGTTCTGGACCAGAGTCCACTTCTTTCTATTTTCAGGTAGCTTTCCAATTGCAGTTATGATGCTTGGTCAGCATTGAAGTGTTAGGGATTGTACCTTGAATCATTTGTTCCAAAGGTGAGATTGCTATCCTTTCAGTTAATGCAAGAGCCCTCACAACTAACTTAGGCACAAAAGCAACATTGTAATCAGAAAACTAGCATTTAATACAAAATAAAAAACCAGTTTACACTTTAAAGTGATTTATATTCCTCTGAGGAGATGTTTTATCCTAGTTTCCTAAGACCTTCTCAGACATATATCGAGGGTGGTCCAAAGTGCAAAAACATCAGTTCAAAACAAATGTGGATAAGGAAACATGAATTATATGTCATGACACATGATATAGGAAAGGGAGAAATTTTTATGATACGTTACCAACCTTTTTTATTAAATGGAGAAGTGGTCATGTAACATTAATATAGACTAGAATTTCACGAGAAACCTGTCGATATGTATAACTTCAATCCTTATGGTGGTGGAACCATTAGAGCCATTCAAATAATTAGCAATTGTATCTAAGGCTATGAAAACTGATACAGACCCCAATTCATTCGTAGTTATGTCACAGAAGAGTGTTTCCATTGTGTGTAAATTTCATTGAAATGATGGCATTTTCAAAAGAGAAAAAAAAATACAAATCTGTTTTCCAGATATTCTGCCATCTTTGAGGTGTCTGAGGTAGCACAAAAGAGCAGATCTTTGTCAATCATTTCTTGCTAAGGTATTGGCATGGACTCCAGTCTTATCAGCACTTGTGCAAGATCTCATGTTAGTGTCATTGTTGATAGCAAACTCTGATAAAATGTTGGTAAATGTGCAAGGACCATTAAATTATTTGCTAGAAGCCACATTTACTATTTATGTAATTAGTAACACATTGTGATCACATTTTATTAAAGAACAACTTAATGATGTGAACGAGAAGTTTGTAAGACGACATGACTTAAATAATAAGTTTACAATGATAATGTGCTGTTTGTGATATTAAATAAAATGCAAATAATGTCACCAGTATACAATGTCAGACAATTTATGTATATGTATTTTGCAGGGCTTGAGTGGATTTCAATTAACCAATTTGCACAAAGAGCGGGATTTGATGTATTATTTGATTTGAATGTTCTGTTGAGGAACTCTACAGAGTGGGATGACACAAATGCAAGGGAGATTATTGAATTCTCAGACCAGCATAACTTTCCTATAATGTGGCAACTAGGAAATGGTAAGTAATTAATTCTACTAGTTTATTACAATTACAGTGTATTCTTCTTCTAGCTGGCAGTTGTTACAAGCATTTAAACATGGGCTTTGATGTAATATTTTGGGTTATCATCATACAATCATCTTCATTATTGGAAAGAGGCAGAGGTAAGAGATCTGTCTGGAAAGTTCAAAGAGTAAATACAACAATTGATTTACTTCCTCAGTTTTTAAAAATCAGAGCTGATAGGTTTAACATATTGAGAAGTCAGGGACTTTGATCATAACTTGCCTATTAGTGAACCCATATATTCCTGGTTAATGCCGCAAACTTTTCCAAGATTTCACAACTACAGAAATGTAGTTCTTTCTTTCATATTGAAGAACTTTTTTTTTTTTCATTTTACAGAGCCAGATGCTTTCCACCATGTATTTAACATGACTCTAAGCAGCCAACAGCTTGGGAGAGATGTTTCAAAGCTAAAGAGACTGCTATCTTTATTTCCCTCTTACAAGGCAACCAGTGTGGTGGGTCCCGATGTAACTAGGCCAAGACCTCAGAGGATGCACTCAGTGGAATATTTGAGTGGTTTTCTGCAGGAAGCAGAAGGTGTTATCAATGCAGTCACTTGGCACCAGTAAGATTGTTTCTTTGCTTTGTTGCTAGGTATTATTTAATTGCAAGTTATTTTCAGATGATTTAGATATATAGTAACCATGAGCCTCCCCGATAGAATAGTGGTAATGTTGTCGACTTGTAATCGAAGAGGCCCGGGTTCAATACCTGGGGGAGGCACATGGCACACTGGTTTGGAGCCCACTTTAAACTAAAGGTCCAGTCCCAATTAGCCTTCCTGTACATAAAGTAGAATTAGAACAAAATTAATTCACTCAATATAGTAATCATGTTTAAAGAAGTTCCAGAACAGAAATTTCAGTTAAACAATTTGTAAACAACTAGCTCAAATACATATTGTTCTGTGGTAGAATGTCAAGGACATCCAAGTCCTGAATTTTCTGGTGGATCATGCATCACGTGGTTTATTTGCTAATTGAATGAGGGCTTTCTTTCAGTTCACTACTACTCGGTAACATTGGTGAAGAATATTGTATACTCACTACAGACTCCCAGTGGATAGGACCCTTGAAGTTCTACTACACATAACACGGTCTGGTCTTCAAAATTCTCTCTTCGAACCACCTCTCGTCATCCACAAAAGCATCATCTGGATTTTGCGTCAAATCCCGAGTTACACATTACTGATCTTCCTCTAGGGTCAGCCTTGGGGGAACTAGGTATTCAGGTTCATCTTGAGTGAAAACAAAAATGGCGTGCTCGTCAAAAGCATGAAGCAGGATATCAGTATTGGTGGCTAATGGTTGACTTTGAGGTGATTCAAAAGACTTTCATTTTAGAAGTTTTGAAATCTAACTTAGCTTTAATTTTAGAATTGATTGGGCCCATCCAATAAAACATTACCAAGAATATGCGCTTGTCCCATCCTCTTAAAAATATTATAATAATCTTCTGTGGACTCTTCCAGAGATGCAACCAACAAACACATAGCTCTGACAGGAAAGAGAGAAGCTTCATTATTGGCACCATGGATATATAAGAGTACAACTGTTTGGAAATAAAACAATGTGGATATGCACCACTTTGTGAATAGAGTCAAGAGTTCTCAGTCCGTTTTCAATTATATATGTTCAAAACAATGACAACATAAAGAAGCATCAGTACCAGAATAAAGTACTCGCTTATCCACAAAACTGGTTCTTCATACCTTACGATTTGACACACGCAGGTAAAACAGCGACAACAATAATCCAGTGAATTCAGAGCTGGTTCGGTAGCTCAGTTGGTAGAGCAATGACATGGTATGCCTGAGACTTGGGTTCAAGTCCTGCTTGAGCCTGCAAATTTCGATAAAATTTCTACATGATTTTGAATAGTTCTGTTAATTTCCAAGCCCCCAAGCAATAATACAACAAGTTCTCGAGAGGATGGTGGCAGTGATCACTTAAATTAATAGATCTTCAAGAAGTTAGTTTTACAGATAATTGAGTACTTAAGTACTTGTTCAGGTATATTATTTTTTTTCACATTATTTTATTCCCTTCAACATGATTAAAGAAACATCTTACAACACAAATAAATAATCAGCTCTCAAAAACAAAAATTTGGAAACTTTGGAAAGAAGCACTCTGCACTACTTTGCAATAATCAAATGATTTCAATATTATTGGATGATTTTACATGAATTTATATTTATATGAAACTTAAGATCAAGAAGCAATGTACTGAATTACAAAGTCTATTATCTTTCTTCTGAAGGTACTACTTAAATGGCAGGACAGCTTCTATGGAAGACTTTATTGATCCTCAAACCTTTAATGTCCTAATTAATCAAGTGAATATTATGAATGAGGCAGTACGTAAGATAGATCCTAATATTCCTATTTGGCTTGGTACGTATGCAACAGTATTTTTTTTTGTTTAATATTTAAATCATGTATACAGTGTGGTAACACAGCATAAATAAAAGCTCGTAAAAACTTTGGATGATAACTCATACCTTTTTTGACTGGGGACCTATTTAATAGTAATACATGCATTGTTATCCACTGGTATATGTATAGCCATGCATTTGGATATCTGTAAAATTGCCAACAGTTTTACTGATCTAATAGTTTTATAAATGTTCCTCATTAAGTGCATAATTTTAACTATTTGTTACTGCTTTTATGTCAGAATTATGAACTTAATGAAGATTTATGTATGCATTATGCATTCATGTACCCTAGTTTTGTAAAGTAAATTTCTAAATACGCATTCTATTTTGCCAGCTTGGTAGCCAAGCATGTAGTCAACTTTGATATCTCCACCAATGTTTCTGCATTTTGAAACCCAGTTTGTACATGGACATTTCCTGTGAGTATCCCTTGATCAAGTTCATCCTCATTGTTGCAGTTAGTTAAAAGTGGCAGAAATGCAGTGTAAAATAAGAAAAAATACAAACACATGTAGTATATTTTCCTAATACAATACCTATTACAGTCACCTGTTTACATGTGTTATAAGTAATGAGCTGGGGTGTAAGGGGTACTTTCCGCGTAAGGGCCCAAAAGTCAACCTCACTACCACATAGTACACCCTGGACTATAGACTAACGAGGCTCTGGCGACTGGCACTATGGCCAGTATAATTTTGTGTGTGTTGTCCTGTTTTTTTGTCCTTGTGTGTGCTGAGTGCCCGTTTAGAGCCTCAGCTTTTAACTGAAGTCAGAATATTTTAAGATTTTTACTTGTGCAACGTTAGAGTTGTCATTTGTAATGATAAGGGGCTGGCCCCTGTATAATGTGAGGGGTGCAAAATAGCCTAAGTGCTGACGCACCCAAAATGTAAAAAAAAAATTAAAAAAATAAGTAATGAGCTGAAAGAACCAGGCAGGTTTGTCATAAAATGTTAATGTTGGATCAGTACTTTGTCATTGGTTAACATTTAATATCAGTCCCCTTTTATATATATATATATATATATATATACACACACACACCAGGTGAAACTGGAACTTCATAACAGATCAATACTTTCAAAATGGAAAAGAAAATGTATATGTACTTTCAATTCCATTGCACAAACATTTTATATTACATGTTGTTCCCGTATATCATAATTACATATGCATGTGATATGTATCATAATCGCACAAAATTCTATTGCACATGCATATGAGAGACATGGAGGAACATTATTTGTTGTTGGCACTGACTTTCTTAGGCTACTGGCAACAGGGGCAGATCCAAGATTCAAGCTGCAGATTTTCTCGTGCTTTTCATCAATCATTTACATTCTCCTTTATTTCTGACTAAAAAAATTCCTGCAAAGTTTCTCAGTTTTGTTAATATGCAATGTGGTTTCATTTACAGGAGAAACTAGTACGGCCTATGGTGGAGGAGCTCCTGGGCTGTCAGACAGATTCGTAGCAGGGTTTCTGTGGTTGGACAAGTTAGGGCTTGCTGCCAGAATGGGAATAAATGTTGTCATTAGGCAAAGCTTCTATGGAGGGAATTATGGATTAATTGACAGAAGCTCAGAACCATTGCCCGTAAGTAAGGATAACAATTTTCCAGTGAAGTTCAAGTTAAAATTTTCCAATCTGAAAAATCTTCTGAAATAAACAAGTGGGAACTACTTCTACATCATGAAATCGCGATGTGCAATAGATATTCAGATGAATAATCTGTTGGAAGTGGGATGACTATTTCCATAGGTTTTGTGATGATTATTGATACTCGCAGAGATACAGAAAGACTCATCAAGTCAGTTTGTTACAATATTTGTACAGTTTATCTTGTGGTGTGTACCAAATATCATTTACACACAAGTAATGGTCACTTTCCTTGCATGTATGTATTTCTGTCCAGCTTTCATAACATCATGTGGTTTCGTCAGGAAGCTGGACAATATTTGAACTTTAATGCTTGTGAAATGATTAAAGAGGTAAAGACAGGTAAGTTAAAATGAGAAACGAGTTGCCCTGTTATGATCTTTACTCTTACTATGTTTAACTGGCAAGTGATCTTCAAACAAATTAACATAAAAGTTCATTAGATCTATTTGGCAACTGCTGGTGGAACAAAAATTCAAACAAAAAGTACAGTGTTTCATATAGAATCCAGCTCGTAGGATAAAACAGGTGACATCTTCCTGTACAGGAACAATTACCTACCAGGTGTACATTATGAAAGTCACATTAGTATAACATGTCAGACAAGTTATGGCCATTGGCCATTCCTTAAGTCCACGCATGAAGAGTGTGATGTTCATTCTCACACAAAACACATGTACTGAGAGGCAGGTTTGTTTAATGAAAATCGTCATTTACTTGCACACAGTGTGTATACATGATAGCTTCAAACTGCACTAGTTCAGAAAAATAATAATTTGAACGGAAGATATGAAGCAACATGCACAAGATGAGTGTACCTTATCTGTTCTTAAAATGTAATTAAAATGAGCAAGAACGTCTTCAGTCAAGTTCACTCCTACTAGAAGAACATGTAGAAACTTTCTATAACCAAAAATTGCAATTGACGCTTTCACCAAGTGTGTTCCTAAAGTCAGTAAAATTAATGATTTCAACAGGCAGTTTTTTCATTTGATTGATGCATATCATTATGACTTCAGGAAAGTGCTCCAAAAAGTGCCATAATCTTAAGTCACTAGCTAGCTTGGAAGCCACACTGGTTGAAGATAACACCTTCTCGTAGCGTGTTGACAAAACATCTGCATAACATTACCCTGGCCAGCCTGTAGCCTTGGATGCCACCAAGAGCCCCAAGAATCAACGAGCGACCTTGAAGGATCCAATGGGAGGGTGCGCTGTGTGGAGCTAGTTTAAAATATATGTTCATAAATAAACTATAAAGTTGCAAAGCACAGGAGAAACAAAAATATGATTGCTAACATACGGATCACATATTCTATGTGAAGATAAACGTTTCAGGGTGTTGTTCGGTCTATTAGGACAGCCAACATGTCCATGGACAGATCTGCCAAATAGAGTTGGTAAAACTCACTGCGCAGTCACACTTTTTTCAAACAGTTTGAGAGGTGAAAAGTTACTGTTTTTCAGGCAGGTGAATTTCTATTTATTTGCTTCAAAAACTTTAGTGTTGACATTGTTTACTATTTACTACGGAAAGAACTATGAGGTGCCAAAGTAAATTTGTGAATATTGCAATGTGTGAAAGTTGAAAATTGTTTCAATCATCCGCAATCGTCTGTTGCATTAAATACGTTTGACAACAGACCAGCTGAAATTCGAAAAAATGAACATCTGCACCAGGACATTCATCTTTCCTCTTAGAGACTTTAAGGAAACAGTATCAGGTAGAGTGCTGATTTTTTTCAGTATAACGTACCATGTAGAAGTAATGAATTATTTTTTTTCTTAATTTTTCGGGATCTGCTTCCCCAACAGAAAATGTCACCGCCCGCCACTGCTTTTAATGTGTTCAAATCTTCTCCAGCCTCCTACTGAAGCCACATGATGTGATTAAAGATAGTGGAAATAGAGGTACGTTCCAAAAGTGATCATTACTTGTGTGAAAAGAATGGCATGTTATGCAAGCTATATCTCCTTCCAAAGTATCATTAAAGTTAAGATATTTCTTTTATCTCAATTTTACACCACATTGTCATTTTGTTTAATAAAGAATTGTGCTATTTAGCAGTTCAATAATTTGTTCTTGCAGGATTATTGGTTGTCTTCTTTGTTCAAGCTGCTTGTGGGTCATCAGGTCCTATCTGCTGACCTTGTGACACAAAGTAGAGATTATGTTCGGTTCTACTGCCACTGCACAAACACTGAAAGGACATCATATGCACCTGGTGCATTAACAATATTTGGTATGAATTTGAAACCTAGCACAATCGAAGTCACCTTACAAGGAACATGGAATTCAAGTGAAATTCACCAATATTTGCTCACAGGAAGAGATGGGTTAGAATCAAGGTAAATAAAATACAGTAGTCACAAATATATTTTCTTGTGTTTTGTGCTGACTAGAGCATGTTCTTTGCTAAGGATAACAACCATGTTACTAGCACAGCACACATTATATGTTTAAATGACAAGTCACAGCAACTGCTGTCTCGGTTGATGTAAACAACTTGAGATTGGCCAGGATATTGTCGTGGTGTCAATGTCAAATTCACATTATTTCTGTAAAATAATTGTCAATATTTTATTCCTGCGTTCTCTTTTATTTATAATGGAACTTTGGGCCTCCCTGATGGCATAGTGGTTATGTCATTACCTTGTAATGAAGGTGTCCTGGGATCTGTACCCAATGGATACACATAGTGGTTCGGAATTCGGATCACACTTTAAACTGTAGGTCAACCACCACATTATTATTATTATTATTATATTATTGTTATTATTATTATTATTATTATTTATGGTGAACTAAAGCTAACTTCATACATATTAATTTACATGTCTGTTTTCCCAATGTAGGAACAATTGACTATCGTATTGGTTATAAAGTAATGTTATAAATCTGAAACTTAACACTATTAGCAGAGTTCTACATTTAGTTTAAGTTGAATCATTTGGCTTTATTTTGGAAGAGAGAAGTTTTTATATTGCAACGGTAATTATAACCCATGGTGTTGTGTTCATAGAAGTGATCTCTTAGAGGAGTGCAAATTTGCTTTCAAAATGATGAACAAAATAAACAGGATAATAAATTTTGTAACTTTCCTTCCAGTAAACTAAGTGATAGGTGTTTATAATTTAATTATTTCTATTCTAGGTTTTCATTGCTGAATGGAAAGGAAATCAACCTTAAGAAGTCAGGAATGTTACCTGATTTTGTTCCTGTATTGCTTTCTCCTGAATCCAGCATTACTATCCCACCATATTCAATGGGATTTTGGATTTTACCCAAAGCAAATGTTCCTATATGCATTTAGAGTGTATATAATATTACATGTTTGTGAGATATATATATTTTTTTAATGTACAAATTGTTCATAATGTATGTATGTCACACACAATAAATAAATATTTTGTAATAATGATATTGTGTTTCAAAAACAAGCTTGCAAATATTATGTCATCTCATTTTCTGAGCCTGTTTGTTCCATTCTTTTAATTAGGAGTGAATACACAAGTTCATTTACTCTGGTTTTTATATGTTGAATTTTTAATTTCACTAAAACAAAACCCATCAGCCCTCCAATAATTAAGAAGGTGAACAGATGATTTGCTGTTACATCAAATTGGTATAATATTGGTTATCAGCGTTTATAATTTTTTACATTTGTAGTTTAAGAGGTATTGTATTAGTAAAGATTTCATATCAGTCCATTCCTAATAGTTATGCAAGTTTTATAAATTTTGTTTGTTCCATGCATATACAGGGAAATATGGTGAATTCGTAAGAATTTATGATCATTTTACATATCAACACCATTCAATTAACAACAAAAATTACATGAAGCATTAGAGGTCCAAATTCTCATGCCTGCATGATCATTTCACATACAATGGAATATGTATATAAGCTATTTTTAATTTCAGGGCTAACCCTCACCAAATAGACTTGCTGGAGTTTCTACATTAATATGAAATATTAATTTGACATTATCTACATAGTATACTGTTTACTAGGGATGGGAAAGGGTAATAGGTATTCTGTACTTGTTATCAGTATCAGCCAATATAGGTTTATCAGGGTATAATTTTATCAGTTTTACTGATTAATTTTATCAATCCAATATATGAAAAATAATCTGTAATTTAATGCAAAATTCTGCTATTTTGATATTTTATGAATATTAAAGTATAATTCATGTGCCCTAGTTTTGTAAAGTAAATATCAAAACACAATAGTCACCTGGTTACGTACATTAATTCATGTTCTTAAAGGAACATTTACAATTTTATATTGGATCAGTGGAATATCGGTTATAATTTAAGTTACTAAGAACTACATTTCATAAATGGCTGAAATTGTTTAATATGATCGACATTTCGACATACTGCACATCCACCTTTTATAACTGACATTCCATCTTATTGTATTTTTGGATCTTGGAAAAAGGTGTATGTGCAGGATGTCAAATTCAGAGGTGTTCGTTGTAAAATCAGAGGTGTTCGTTGTAACTCACCCTCATGATGACCTCACCTGCACGAGTGCCACCCTACAGATGGTGAACACCTCAGGTCAAAATTTTTAACATATTGAAGAATTTCAACCATTGAAGAATCCTAGTTCTTATTAACGTTAATTAGATTGATGTTGCTACATGAATCATTTACAAAGACTTAAATATGAAAACTATAAAGAATATCTGAATCCGTAAATTGTATATTTAGTACTTTATTTTAATTTGCAAAAATTCCATATCAGTCCATCACTGTTTATTTATTCTAACATTATCTTTTGAGAGAGCACCTTTTTTTTTCTAATTTTGTAATAGAAATCAGATCTACGATGGATCTGTGAATTACTACTGATCCAATATGTTAAACACTATTTTACTGAAAAACTCAATATGCTGACCAAGGCAGAAATTTATTTTATTATAAAACATAAACTAAACGTAATGTTTCAACCTTCTAGCAAGGTCTTCTTCAGACTCTGTACCAAGTACAATTGTAACAAGGTACACAACAGAACGATCTATATACACTAGTGATGGGTTCAAGCCGTTCATTTGTGCGAGTCGACTCATGAGCGCTCGCTCACTGAGAAGAGTCGTTCAAATGAGTCGTTCCAAAGAGTCGCCAAGCTTCTTTTTCTCGAAACACATGCCTGAAGAGGGGGAAGGGGGTAGGTGGTGTTGAAGCAGATGATTGTATTTAAGTAAACGAACACAACGTACGTCCTTCAAGATTAATAAATTGTATTGCATTTTTGTGTATGTGTGTGTGCGTGTAGCCGACTAGATGGCCAAGATTCTGAAGTAATCGACATTTGATCTTGCCACAGAAGTTCCCGGGATCTAGTCCCGGTCTGGGCAAGGATATTCTTTACGAGTGTCCCTTCATCTATATCATCACGCATCATCCTCATCGTCGCGATTACTTAAAATTTGAAGAAAAGCGGCATAAAATAAGAAAAATACAAATACGATTCTGTATGTGTGTGGATATACATATATGTGTAAACAGTAAACACACACACACACAAACAAAATTTATACTTTTTTTTATACACATACTTGTTTTCATTACTCTGCCTCATGAGTGAGATTTTCTATATTTGTATCTTGTTTCAGTTTACATTTCATGCTGCGGATAATGCAAATTATGCAGTACGATAGCATACACAGAAATGCTATATAATTATATCAACCTTTTATTAGTAATAACGTGCATTTACATATTCTTCCTTTTTTGCATTCGATCACTGGTTTTAATATCGCAACAAAATGCACTCCAGATCTGCGCTGCGACACATGCTTGCATTTCCACGAGCATCGCTCGTTCACGACTCTTGAAACAGCACGAAGAGTCACAGCACAGTCCCACGACTCTTTCCCCATCATTCGTTCACGACTCGCGAGTCAGCACGAAGAGTCATTAAGCACCTTAGCGACTCGCTCGCCTTAGCGACTCTTCTCCTCACTCATCGTTCACGACTCGCGAGTCGGCACGAAGAGTCATTAAGCACCTTAACGACTCGCTCGCCTTAGCGACTCTTCTCCTCACTCATCGTTCGCTCGCGAGTCGCGAGCTCTCTTACACAAGGCGCGGCGGCGGCAGTCTCGCCAGCAGACTGGATCTACAGTTTAAAGTAGGATCCACCCGCTCGCTCTCCGCGGATGGCTAACAGCTGTGTTTAAGAAATATATATCGCTCTTGAACATTATCCATGTCCATCCCATATCCATGTTTTTGTTGTTCTACAGTCATTCAATATAAGTTTCTGCCAATATCATAATGTATGATCGAATTTCTATAAAGCGGGCCAAATTATACGTATGTATTTTTTTTTAATGTTGCTTTCTACTAGTAAAACACCTTTACACGTAGGCTCACCGCAGATGGCCAACAGCTGTTTATATCACTCGTGAACATGACCCATGTCCATCTTACGTAGTTGTTCCTAATTCTGCAGTCATTCAATAAAAGCTTTTTTGCAGTATCATGTACGATGAGATTTATGATTAAACTTCTATATTTATTCTTTAATGCTGTTTTCATTAGTAAACTATTTACACGTTAATGTTAATGAAATATTTCACGTCATATGAAAACGATTTTGTCAGACAATGTTTAAAGTTCACTTTATGCTCGGGATTGAAGCTACATTTTAAACTGGGGGTCTAAATCACTGGGCAAGGTGCCTCCACCGAAGATCGAATCCGAGACAGGAAGCGATTTCCTTACCAGGATTTAACAAGGAATGAAAGGATGGCTGAATAACATAAATAAAACATACTCCATGGTGCATGTTCTTTGTTTCTTGGTTTCTATGTTGGCCAGCTTGAAATAATCTTGGAGTGACAGATAAGTGGTGTCGCCCTCCTCAAAGTAAGCCTATTGACACCGAAAGTTCCGGGTTCGATCCCCAGCCCAGAGATGAGTGGTAATCTGTATTTAACCTCTTGTCAATTACTCTAATCACCATCCATCCTCCGTCGTTGCCTTGTAACGATACCTGGTGGATCCCACTTTAAACTGTAGATCCAGTCCCGATTAGCTTATCTGTACGTAAAATTCATTCATCCTCGCTGTCAATTCTAAGTAATTAGGTATAAAAGATGCATAAAATACAACAAAGCGTGTTAGGCAGTTAAAATATTAAAACTGAATTAATAAATTATAAAATATAATTACTGCATGCTAATTTATAAGAAATTATAGCATTTTAAAATTTGTTTGTTCCTTAATGGGAAAATAACTAGTAGCTTATTTCTTCTGTTCATTCTCATGTTAACAGATTTGTTTTCTTGGATAAATAAAATTGAACGTGTAAATTAAAAGGTTTACATGTGCACGAAGCGGAAGAGCAACTCGATCGAGTATCGTGGTGAGACAAGATGACTTGGCACATCGTTTCAACTCGTGAATGAGAATGCATATCTTGTTCGTGATTTGATTTCAAGTTAAAAACACCTGTCAGGTCTTGTTCGCTTATCGATTTCAAAGCATAAATCGGTATCGTTACTCCAATGAGACGAGATTCTCGGACAGTACATTTTACACAGAGTGTCTCTCATCATCTCACCAACTTTGGAAGGGTTGGCCCTGTTTTCATTGCGATTTTGTAATGCCCTGCTACTTGTGAAACTGATTCACTTCCAACAATTTCAGTCGCCTCTGTGGAGGAGTGGTTAGAACAGTGCGCTAAGAGGAATCTCGGAATTGAGTGTCACTTCATCAATTTCATTATATCATCACTGATTTTCATGTTCGCGATTAGCCAAAGTGGCAGAAGAGCAAAGCCTGGGCAAAAGTGGTATCCCGAGCCGCTATGTGTTTCCACCGAATATCGGCCTCAGGATTCCCTGCCCTCGTGCCGCGATGTGCTAACCACTCCACCACGGGGGCCGGCTCTCCCCATCACATCTCTGTTTTATACTAAAGGCTATGATTGAATATGAATTTAAAATTTTGTGTGCGTCACTTAGGCTATTTTGCACCCTTCACTTTATACGGGATCCAGCCCCTTACCAGAACTAAAATAACATAACTGTAATGTCCTGTAGTAACTAAAATATTAAAATAATCTGACCGGTTAAAAGCTGAGGCTGTAAAGGCACTCTGCACACATAAGGACAAAACACAGGACAACACACACACACACACATTCCTACGAAAATTATACTGGCCGTAGGTATAGACGCCAGAGCCTCGTTGGTCTGCAAAATGCAGTCCAGGGTGTACTATGTGGAACTGAGGTTGACAATTGGGTGTGCTACGTGGAAGGATCATCCCTTACATCCCTTAAACTATATTTCTCGATACCCTTGATGTGCTAACCACGCCGGCATACATTATAGAATACTTGAGTTAGTTTTGTCAATATTAATTTTATTGATTGCATTTTTGTTTTGCAATGATTTTGCGCACTGAATTTTCATATTTATCTTTGCTTTTCATTTTCACTACAGGACAAATCTGTTGGCTGTTCTTCGCTGCCCGTCATGGGCTAAGGTTGCACGCTCTCTCTCTCTGCAAACAACACTCGCGAGTCGCGAGCTCGCGAGTCGACTCTTTCCTTCGTTCAAAGAGTCGCTAAAGTGTGCCACGACTCTTTGAACGAAGGAAAGAGTCGACTCGCGAGCATGCTCCTTCCCCTCTCATCGTACACGGCACGTTTCAGCCAGCTTTACTCAACTAGGGGTAGGGAAAAGGAACAGAGAGGACCCCCCCTCCCTCTCCTCTCCAGTCCCCATTTGCTGCCCGCAGAATCGACTTGCTTTCTTTCAAAAATTCCGGCCGCCAGGCGAGTATACACTTGCGCATGCGCCTTCCTCGCAAAATTCGTGGAAAGGAGAGGGAATAATGGAATAATATAGTAGTTGCTTGGCGGGCGGAGGAGTCGTGGCACACATACGACTCTTTGAACGTGTCGTTCAATTCTGGTGAACGAGTCGTTCACCGCTCACAAGAGAGAGTCGTTACTTTTGAACGACTCGTTCACGAACGACCCATCACTAATATACACAAAAATACTCCCCTCCAGACTATTAGAAAGTAGTTCTGGAACAACCTAGCAGGTGGCTTTCCCTTGTCAACTGTACTTTCACCTGAAAGAGAATGTGGTTGGACTCTCTATCTCACGCTCTTTTTCCTTCATTCTTCCTCCTCCTTCTCTCCTCTTTCTCTCTTGTCCTTTCCACTCATTCTAACACCTTCTTCCATTCTTTGTTTAACTTCAATCCCCCATTCCAGTTCATTCACCTTTCTTCTCTATTTCCTTGGACTCCTTCCATTTTCTCACTAGTATTCTCTTCTCCCTTCCTATCTGCTTAGCCTCATCCCACTCTGTCATGTCCTGTTTCTCTCATGTGTTTAAATATCGCATTTCTCTCTCTCTTAAGTCGTACATCATCCCTATGTTGTTTCAACCTGTCTTTCAGCCTCTTTTTCATTTCTCCTATGTACACACTCTGACATTCTTTACATTTCACTTCGTAGATAATCCCTTCCTCTTCCTCTTCTCTGTTTTCCTTTTTCTTGTTTGCATTCTTCGCTATTTTTAAGATACTTCTCCCTCCCTTCCTGTAAGTTTTAATGCCTGCTTTTCTAAGCACTTTGCATATCTTTTCTGTGGTCTTCCCCATACTCCTTATTCCAAACCACCTCTCTTTTTCTTTCTCTTCCTCTTTCTCTTCCAATTCTCCCCTGCCACTTTTCTTCCTTCTTCTGTTTATGTCCAGTCTATCCTGCTTCTCATAGCCATTCTTTTCCAGCTGCCTTCTTTTTCACATTCTTTCCTGCATATTTTCTTGATTCTGTCCTCCATATTCTTTATAAAATTTATTTTTGTCACCTCACTTCCATCACTTATTTTGTGGCAGAATACCCCTGCTGCACACTTCTTCTGATGCCAAGCGGTTTCAATTTCTTGTCCTCTCTTCCTTTTCATCAATATATCTAGGTAGCTAATCTTGTCTTCTTCTTCTATTTCGAGTTCCAACAATATCCCTTTTTCTTCATCTTGTATTTCTTTGTCAAATATGTCGAGCTGCCTCTTCGTTCCCTTCCATATGCCAAAACAATCGTCCACATATCTGCAAAACAGAATTATTTTGTCACCTCCTTTTTCTATCACTTTCTTTTCCCATTCATTCATAACTAATTCAGCCAATGCTGGGCTTAGGCTAGAACCTATATTCAGTCCTTCACTCATTAACATTATTTTATCCCCCATTATACTGTAACCGTTAGTCCAAATGGTTTCCAGCGCCTTCACTATCCTATTCTCCTATAATTTATTTTCGCATTCTCTTTTTAATAATATCCAAAACGTGTCCCCTCTTGATGCTCGGGAACTTTTCACGTCTAAGCTAAACATAAACTGCTTGGCATCAGAAGAAGTATGCAGCAGGGGTATTCTGCCACAAAAGAAGTGATGTAAGTGAGGTGAAGTGTTATAAACATTCAGAAATGTTTCTGTAGCATGACATGCAAGATATGTAGGTATAGAGGAAGGGGGCATTAACATTTAATATACCACTGTGTACCATCCAAAATGTGTATGTTTGGGTCAGGTGAGCATTTATTTATCAAGTATTTTGTTGGCGTGTCTCCTGACTCCTCTGTCTAGAGACTTTTTGTGCTAAAGTCTTTATGGATTCCAAAAGAGCAGTAACAAAAATTTTATGGAAGTAATAGGTAGTATTCATACTGCGAGTCCCGCACTATGGCCGTACAGTGTAGGGGCTATTCACAAGTAAACAAAAACACATCAAATGGTACAATAGATTGTGGAACTGTAGCACAGCAACTTCAGGTTCACTGCCACCGGTAATCCAGCACATACTTGTGGCCTTTCTTCTCTTTTTGTGTATCAGATTAAATAGATCATATAAAAGCACTTAACGACTGGGAGAAGAAGAGATATCAGGGCAAAGTAGAGAGTTTTCCACATCCATTGGATGAGCAACTAGAAAGTAATACAAGATTATTCCAGGATGAGATCAGTTTGCTGACCTTCATTACATTTGGCGATATTCGTAGCCTACGTATTTAATAGAAAGTAATTTTTCCCTCACAGGCCGAGCACTTAAAGCATATACGAGGGGCTGCTGAAAAGTTTGTAGCCCAACCCAGAAGTAGTGCACGTGGAATGATGAAACTTTACAGTTTTAAAGAACATATCTTGGTATGTACACATGCAAATTTTCATATTAATAACGGAATTGGTATTGTGGTTTTCAGGCCCCGTAAGTGATCATGTGTGCCCAGCCAGCGATTTTCACAAACATCGAGATCAGAGCAGTCATCAAATTTTTGTTCCACCAAGGAAAGTCGTCAAAGCAAATTCATGAGGAAATCAGTGGAACACTACGGGACTCTCCTTCATCATATGCAGTTGTGAAGAAGTGGGTGGCACATTTTAAACGTGGCGATTTTTCAACAGATGATGCTCCACGTACAGGAAGATCAAAAACAGTGACTGTCCCCAAAATCGTGGATGAAATTCATGACCTTATTCTTGAAAATCACAGAATCTCAGCAAAACGTGTGGCAGAGATTATGGGCATTTCTCGGGAACGCGTTGGTACCATAATTCATAATGACTTGGACATGCGCAAGCTCTCGGCAAAATGGGTTCCCAAAAATCTGTCAGCAGATCAAAAACTTGAAAGAGTGAGGACATCAAGGGAAGTCATTGCCCATTTTGAACGCAATGCCGACCAATTTCTCTCACGAATATTAATCATGGATGAAACATGGTTGTACCACTACGACCCTGAAACGAAACAACAGTCAATGGAGTGGCGGCACTCAGGTTCCCCTTGCCCCAAGAAGTTCAAGATGCAGAAGTCGGCTGGGAAAGTGTTTGCAACATTCTTCTGGAATAAGGATGGAGTTGTACTCATAGACTACCTGCCCAAGGGTCAGACATTTAATACAGAGTATTACTCTGCATTACTCACAAAATTGAAAGTGCAATGCCACGGAAAAATGAAAAAAGGAATTCTGTTCCTGCAGGACAATGCCCCTGTCGATCGAGCACTGCAAACACAACTGACATTGCATGATCTAGGGTTTCAATGTCTAGATCATCCCCCTTATTCCCCAGATCTAGCTCCGTCAGACTATTTCCTATTCCCCAAACTCAAACAACACTTGAAAGGATGCCATTTTGGATCTGATAAGGAGGTGATAAGCGCTACGGAACAGTGGTGTGTGGAACAACCTTCAGATTTTTTTTCCACTGGTCCGCAAAAATTGGAGCACCATGCAAGGAAGTGTATTGCACTTCAGGGGGAGAATGTAGAATAACTGTAAAATTTCATCATTCCACGTGCACTCCTTCTGGGTTGGGCTACGAACTTTTCAGCACCACCTCGTATATGTTTGGATGCCTATATTTATATTGTAAGAAAAGCAGGAAATGAAGTTGTTGTTTGTTTTGGGTTTTTTTTGGCCTTTTTTTTGCCTTCCAGTGCAGTGCTGTAATGCACACTTGGTGGTTTTGTTCCTGTTTGAACTCAGAAATACAAAATGCTCATTGTTATTTTAAGGCAATTTTCTACTATTTGTGTTAATCATGATAAAGATGAATAATAAACTGGAAAAATTAATGGTGGGACTAACACAATGATACACCATTGCCTTACCAGTGTTCAAACGTAGGACTCCTTCTCTATCAATATTGCAGAGATTGCCATATGCAAAAGACAAAAATTACTGGTAATACCCCCACTTAGTTTTCTGGTTACACAAAGATTTATTTATTTCTGGCTATACAAAAAATATTTTTTCTCGTTACATGAAAATTTAACACGTTTACTGCCGGTGACGCACATGTGCATCATTTGGAGCTGCAACTGTGTGCCTTTGACGCACATGTGCATCATTCGCATATCCTTCTTCGAGTGCTTGCCCAACAGTGGCACTGCGAAGAAGGCTTTTAATTCTTTCATATCACATTGCTGAAGGTTAGCTTGGTTTCTTTTTTGCGTCTCTCTTTTTGCATTGTTGAATGGAATACAACATAATTCATTTTTGTTATTTTCTTACTCGTGTGTTGGTACATTGTTTGGCGGTAAAGAAGTTGTTTTCTTTTTCATTTTTGATTGTTAAAATGCAGCACCACAATTGTTATTGTTTACACCAATAGCTTTGGTCTGACACGATTGGCTAGAGAAGAAAAGTGAGCTACAATTTCGTTGCGTTTTATTCATCTGAGAGGAAATGGAGGACTCGCAAGGAATAAATGCTGGCCCTTCTCGCCCTAAAAGGCCAAGAAGAGAAAAAACATATACGAATCAAGATGATATTCTGGCGTCATTAGAACTTCAACTAAGTGAACTAAGTGGCAGCTGCAGTGAGTGGGAAGTAGAAAGTGAAAGTGGTAATAGTGATAATAGTGAGAGTGAAAGTGAGGATGTGATCATTGGCGATTTGCTTCATCACAACGCTGTAGCAGTTTCTCAGACAGGACATCCACAGTGGACAGATGGTCCTCCCAACATGAAAACATTACCATTTACTGGAAACCCTGGACTACAAATAAATTTACATTCAATGAAGCCTATTGATTTCTTTTATATATTTGCTAATGACGACTTCTTCAGTTTATTGGTAAAAGAAACAAATTCTTATGCAGAAACCATTGTATCGCGGGGTACAAAGTCACGCATCTTGGATTGGAAACCGGTGACTAATTCTGAAATGAAGATTTTTCTAAGTCTTCTGCTGCACATGGGAAATGTTAAAATGCCACGACTACAAGATTACTGGAAGACTGACCCCCTGTTTGAAATTACTTTCTTTAGGTGCCATATGAGTAGAAATAGTTTCCTTCTTATCTTGAGGTGCTTTCATCTGGCTCACAATCAGACTGCAAACACTACTGACTGTCTATACAAAGTCAGACCTCTTATTGATTTCTTCAACCATGTCATGGACAATATATATTACCCAGAAAAGGAATTGGCACTGGATGAATCAAAGATGTTGTGGAGAGGCCGCCTTGTTTTCCGCCAGTACATCAAAGGAAAAATACATAAATATGGGATAAAAATTTATATGCTGACGGATTCAACAGGAATTGTCCTAAAAGTGCTGGTTTACACTGGGATGGCTGATGCTACAGGTGGGAAAGGTCATGCAGGAAAAGTTGTTCTGAACTTGATGGAAGGAAAATTAAATGTAGGTCACTCTCTCTATATGGACAACTTTTACAATAGTTATGATCTGGCAAAAAAGCTTCTCGATGAAGGTACGTACTGCACTGGAACAATTCGATCAAGTTCCACAAAAAATCCCAAAAATGTGGTTCAGCTGTCTCTAAAAAAGAATGAGCATAAATGCCAATATTCAGATGGTGTAGCAATTGGGAAGTGGAGAGACAAAAGGGATGTAATGTACATTTCCACAGAATTTATGGAAGAAATGGTTGAAGTGCCGAAGGGAAAAGGAGGAACTATAAGTAAACCTAAAGCTATTGTATCCTACAATCAATACATGCGTGGCGTTGATTTTCAAGATCAAATGTTGTCGTACTATCCCTGCGAAAGGAAAACAATAAGATGGTACAAAAAAGTAGCTATTCACATGATCCAAATTATGGTTCACAATTCTCACATGTTGTACAAGTACTCAGGTGACAAAAAGAGCCTCTATGATTTTCAGCTGGACATTATTAGGCAACTGCTACCTGTAAATGATGAGCCAACAAACAGGAAGAAGAAGGAGAATGTCCATCTTCCATCAAAACTGCCAACTAATGAAAAGGGAGAGTGCCTGAGGAAAAGATGCAAAGTTTGCTATGAGAAGGGAACAAGAAAAGACACTGCTTTTTGTTGCTTAGAATGTCCAGGAAAACCAGGTCTCTGCATCAAACCTTCTTTCGCTCTGCACCATAAGTGAAATGAAAGTATGTGACCTTTTGAAATGTATTAGTGATACATTACAAGTAACGTAATGTAACAAGTACAAATGTGATGTTTATTTTATTACCGTTTTTGTAACATTACATCTATAAAGTAAAGAATCAATATAGCCATTTTTGTATTTTGCTCCATTATACAATAATACAATATGTATAAATATTTGTAACATGTATGTATAATATTAATAATGTTATTAAATTGAAATATAATAATTTTTCTTGTTATGAGTAACATGAATATTGTGAAAATAATGAGAAGAATGCAAAATAAAAATAACCTATATGAATAAAACATGACGCACAAGTGCGTCATGCGGCACAGAGCAACACAAACTCATACTATATGCCGAGGACGCACATGTGCGTCATTGTAAAATTTACATGAAAATTGTAAATTTACAATGTATTTTATGAAAATCCATACAACTTATGCTTAATATGAGCAAAATTGCATAACAGCACAAACCGGTTCCTGACAAAGGTATGCAATTTTTTAGGTGGCAGCGAAAGTGTTAATACAGTTCAAGTGTCCTTCAAGAACGTAACATGTAACCAAACTGACTATGACCGAGCATAAATATTACTTTTCATTCTTTTGAAATAAAAAGTAACATTTTTGCTCATGTCACTAAAACAGAAAGAGAAAGTCAAGATTTGAATGATTGATTTCACTTCTACCTTTAATGACATGGTTACTAGGGATTGTGGGACAAAAAAATTTATATATAATATATATAACTTGCCAAACCTACAAGGGTTATTTGAAAAGTAACCGCCGTTGTGGCATGGTGCTAGTAGTAGTGGCCAGAGTGCAACTATTGTTATATCATTCAATCTGTGATTCAGCAAGCTTCCAGCTGTGCTAGTAAGAGCATCGTAGTGCCGTGCGTGTGCTGGTTATAATATTACAAAATGTGTGCTGCCATCGAAAATCCCGCCACATGCGAGGTACGCGGAGTGATAAGATTTCTTTGGGCAAGAAATCTGTCAGCGGCAGTGGATCAGATTTTTCAAAGCAGGAAGAACAAACATTCATGATGATCTCATACTGCTCGGCAAACACAAGACCTTTTGTTCCAATTCAAATTTGATGTTTTTGATCATCCCCATACAGCCCAGACTTGGCTTCTGATTTTCATCTGTTCACTCACATGAAGAAGTGGCTTGGGGCACAGCACTTCGCTGACGAAGAGGATTTTCAAAATGCTGTGACAGGTTGGTTGAATTCCCAGGTGGCCGAGTTTTATGCAGAAGGGATTGGTAAGTTGGTGAAACACTATGACAAGTGCTTGAATTTACATGGCGACTATGTTGAGAAATAGAGGACAGCTGTACCTTTCAGATGTAAAGTAAACATTTGTTGTATCTATGCGGGTTTTTATTTACAGCCAAATGGCGGTTACTTTCCTAATGACCCTCGTATTTACATGCTTATTTATTCCATTGATTGATTGATTGAGTTGGTGTTTAAAGTCCACTTAATGCACAGTAAGGCTAATCGGGACTGGACCTACAGTTTAAAGTGGGATCTGAACCACTATGTGCCTCCAATGGGTATCAAACCTGGGAACCCTTAATTACAAGGCAACAATGCTACCACTGCGTCATTGGGGAGGCACTTATTTATGCTATTATATGCCTACGTGGATAGGTTATGCAGGTCAGGTTTGGTGCTGTTAGCATGTTTTTCCCAACTTGATAATGCTGTCCCGAGCCGCTCATCAAGGGGACATATAGATTTGGACGACTTCGATGGCACACAAGAGCAACGGGATAGAATGGGACGAAGTGCTTGCCAATTCGTGCACAGCCGCAACTTCCTTTAGTGACATGTTGTGAGCAGTGTTGCCACAATCTGTAAGCACAATTTCCCTTTCCAAGGGGTAAAATTTCCCTTTTTCGTCCATTTTTTCCCTTCATCTAAAGTATTAGTATTATTATTATTAATAATAATAATAATAATTAAATATTATCGTTGACCCATGTTCGTATGTATGTATAAAATGTTAATCAATTTAACTTTTAAATGCTACGACGCCAGGGGTACTGGGTTCGAATCCCGGCCTGGGCATGGCTGTTTGTGTCTACTCATAAATTTCATCATATCATTACTCATCCCCACCTTTGCGATTAGCCAAAAGTGGCAGAAAAGCGAAGTAAAATAAACCAAATCAATAAACAATAAAATCAATAACTTTTAAATGTTTTTTTTGGAAGATCTAGATTTTATTTCTAAACCAAGCTAAATTTTTTGTTTTGAGATGAAAGCTCAAACTATGTTAAAGTAGGCAACTGAAGATTTTCATCAGTAAAAAGCAAAACACACAAACAGAGAATGGATTTAGGGAGGCCAATGCCCCTTGTCTTCACCACACCATCAGAAGAAAATTAAAAATATTCTACACAAAATGCTGTTCTAGTAAGGAACACATATGAAGAGTTTGTGTGGAAAATCACATTTTTGCCTCCCCATAAAAATGTTAAGTTCGGCACATGGATATACGCGTTTTATTAAAAAAGATATATAGTACATACCTGAGCAAATGTTCTATTCTGGTAAATTTCACATATTAGGTGGAAACTTCTAAAACACAGCAAGTTTTTTTATTAAAATTTAATCCATTGTTGGTCACTTCTTGCCACTCTGCACAGAATTTTTTAACTTGTTTCCGCGGTGTTTTTCATCTTCCGATAATTCCCCACGATGTTTTCTAATATATTTTGGAGTTGCAGATAGTTTCCTTTGCTTCCCTTGTTCTCGCGTCGTCCCAGACGGGCACAGCCTTCCACCAAACACTCGCACACGACGAATAACCCACCCAGTGTCCAATGAAGACTGAAGTAAAGACAGGTTTGCGACAAAGTTAACTTTATGGTTTGCACGTATATTGTTTGAGGCAAAATTCAGAGAACCGGGGAAAGCTTAAATAAACAATACCCTCGGACTCCCACTCCCATAAGGGTGAATGGCCAAAGACCTCCGGCCCCAAACGGTACCCAGATGTGGGTCAACCCAAATTCCACCCTTCCTCTCAGAACAAAGTATACGACAAAATTAAAAAAAAATAATAAGTTCTCATTTTCAAAACTGGAATCTGTTATAATGTTTAATATAATTAATGTTTAGTCTGTCTTAAAATTTCCCTGAAAATTCGCTATTTTTCATCGATTTTACCTTTTCCCTTTTCACTTAAAATTAGCTCCAAATTTCCCTTCAAAAAGGGAAATTTCCCTTCATGTGGCAACACTGGTTGTGAGCCTACGAACCGGAAGTAGTTGTGCTACAACTATGGTGTCCGCACAAAGACACTTCCTTCCAGTTGATAGCCCCTATAAGTCTTTGGGCTTGGGCTATGGAACATGCACTGGTTAGTCTATCCTTGGACAAGCATAACAACTTTTTTCCTGAGATTTCGCCCAGGTACAAGTTATGTTAGTTTTTATCGGCCAAGGCAATTGAGTTTTATAGAAGGAAAATAAAGGAACACAATTATGCATCATGTATGAAATAGGGAGGCGAATGAAAATGAACCGACCATTCTCACAGCTCTACTATGATCAGTTGCTTCTGCAGTTCTTACAAAAGTTATGCATGCTTTCCAAGCAAAGCAAAAGGGAGATACTTCAAAGAGCCACCAGTGGCCACCCACCATTGTGAGGAAATTGGGGGAGCTACGAATGAGCTTAACCTGGTCACAGAAACCTACAATGGCCCCATAACTGGTTGGATTTGGATGATCACCCACCTCTGCTGAGGCATTGGCTCTGATAGGTAGTTGATAAGTAGGCCCTGGCCCTCACGGACTGTTGCACCATGGTTTATTATTATTATTCATACAGTGATAAAGAAACATACCAGGTTGAGCCAAAAGTATGTTCGTTTTTTCACGTTGGAAACAGTGAAGCCAGAGAAAAAGCCTGGAAAGCCAAGTCAGCACCTCACGGTGGACACATGACATGCATGCCACCTGGTACATACATTCACACAGACACAACACATTTCGACAAGGTACAGTGCAATTACAGCAGTCCGTCATAAAGTTCCAAAAATTGGCCATTTGTGTCTTGTTACTACATTATTGGAAAAAAAAAAGGGGGGGGCAAATGCTGCGAGGGAAATTTGTGTGGTGGAAGGTGAGGGCACGGTGAACATTAGGACAGCACAGAAATGGTTCAAGTGGTTCTCGTCTGGGGACATGGGTGTGGAAGATAAGCCCCGATGTGGGAGACCGATTGCCATGGATGCAGATGCCCTCCTACAGCACATGACAGCTGATGCAAGCGTTAGTACACAGCAACTTGCTTGACAGGTTGGATCATCCCAAAGCAACATGGTTCGCTCTCTTCACCAAATGGATTTTGTCTCTCGCTGGCCTTGACTTATTCCCCACAAGATGACACCACAACAGGCTGAACGACTAGTCTCCATTTGTCAACAATTGCTTCAAAATCCAAGGGACGACAGGTTCTGGCATTGAAAAGTGAATTTTTCTACGATATTTTGCCGGTGGTAACCAGTGGTTGAGGCAACGGCAAGAAGCAATGCCATTTGTTAAAAGGGGACGGTTTGAAAAGAAGGTCATGTTGTGCATATGGTGGAATATCGATTATCCAGTGTTCTGGGAACTCGTAGGGGAAGGAAGGGTAAAGTGGCCAGTGCGGGCAAAGTGGCCATGTGAGTTTTCTTCACTGTATAGCGCTTCCGCCACACTGGAGCCGGGCGAAACAGTCACCACGGTTGCTGTCAGGGTTGTCTGTGACTTTGAAGCGGGAGGCTGCACTTTTGTAGATGTGAACTCATTTTATGGTTTTTTTGCAAGTCTGATTTTAGCAAAGTGGTACAAATTGTTGATTATAGCTAAATAATATGCTCTTGTGCTGTTTGATCAGCGTGAAATAACCTTTTAAATTATGTGTGTTTGAAAACGCTAAGTCATGTAGGTTAGACATTAGACCAGAGTTTTTGTAATGGCGTCATTCCGGGCAGAGTGGCCACGAAACAAACAGACTTATAAGGCAGTGAAGGATGGATTAGATGTTTAAAATGTAAGAATTGGCCACATGAAGAGTGCGCCGGTTGTGACGAAGAAGATGATGAGTTTGAGTGCGAATTTTGCAAATAGGCCTATGCCTAATCCTTTATTGATAGACTATTGATTACGAATTACTATTTACTTTATCTTGTAAAGATTTCATACTTAAAATAATACTTATTCTTAATGTGTATTACTTCATCTTGTGTTGATTAAATACACACTCTGAATCGATGTGATTTGTTCATTTACCTATACAGGTAAAATGGGAAGGGTCTGGCCACTTTACCCAACCTAGGCAGGCAAAGTGGCTACTTAGTACTTTTTAAAAAAAGTAACGTGTACATTTCTAAACAACAAGAATTAAAAAAATAAAATAGAAATTGGAAGTAAAGTTATTATACTTACTATTGGTCTATGTTTCTATAACTTCGCTGATTAACAAGGTTTGATAAGAATTCATCAAACCTTTGAGTGGCCACTTTACCCTTCCTTCCTCTACCAGACAATCGTACTGTTGAAGGAAACATTTACGCTATACAACTGCAGCAGGTCCATAATGCTATGCTCCACAAATAACCAACATTGATGCATCGGAAGAGAGCCTTGTTGAAGTTCAATAACGCCCCATGTCACCATTCATGAATTGTAAACCAGAAACTGCAGGACTTGGAGGTAATTGAAGTGTTGCCTCATCCCTTGTACAGCCCTGATCTTGTAGCATCCGATTACATTTGTTTTGCTCTCTCGCGCCTTTTCTGCAAGGACGACAGTTCGATACATTGGATGCTGTGGAAACAGGGGTGCGCGAGTTTTTGGCCTCAAAAACCAGCTGAATGGTATTGTCATGGGATTGTGGCTCTCACGGAACATTGGCAGAAGACCATACAACAGAATAGCGTAGCTATACTTTGCCAAATAATTCTCCAGTCTCAATATCCATGTGCAAAAATGCATGAACTTTTTGAATCACCCTTTGTCAAAGGATCTGTTAAAAGAAAATAAGAGGTACAACAGATATCAATGAAGGCTATAGGAGCATTTATTTACCTATTTTCGTTTCCTGGTAGAGACTAAGAGAGAACTTACCAGTCAACAGCTCCTTACCCCTTCAGGCATCACCAATGGAAAACATGTATGAGGAAAAATGAGGAAAATCATAAATACTCGTACAGTGGACCCTCTTATTTGAATTACTGGATAAATTGAACAGAAGTTTATTCCCTTTGAAATCATCTTTAATGTTTTTTGTTGATTCAAGTTTTTGATAATTCGAACTTTTTTGTCCCCCTTGAGTTCGAATTAAAAAGAGCCCACTGTATATTTAACAAATATCTCTTCTCCTAATTTTTGTTTTGGAGACCATGAAAATGCATACCTATCAGTGACGATGCCAGAAAAAATGAGTGGGGATGCAGTCACATGCACCCTAAACACCATTCAGAATTGCAGATTTGGGCTAAAAAAGCATTTATTTATCTAGTTTTTCTTTTTTTTTGAGAGGGGGTGTAAAAAGGGTGTCATCTGCACCTACTACTTAATACCTTTCTGGAGTCATCCCCATGGGCGACTCAAAATGAAATTTTCATCTGGGTAAGGTGGATTTTGGTGCCCTCCTACTTTGAACCACCATCTCTCTACCCTGATCCTCCTACTTTCCACCTTCCTCCAATACAAAATTACCCTTATTTTAAAAACTCTGTGAGTGTTACTGTTAAAGAACATGTTTATTGCAATGTAGTTGTGTGTATAATATTTAGGAGTGTGCAGGATCCCGAAAAGTCGGGACCGGGATCGGGGGGGGGGGGGAATGGCCATCCCGATCCCGACTTTTCGGGATCCCGAGCAGTAGGGAAATACCGAATGGACATCGTAAAAAGTTGTTAATTCTCGACGTTTTCTGCATTGCAAGTGTCTGGAACTTATCAGAAATTGTTTGTTTTTATTCCAGAAATGCAAAAACAATCACTTAAGTTGAAAATGACGTGTAGAATTTGAGAATTTTAGAGCTTCGGGAAATTTCGAACATTTCCCGTCCTGAAAATTTCCCGAGTTTGTCAGGAAATGGCAAATTTTTCCCATCCCGACCAAAACAAATTCTGTTCCATACTTCCCTATATCTCTTTTCAGTTCTTACGGCGGGCGCTCTAGAAGCTGGCAGGGGAAGTGGGGAGCGGGGAAGCGACCAATCCAGCGCGATAAGAAACGTAGCGGCCAGTAGAACGAGTTTCACGTAGTACTTTTTCCGGCCGCGTCGTGTCTCTTGGCGCCACTGCTGTTGTCTGGTTGGTCTGTTGCGTAATCCCCGCTCCCCACTTCCCCTGCCAGCTTCTAGAGCGCCCGCCGTAAGAACTGAAAAGAGATATAGTAATATTTAATACCTAAATAATTGCATCAAAATAACAGTAATCTCTTCCCTTAAATTCATATATGATTTTGCAATTTGCTTAATATGTTATGCAGTGAAATAAAGAACTTCAGTCAAAAATCGAATCAAACTTTAAACTGTAGGTCCAGTCCCGATTAGCCTTTCTATGCATAAAGTGGACTTAAAAATCAACTCGAACAAACAAACAAATAGCCACACTTATGTAATCAGAAATAAGGTTTTGGCACTAATCAAAGGGAACCCCCCTTGAGTGCGACACCCCGGGCAGTCGCGCGGCCCTTTAGCCGCCCCTGGTCCTTGTTCCTGTAAGTGTTCAGGGTCAAAAAAAAAATTGTCGCTCGTTTAAAACCACATTGTTCCTTAAAACTTAGGTCGAAAAAACTGGCTTGAATTGAGAACTGAATAAAGTACCATGTGTTTGTTTACTGTCCGTTTCCAACTTAACTGGCGGAAAGGAATGCAAAAAAAATAAAACCATTTTAAATTGTAGTACAAATGAGTTTCGTTTCATAAACTTCAAAAATGTACCATACCATACACAGAACCTTGAAAATGCCAAAAATGGGCAAAATGTAGAAATATACAGAGTGTCCCAAAATAGTGTTTACACTGAACGTTAATAACAGATATATGGCCACACACACACACACACACACACACACATATATACTCGTATATTGTATACCGTATGTGGGAGGCAGGCACGTAGCCAGGGATTTATCTTTTTAAGGGTTATAGATAGAACCTCACAATTGTATGTTTAAGGCCAGTAGTGGTGATTGGGTTCCAAAACGGGGAGTGGGGGTTGCAAGGAAAGTTTACTTCCTCTTGGTAGACAAGGCTTAGCATTAAAGGCCATAGTGTGGAGGCAAAAAAAAAGTGGGGAGCAGCTATCCCCTAAATTTTCGCCACTGTTTAAGGCTGCCATTTAAATCAGATCGTGAAATCGGAACGGAACGTTTTTTACCACTTGACTCCTCTGTTCTAATCTGTGCATCTGAGTATGTGTGTTTGTCTATTTCTTCTCATCAGGCATCAAAACCATTTTAGCGTTTTTACGAAGCTGTTACACACGCACGGGATGGACAATCCACTTGACAACGCGAGAATCAAACTGTGGGCTGCGAACTAAATGCAGACAGTTCTCGAATATTTCTCTCCGATTTGAGCCTGAACACCACTAATGTGTCTTGTCCTCTCGTGCTTGCAGTTCTTATAAAAGCCGAAACCCACTCAATTGTTCATATTCAGGTCTAAGTACTCGCAAGTGTTCAAAATTGTGCCTCAGCAGTCTTGTCTTGTATCGGCACGAAACAAAGGAAGTCTTCGCTGGATCGCGAAACAATTCATGCACAGTGAAAATACTTCCGTTCCCAACACATCTAATGTTTCGTCTCCAAATGTGATCAAATGCTTACTCATTTATCTCCAGGGACGTGCCCAAGGGAAGGTTTGTGGGATCATAACCCCAGTTGACCATGTATTCCTTAAAAAAAGAACGTCAAAGACATGAAAAGATGTCAAAATGAGGACTGACCACCAAAAATAGTATGAGTAACCAGTGTGGTATTTAAGACATTTCCAGTGGGAGAGAAATTCTACTGACTGCCTAGGGACAGCATGAGATAATGACTTTATGCCATATAACATTCCCCCCCACATGGATAAAATTTATCAAGCAGAGGGGGACACAAGTACCCAGAGGGGGGAAATCCCCCCATCCCCCCTACAAATACCATCCTGTGAGTAACCCCTCTCCCCCCGAAAATCCTGGGAACGCCATCATTATTTTAAAAGATGTGTCCAATATATATTTCGGACACATTTTTTAAAAATCAACTCACCAGACGTTTTTATCATTGCGTATTGGAGGCTGAAGTAAGATGCGTTCTTCCTGCAGGTTTGGATATGATCCTTTAGGTGCTGTCAACTGCTTTCACACCTAACCTTAACAAAGTTATAATTTACCATTATTGTGATTTGGATCTTCAGACTTAGGAAGATTTCAGACCAAAGGGACACACGATACATGTCGTTTGGAATGAACCTATCAACAGTAACGTTTCACACCGTAGTGACACAAAATGCAGCACAACCTACGTTCGACTCGTGAAATACTCAGGCGACACAGTGTGAAATCTTCCTTATAGTAGGCCACTGTCATCGTCGCCTTGAAGCGGCAGCTCGTGTTCAGTGGCGCAGGAACGTTTTTCATTTGGGAGGGTACAAAATTCAGCCTCCCATATATATATATATATATATATATACACACACACATACACGCTCGCGCGCGCATATATATACTACGCATATACTACTTCAAAGGTAGTACCTATAGGTATAATGTGAAGGCATCGGAAATATTCTATTTTAGAACAGCACACGAATTTCCTGTTTTTTTAATTAAAAATTGTCATAAATAATTTTTATTTGTTTGTTTTCCTTAGTATTTATGGTAATTTTGAAAACAGATTTTAACCAGATAACAATTCCGAAAAATATAAAGCTCTGGACCTTGTTCATGGGCTCATTTTGAATTTAACGAAACGGAATATCAGGAGTTCGAAATGTGAAAATTGCGAACAAAGATACAGCTATTGATTTTTAATCCAGGGTGAGATTAAAGGGGGTGAGGAGGATTCCCCCTTCTCCTCTATCTTCAGCTATCCCAAACAGGAATAATTGTCTCCCACCAACTGGATATAGACACCATATTTTTGAATATGTCGTACTTATAGAGTCCACATCAGTTTAGTTCATTTGATTTTAAAGTCCCATAGCAAAGCATAAAAATATCTTTAAACAATTTATGGCAGATGTGTACCACATCCAATGCCTTTTAGAAGCCATTTATTTGGTATTTCCTCAGACATCTATAGGGTGTTGTATTTTTTTAAAAAAAATATATTGAGTTGAGATGGTTCCCGATCAACTCATAAGAGGTCTAAGTTTGGAATGTTTGTAAAACATTTGACAAAGAATTTATTTGTAACATAATTATTTGTACCTAACGACGTTCTTCAAGCACTGAAAATACTATCATTATATATACAAAACCGAAATCCTTCAGATCTCAGAGCAAGCAAGGAAAAGCCAAACGCTCGAAAGTTGTTTCTCTAATCTTCGGTGGATAATATGAAGAGCCGCCCAAGGTTTCTTTTCGTATTTAGTAGTATTAAATGCATATACATGCATGTTTTAAGGTGACTTGTCAATTCCTCGTTTACCTGAAAAGGTGAACTCTAATGTAAGCAAAAGCATGTGCGCGTCACAGTTAAATATTTTCGTATCAACAAAGAAAATCCAAAACACATTTCCACCTCGCCAGCCCCCGTGGCGGAGTGATTAACATAGCGTTCTACGAAGCCAGAGGTCCCCGGTTCGAATCCTGGCCTGGGCATGGGCGTTATTTGTGAGTGTCCCTTCATCAATTTCATCATACCATCACTCATCCTCATCTTCGCGATTAGCTAGAAGTGGCTGAATTTGAAGTAAAACAAACCAAATCACTCAATCAAACATTCCCATCTCGCTCAAAGACCTTGTGATTTCAATCAAAAATCTACCAATATCTACCAACCGAATGTGAAATGTCATAAATCTAACCTTAACTGATTAGAAAAATAATTTAGAAGTTTTAAACATACTTTTACTTTCCTTATACCCCCAGTGCATTGCTTTCATGCAGAAAAATTTGCAAGAAATTGAATGAAGTCTAGTCTAGATAACACAGTCAGTGGCCTTGACAAGCCAACTGGCAAACCATAGGACCTGCAGTGAGTCTCATTTATCTCCTGCATTCGTTTGACTAACGTAATTTTCTTCCAGTTTGACTTTAGGGTTTAACTTCAAATGGCGTTGTGTTTGTGTTGCATTCGATATCAAAATTAGATTTTAAGCGATTAATGTCCAATTCTAAGTACTATATCTAATACTTAGGTAAAAGTAAGTTCTCGCCCTCTGATAAAATCACAAATTGCACCCTGTTCTAATGTCTACGAAAGGGGAACCTTTCATTTGACTAGTGTTGCCCACGAGACGAGACTTTGGCCTGTCTCGTCTCGTGGAAGTCTCGTGCAAATGCTGTTTCGTCTCGAAAATATTCGTTTGTTTCATGACACATGGTCAATCTCGTCTCGTCTCAAATTTTTAAAAGCCTGTCCCGTCTCGTCCCGTGGACAACACTACATTTGACCTAGGAATGACATCGAGATGAGACGAGTCGAGAATTGCCACAGCCTCATCTCGTCTCCTGTGTGGTGAGTTTGAGTTTGTTTATTAAGCCCACTTTATGCACAGTTAGGCTAATCGGGATCCGAACCACTGTGCCACGTGCCTCCACCGGGTATCAAACCCGGGACCCCTTGATTACAAGGCGACGACGCTACCACTGCGCCATCGGAGAGGTCATCCGGTGTGCTGAGGTACTTCTCGTTCTTGTTTGTGCTTTTCTTTTGTTTCGGTGTCCACTGAGGAGTTGTTAAAACTTATTCTATGTAATTACTTTATATCCACTTCATGGGCTAATCGGGACTGAATCTGCAGTTTAAAGTGGAATCCAAAGCTCAGTGCATGTTGGACCCTTCAATTACAAGGCGAGATATCTCGTCCTGACCCACGAAATGTTTAGTACAAGCAACACGTACATTGTGTCACCACTCAAAGTTTCACAACGTATATGTCATTAAAGCAAAACTTTTCTTAATAACGTTTTTCTGCTCTATATCTTGTTTCGATGCTGTGAACCGTCGAAATACGGAATTATATTATAAATATATTAAACCGGGCAGCACAGGCTCGCAATTGTTACTAATGCATTAACTTTGCAATTACAGTAAACAAAATACACGACATTTTGAAAAAAAAGAAGTCAATAAATTTAAACGCTTGGTATGTCTGATAAGACACACAGTAATTTAAATTTATTTTTACCAATTTCTTCAAATATGATACCAGAGTTTCGAACGAAATCATCTCGGACATCAAGTACTAACGCCTCGCTTTAATTTTGCAGAGATTTACTTCAGTCTTGTTTCGAAATTTGAGACAAAACACAGACTTTTCTTGTCTCAGTATCATCTCTATGTTCAAAAATCTCTTAATATATAGGTTTAAGTATAGTTTTCCCTCTTACAAAGTTATGAAGTACAGGAGTACATTGTACCCCCCAATGTCTCGTCTCATTTGTGTAAGTATTTCGTTTCGGAAAATTCCATTTGAAAAATTCAAAAGAGAAGGTCAGTCATATACTCTTCTGATGAAGATTTATATATTATCTTTGAATCGACGCGACAACTTCTTTAGAAAAGTGTACCCCACCCCCACCCCTTACGCAAAGGAGCATTCATCTGGAGCGTGATTTTCTGAGAGTAAACTTTATCTGATTCCATCGTTTCACAGAAATTTTACACAATTTTCATCTTCTTAGAGAGGTTTCCAAGAACAAAGGTCAATGAACTAACTACATAGTAGCAAGCACAATGTAGTAGAATAAGTTTACAATGGTTTGAATTTCTGTGGTAGCTAAGTAAGATAAATTAGATAATGCTTGTAAGTTATAAACAATATACCTAAACCTTTTTTATTGAGCGAATTGAAAATATGTTCCTTTAACAGTTGCACCTTGCATCTGTCAAATTATCTAAGGGGGTACAGGGGGTACAACGGGATTTTCGGATTTAGGGGGGTACAGTACCCACCTTCAAAAATTTGAGGGGGTACAATGTACCCCTGTACCCCCGGTTCCTGCACCACTGCTCGTGTTGGCCACAGAAGAAAACTGTCTCCTCAGCTGGTGGGAATGTCCCTCAGTTTTCTTCATTCTGCTATATTTTCTGTTCTTGTTCGTTAAGCCTGGTTTACATTGGTCGAGTAGACGGGAGAGTAGCTGAAGCGAGTAGGGTACAGCTAGCTACTCTCCCCGAGTAAACAACTGGGGAGAGTACTGGAGCCAGTACTCGCTCCAGTAGTCAGGTCAGTCGAGTGACTGTCCACGGAGGACTGCGACTCGACCGAGTAAACGCTTTCTGAGGACAGTAAAGAGTCTATGTTGTATTGTGACTGTGAGTGTCCATGGAATTTGTGTCGATTACAGGAACAAACAAAATAAACTACGGGTGTATGAAGTTGAAGAGATGAGACTTGATGTATTTGGCGCAGGAGAAATAAAATTAAAAATAAGGAATTTACGTTCAACCAAGAATGATCGAAAATAGAAAAATCGAAGAAATTAGTTTTAGTTCCAGACATGTCCTTGTGCACTATTGTATTCATTTCTCGTGAAAAAAAAGTGTCTAGCGTTTCAGAACTTTTTTAAAAAATCGACAGCGACGTCGATGGGTTCATTCTGTGAAAAGAGCCCAAACAGCTGCAACTACTATCCCGCTTTGCTGGTGTCGAGTAGAAAGTGTGTAAATAACTACTCGCCATGGAAGGGTCGAGTCGAGCAGACAGGCCAGTAACTTTCCCGGTCACTCGACCAATGTAAACCAGCCCACGTAAGAAATACAAAGATCATTGGCTGAAGATAGCTTATTTTTTAACCTCTGCTCTTCGCTCACGTTCTTTATGCCCAATATACGTAGTAATTTGCTCCAACGATATTATAGGATGTGAAGAAGGCTGGTACGTTGTCAAGGAAATGATCACTAAACGAAAAATAGAAAGCTTTAAGTTCATTGTCACGAATGGTTTTCAAATCATCAAAAGGTAAAAGGTAAAGTACTCCCCTGCTTAGCACTACGCCATAAAGGCGTATAGGGGGAGTGGGGGTAACGCCCCACACTTTCTTGATCCGGTCCTGAGTGGGGGTGATGTGATCAGCATCACGCCCCTGACCGCCTTTACTCCCCAGGGTTTCCCCCAGGTACCCATGTCATTCGACGCTGGGTGGCAGCTTGGATAAATTATTCTCTTTCGTTTCTCTTATTAGTTTTCAATTCTCGATCTTCAAAATTTCCGTCTCTCTATATTCATATCTACATTAATAATGTCAGTTGACAGTCAACTGACTCATGCCACCCATTATTATTAGTTTTTTTGGAGGAAGGGAGCGATCGCTATACTTAAATGATAGGGTAAAAACACAGTGCGGCACAAGAACTCTTGCTCATCGAACGGAGCCCGGTCAAGCCATAAAAATGTCAGGATATAATGAATGAACCACATGTCGGACAGGCACCTCCAACAAGCCTCTCCCACTCAAACTGGTCCCCATTCTTTCCGTTGAGCGGAACTCTGTCAAAAGAAACTGGGAAAAAGAGGAGGATGTTTTCCACGAAGGGGAGAAGTGACCTTGAATGGACCAATCACAGAACCTTCCACTTAAAAAAAGGGACCCAAAATCAAACCGTGTTTGATCCTGGGAACATCTTGCGATGAGCGGGGCTCCACTATGTTTTCCCCCATTTAACTTCATGGTTTTGAATTACCGGAAACTTGTTCCTGCGAGTTTCAGGCAATTAGCGATGAGGGATGTGCTTCACTGTGTTTTTACCCTTAGACATCAAGTGGTGACGACCGGCATTTCGTCTTACATAATCTGTTGATGTTGATCACTCTCGTTAGGGGGGGGGGGGCTTACTGGGTCCGCGAAACTTTTCCGTGGCCCCCTGATTTTCCCGAGTTATTAATGTTACGATATGAATTTAAAAATGTTCTCAGCTATCACTGAAGGAAATCGACAGTTTCCTACCATTTACCATCTCCACCTACAACCCCTTCCGCCCATGGATTCCGATGAGGAAATCAAACTTCTATCTGCAGTCAAGTTATCGGGCATTGGAGAAGGAAAGTTGTTGTCCGCCGTGAACATAAATTTCCCGCATGAATTACTATGAGAGAACGTCCTGTTTACCCAATTCTCTTCACGAACCCACATGTGTGATAAGCAGAGACAGGTATCATGAGGGTATGCAGTGTCATTGTCAGGGTTCCAGCATACGAAGCATCGGAAACTCTGTTCAACATACAAATTCTTCGATGACGAGCGACTCACGAAAAATGATTTCGAACGCCCAGAGATCGAGAACTCTGCAGTGTTAGAAAACTCCTGTCGGTATGAAGCATATGGTTGCATCTGTTCTCTATTTTGGAATACTAGCGGTGTTCAATGCAAGGTATGTTTACTGTTTTTTATGACATTCCTTATGTATTCCCCCTTTTTGGTAACGTCGTCGCCTTGCAATCAAGTGGTCCCGGGTTCGATATCCGGTGGAGGCACATGGCACAGTGGTTCGGATCCACTTTAAACTGTAGGTTCAGTCCCGATTAGCCTTCCTGTGCATGAAGTGGACTTAAAACAACAAATCAGTCAATCAGTCTTTCCCCCTTTTTAAAGTTGCCCAGCGCACAGCGCTATATTCATTCATGAGTGTCCGGATCGAGAAAAGCGGGGCCGTTGACCCCTCCGCTGGAAAATGAATGCCATACAAAAATTATATATTTCCCGCCAGTGCTCGAGGTGGAAAGTGGCTACTTGCGAAGATGAGAATGAATGGTGATAGGATGAAATAAATGGACAAACACATGTGGACAGGACACAACGCAAGTCCCAGAGGATTATACTGCGCATGGTTCCAGACGCCAGAGACTCGCTAGTCTGCAAAATGCAGTCCAAGGTGTACTACGTGGAAGCGAGGTTGACACCTGAGCCTTGGTGTTAGCTGGGGGATTCTCCAATATTTTAACATGCACAGCTGGATACGTAATGCGTTCATAATCTCTTCTATCTGGGAGAAACCATTATCCCGCATCCTCTCCACTTTGAGCACTGTTTTCCACACAATTGCATTTCAGTCACACTCACAGCAATTTGCGTTGATTGTTATAAAGGATTTATAATTACAAGTAAAACTGGTACAGATCATTGCAAGTACGCGATAACTTCAAACTGAAGCAGTGTTTGAAGCTTGCTTGCACCGCCTGGAAAAAAATTCTGAGAACGCCACTGTGTTCATTGAATATATCCTGTTAATTGTAGACATTACGGGAAGGGCAATTGCTATTGGCTTTGACGTAACTGACTCGTATTTTTACTTTTAAGACAATAGTATATCCAAGAAATTCAAAAGTATGATTATGCAAATTTTAGCGATCATTTCTATATTTTGTCGTAGTTGTATTAAGTAAAACAGGCTTTTACTACGCACGTGGGGCAGTGCAGGATGCCCCAAGATAGAATCGCGGCTTTGCGGTGTACTAATAAACTAATAAAATGTGAAATATGAAAAATCGATAGGCTATATCTGTCATAAAATCTCAGGCATAGATATTAACTTGTTTCTTGAAGTGCATTTCATGGTCTGTCCAGGGAATTCCCCGTGTAGAGAAGGACATTATACCCGTCCCGAAGCAAGCGAACGAAAACAAGTCTCTACGCAAGTAGTAACGCGAGATGGCTCCACCAATGAACACGCGAGAGGGAACGATATTGCTTAAAGAAGGGGGAGCGACTGCAGTTAACAGCCCTCGATCAGTGTATACTGCTTCGCTCTGCCCACTCGACGCCTCCCCCCCCCCCCTTTCTCTGCTGCTATGCGCGGCCTTGCTCCACACATAGTGGGGACAGGGTATAGTGTATCAACACCCGTTTGTTTAGCTTAAGGGATCGTAAATAGGCTAAGTGAAAGCCTTTGGCCACTCGCTTGCTAAGCAAGCGAGAGAAACGTTGTAAGAAAAAGGGGGTAGCTCTGAAGAGTTACGTCTACACTCAAACTACAAGGGGACTAGCCCCGTGGAATAAGAACACATGGACATTTATTTAAAAACACTACCTTTGACTGAACAGGCAGGGCGAGGAAAGACATAAGGAATGTTCGTTTACCTGTAGATCTACTGCAATCTCTTCTCCGCTGGTCCTTGTTGCGATGTGGCCCTCGAGTTTTTTCGTGGTGTATTAAGTACATTAGTCCTAATTAGTCCTAATTAGTCCTTCAAGTTGTTCATTTTGGTTGCCACGGCTAATGCCCCTTCCCCCCGTATTTCTTGTCGACCGTCGCCGGAACAAAACCCAATGGCTGAACCCATGGACGCCCGCTTGAAAGGGAAAACGGGGGCAGCGGCTCCATCTGGAAAATGAATATATACTTTAAAATTATATATGTCACACATAATTTCTTTTCAGCCACAGTCACTTGTTAATAATTATAAATAGGTTAACGGAACAGAATAAGCTGAGACTGAAATAGCTTCTTTTTTTTTTTTTAAGGGGTCATCACCATTATGGGCAACAATCATATTTTCCCTCGTTCATTTGACGACAGCACTTACTGGGAATTTAACTCGTCTTAATCTTTACAATATCTAAGTTAATAGTCGCTTAAACCGATACCTTTGCCTAATCGCACGCAACAAATCTTATTACTCATAGCATTTACGCCGTCGTGAAGGAACATATATATTGCCTTATTGCCCTTGTATTTTTAATTCATTTTAGACCCCCCCTTTTATTCGTATTTACGCCATCTTTTGTTTTTGTTTTTAGATCAATTTTACTATTTTCGACGATTATTATTATTATTATTATTATTATTTATATCTCGATATGTTAGAAACGCCATAATGACTGAACAGGTTTAATTCTCTCTCTCATAAACCCTAACCTATATTCGTGTCATCCCGGAACCACCGGAGGCCAGCATCTCTTCCCGAACCTCATCTGGGAAATCCAGCGCCCTGAAGGATAACATCCCAGCATTCCGGACTGTGTTCCAGAAATACTGTCAGACAGCCACAGCGGTGCAGTCGATTGTTAAACCTATGTTTGCGTAGTAGTGATCAGAAAGAGACGTATTTTCACTAGCGAGGGCGGTCATATTATTTTATTTAGGCATTAGAGTGTGATATTACGGCGTTGTAGCATTTACATTGATAAAAGAGGTGAAAAATTATAAAGAACAAGCAACTAGCTAGTAGAGCAATCAAAATGATGGTCCTCAAAATGTATGGAAACAAAAGCTTTGTGAATTTTAATTACTTGATGAAGCCGATTTCGCTTCATGCACGGATTTATTTATTCATCGCAGGGCCGTATTTACGCGCAGGCTATCTAGGCTGCAGCCTATGGGCCCGCACCACAAAAAAATATATTAAATTTTGAATAGAAAATAAAAAAAATAGTTTTTATTAGTGGAAGAGGTCTAGTAGCATTTAGAGGTGAAAATCAGACACTTGGAAAAGTACTGTATTTGAATTAAATATAAGTAAAATTTGCTTGTTTGTTACATTCCTTTTTTTATCATGCATTTGCTTAACATGTTTACTTAAAATTACAACATGTTATTTTTAAAATTGAAATATTATTTTCAAAAAATTTCCTCCCGGTAAGGCCCGCACCACAGGTTCAGCCTAGGGGTCTACAGATCCTAAATACGGCCCTGATTCATCGTCTCTCCATTGGCGCAGCACCTTGAAATTTCAAACGTCGTTATTTATCTATCTGTATTAAACGTAACTTGAATGAACTCTAAGCAAAATTATTACTAATGTGCAGTTAGTTATACATATATTCCCCGTGCAAGCGACAAAGGGACTATTTGTATAAAATCTATTAAATCCATCCACTGTAATTAAAAAAAAAAAAAAGCGTAAAAATGTGAACGTATTATTACAACCAGTTTAGTCCATCCGCGCACCCAAATGGAGAATCTTCCCACTAGACATTGAACGTGTGCTGGGCACACGACATGATAACAAAATTAATACAAAAGCCATTGGTGGCTTAATTCGTTCATCCTTCCTGTTTTAAACAGAAAGTGTCCCTTCAGGTTCGCGCTCGTCAGGAACGCGTCGTTGAAAAATAAGTGCATTTTATCTGAATTGTTAACGTCATATTTGAGACGACTACACTGTGCGCTACATATAAACACGCTTAGTGTAATTTAACATAACTTTGCTTCTTCCGAGCCTTCATTAATTAGGTGTGGGTGACTCACAGTGTCACCACTGTGGTGGTGGTTGGCTCAAAATAATACTTTTATTTCGCATAACAGAAGGTAAATATTGATTTATTAGCCATTTATGTAATAAGTTAAAATTATCGCCAAAAAAAAAATGCCTGTCTGATCCCTGCTGCTCATTGATCACTGATTTACAAAAACTAGAGATGACCGCCTCGTAAGGCACCGTTGAGAAAAACACATTTAAGACAATTAATGTGCGAACTGTCGCCATTATGCAATCGGCTTGCTTGATGCACGGACTAATAATATCTCCGTCTCGTAATTACTTATGGAAGAAGTCCTCTCTTCATTAACTTATTTACTTACTTCTTATTGTCTTCATTTGCGCATAGATCTCTGTCCAACTAGAAAACGTCGGTATCCATATAACCGTATTTGACGTAGACTTGGCTCAAATCCGTGCAATGAAAATGAGATGCGTAAGAACGCGGAAATATTTTTAAAGCCATGCTGGTCCAACATCACACAAAAATAGCGAAGAATGTACGTCTTGTAAGTCATTAATCATGTGCTTAGCACATGAATTGATAAAAAAAGAAAACCAAAAGCCTTCGGCTTACGTCGTCCTTTCCCCTCTGTTAAACAGAAGGTGCCCCTGGGGGAACTTGTATATAATATAATAAGCGCATTATTATTATCCGTTTAAGCATATCAGATGTGAGACTGTCTCACCGTGCGCTAACATATGAATACTCCTAGAGTATCATAATATAAACGTACTTGGTCGTAATCATAACATCTTAGTGTGAGTGACTTTGGTTGGCCAAAAAGAATATAATCCACAAAAATTACGCACGTAATTTTCCTGTATAACTACTATTCATCCCTTCCAAACAAAATCTTGCCTGTGTTAACGCTGTTTGCAATTGATCTTGCTGGATATGAGAAAGACAGAAATGACCGAACTCGTAGCTGTGCTGGACCTAATTACGGGGAGGGGGGGGGGAAGAACAACTAGAAACGGAGTTCTTTTGTAACTACTTCATCTGACGGAAAACAACTAAGAAGGAGATTTTCTCAGGCGACCTATTTAAATTAAATTTGAACTATCGGCCGTTAAGACGGTTGACTCGATCGCGTCCTTCGGCAACGGCGAATCTGAGGGAAAACGCAGATTTCCTGATTTTCATACTGTGTCGGCCTAATGCAATGTCAGCGGTTGTTTTCCAACTTCGCTGAAGGTCGCTGTCGTAATTAGCTTTTAAGAAGCTCTTTTTCAATGCTTCAGCGGTACCGTTTTTATAACATGATTACTGATTAGCTTATTTATTTATGATGTCCGGGTCCTAGGTTCGACTCACGCCTACGGCGTGATACGATAGAAGTTCTGAGTTCTCTTCGCTTTGTGGGTGTCAGTCTGCAGAAGGAACAATGGTAAAAATGTTGCAGTGTACAACGTTAAAGTGTCCTATACTCCTGTTTGAAGTTTTCACGTGTTTTACGATATCAGATCATCGTAATTAGCAGTGTCGCCGTGAATTGGTATGAACAGAAAAAGAGGTTATCCCGCATCCCCTCCACTTTGTGCAGTTTCCCCCCCCCCCCCACACACACACAATTGCATTTCAGTCACGCTCACAGCAATTTACGGCGAAACTTAAAGTATTACAGACACTATCAAGGAAGATATCACAAAACTTGACATCGTTACTTTCATTCCGGAAAACGGATGTATTTAGGTCTTTTCCACTCTTACGGCGGCCGGTCCTAGTTCTGGGAAGGGAAGTGGGGAGCGGGGATTACGCCGCAGACCAACCAGACAACAGCAGTGGCGCCGAGACACTCAACACGGTGGGAAGAAGTACTACGTGAACGTCGTACAGTCAACGGCAGATATTGGTAGGCAAATTGTCCATCGTAATTTTCATTACTTTTTATTCTACATCTTGTTTTAAGGAATGAAATTATGTTGGTGCAAAACATGCATTGCCCTCTGCTTACTGAAGTCTTTATTTCAATTCATTATCATCATATTGTGCAATACAGACCGAATGAAATGGTGATGGGCGATTCGCCTACTGTTTCTTTTGCCGTTGGGTGTACTACTGCTGCGTTTCTTATCGTGCTGGATTGCTCGCTTCCCCGCTCTCCACTTTCCTTGCCAGCATTAGGATCGGCCCCCTAACAGTAGGAAAAAAAACCTTTAGTTTGATCTTCCTTACTTCACTCGCGACTGTGGGCAGTGACATACGCAGAGGAGGCTGATGGGGCTACAGATTTTCCGACATTTGGAGATAATCAACTTTTTCAAATAAGAGCAGTATAGAACTCTGGAAGAAACAGAGGTAAATATAGACCCCAGTAGCGAAGCGTGGTCTTAAGAGGAAGGAAAGCAATGCAGTACTCCGAAAAATTGGGGGGGGGGGGGGGTATATAAATTATACAGTCCATTGCCCCAGTTTTTCTAGGAAAGAAAGGACATTTTAAATAATAATAATATATCCATGAACTCCTCTCTCAACGTCCATACTGCTAAGTTCAAAATTCTTGTCACGTTATTGATAATAAAATACTTGCTATTACTTACAGCTTCCCGTACGAAATTTGAAATATTCATGTTTGTTTCACAAAAGAGAACACTCACTTCAACCACTCGTTCTTCCCACATAAATGGAAAATATTCCGAAAAGCTCAGAAGCTAACAGAAAAGTGATGTCAACCTCGTTGTAAAAATTAATGTTCACGGGGGAGTAATAGAACTGACTTGAAGCTTAAAATTAATTAAGCTTTCGAATAATAGGCCATTACAATAGGAAGAACATGCGCTGTTTCTTCTTTTTAATAATGTATTATATTAATAAAAATAATATTTCGAGTTGGATAGCATTTATGACTTAACGTTTTTGCTATTTGCAGGTCTCAGAAGAGAGTTTCATTGCTTTTTTTTTTACATACGTTTTATCGAAAAAAAACATCAGTTCATTGTTTGTATGAAAACTTACGATAAATATAGTGTAAATTATTTGGTAGTTGTCAACACTGGCGTGCGTTGTAATTTGAGACAAGAGAAGTGTGAAGCGGACAACAGCCAGCTGTTCTGCAGATTCCAGCGCTCCCCAGTGCCGGAACACCATGTTTGTCTTAATCCCTGAACGTCGACATTATTGACACGTTTTACAAATCTTGAAACTCAAAGTAATGCTTTAAAGTTTATCTACATGGAATTTGGAACAGTTATAATAAATTATTTCAATAATTCTGTGTTCATAATAAAGCAAATATACATCTTCGAGATCGTGTACTTAAGCGTTGGTTTCCCGCACAGTGGCTGCAAGCAGAGAGGTTGCTGCTTGCCAACGGGCTGCGGAGAGAATTTGCGGCCTTAAAATTTCGCGAAATCGAGTGCGATAGAAAATAAATAATGCACTCAACGTTAAGTACATTAAATAATATTTTAATTGTGCAAGCAGTGCTTGCATTGCTTGTACTATATCTTCGCCACTGATAGACCCCCTTTAAACAACCTTCGATTGCCATTTTTTGAGAGCAGAAAGTTCAAAATATACTAAATATTTTACTGTGCATGCCGTCCCCCTAGAAAGCAACTATGTACCTTTAGCCTACACCAGCGAAGCAGTTTTCGAAATTTCCTCCCTTTTCGAAAAACCGCCATGAAATTCAAAATTGTGAATAATTATATCTGCGCAGAATCGGTAGCTCAGTCGTTAGGGCGTCTGACTACCATGCGAGAGACCCGGGATCGATCCCGGCGGGGGAGAACCTGGACTTTTTCAACCTGTTCAAGCGGCTCCGGCTCCCACCCAGCATCGTATAAAGTGGAGACCTGGAAGAAACTCTGGGGGGGGGGGTAAAGGCGGCCAGGTGCGTGGTGCTGATCACATCACCCTCAGCTCGGCCGAGATCAAGAAAGTATGTGCAAGGCATAGGCGAGCGCTTTACTTATTTTTATATCTGCACAGAATTTCTTCTAGAGCATCCACGTGAATCCCAATATTCGTAACAGTTTCGTGTTTACATAAACCTATTAAACTATTCTGAATAAACCAAACAAAGATTCACGTGGATGCTCTAGAAGAAATTTTACGCAAATGCAGGCGCGGCTCGTGCATTATTTTCCTGGGGGTTGCTACGTCCCGCGTAGCGGTGCACTTTACAAGTACACTTACCTTATAAGCTCAGCAGAGCATGCTGGATAATCCCAGTGTTCGGGCTGAGTTACTGCGTTCCTTCCCCTTGGATCCACAGGTGAAGTCCAATGACAACCCACGAGGTTGTCCTCCTGATGCAGGTATCCACAAGTACGAAATACACTTTCGAAATAAAGAAAACCCGGAATATGTTCAACTTTACGTTTATTATAGACACGCACGTATATCACGTAACACTAAAATTACAATTCAAATACTTTTGAACGGTACAGCACGAGATGCGTAAGCCTATCTTTCCCGTACCGCGAAGCACCTCTTGCTACTTCAAATCTCTCAGCGCAACTACTAACCGTTTTTCTGGAAGGCGAAAACACCTCCTCAGTTACACAGTGTTACCAGACACAATAACCTTTTAATACTAGGTAGTTTGATAAAAGCAAACAGTAATATATTAGAAATGTACAGTAATCTGGCACAGTCAATTTAGGTATGTGGTGGCAACAATGCAATGAAAAACGCGTGATCTTCTCACACCACAAGAGTTTAAAAATCAACAATGGCTTTCAAAATATAAGAGAAACGAACGGCGTTTGCCAGAAACATGAAACAACAAATAGATATAAAGAATTTAACTCAGAAATTAATAACTTAGGCTTCACTAACTTGATTAAAATGAAACTTACAACAATCTTTAGAATATTTAAAAGCAAATCAAACGATTAATGTTGAAACTATGTAAATTGCTTAAATTTGCCGCTATTCATACTTGTAGATATGTGTATAATTTTGATTATAAAGGCGGCCATATTAGAAAATTGGCTGAAGGCATTAATATATTTATGAATATATATATATGAATTATTAACTATGTAATACTAATAATAATAATATAAAATATAATAATAATAATATAAAACCACGAAGTAATGGCAAACTCGGGGTCATTACAATATCCCCCCTCTTCCAAATAAAAAAATCTTGAATGAGAAAATCGAAGAAAAGTATATATATATATATATATATATATATATATATATATATATCAAACAAATATAAAACTTGTCTGTGCCAGAAAACGTACTAACAGCGAAGTATCTTAACATTGATTACACAAATGTTTTGCAACGTATTCACAATAAACAGATTATGGAGATAAGAAACCAAAGTTACGCTATGTCCAATGTGGATACGGGCAGCGCGGTGCGTGCGGTGCGATGCGAGCAACGCGGCAGTCGTATCCGATCAAACCTGTAGTCAGCAATGAGCCCGTCCTACGTGGACACGTTACGCGTGCGATTCGTCCGCTCGCAACGCACGCAACGTTTGATTTTCAAACAGGTTTGTTTTGTATCGCATTTGCCGTCCGGTGGCGAGTCGCCGAGAAAAATGGAAGGGCTTATTGCAGAAGTGCAAAGAAGAAATGTGTTGTGGGATAAAAGAAACCCTCGTTACAAAGATCGTTTAATTGTTGATAAGGAGTGGGATTCCGTAACAGTTTTCACGTTTTAAGTATTTGAAAGTCGTGAGTGGATGAACAAAAACATCAAATTGTATTCACTGAGAAGGAATCACAGAATACGGTTCATACATTTTCTGCTGCTCTCGAAGCGCGGTTGTTTGCCTTCGAGAGCTGTAGTTCCTGTCCATCACATTTTCGTCCAAGACGTTTACAAGAGAATCTTTTTCTATGTCAATTATAACATTATGCAGAATGCGAATTGCTTTAACAATATGAACACTACTTTCAATTGGTTTCAATAGGATCCTAAATTTCGCAGAACTTATGCCGAAAGCACACTCCACTGTCATTCGAGCATGCGATAAACGATAATTGAAATATGACGCGGCTGCATTATTTGAACTCTTCTTTTAGAATATGGTCTCATAAGATATGTTCGCAATGGAAATGCTTCGTCTCCTACAAAAACAAATGGGTCTTCTTGATGGAAGTTGGACAGCTGCAAATCTTTTGGTAAGAAACCATTTTCGACATTTTGATAAAGTGCTGAGTTAGAATATACACCAGCATCACTTTCTTTGCCAAATGCACCCACATCGATCATTAAAAATCTGTACCTTGCATCAACAACGGCCAAAAGCACCGAACTGGAAGCCATGTTCGTCGCAACTGCTCATCACAATCGCACGCAGTAACGTTGGACACTCCCGGCGTTCACGCACATATCTGCGGTGCGGCGCTCGAATCACACCGCACGCACCACGCTGCCCGTATCCACGTTGGACATAGCGTTAGTGTACTCTTCCATTCTTGTACACAAAAAAAATCATTCAAAGCATTGTTACAAAATAAGCTTCCAAAAGAATTTGAATATGTGCACAGAGCTTAATCTTTAGCTTGCAATACGTAATTCGTGTTTTTCTTTGACAATCAAAATATTCTACTTTTCGTAAATAAAAGTGGTTCTACAATCACAGAAAACAATTACAAAAGGAAAAGTTGTCTGCACTTTGACAACCATCGCCGAACATGAGAAAAAGTTACCAATCTAAGCATTGTTACAGTCATGCTTCTCCACAAAAGAAAACAAAACCAAAAGAAAACATACAAATATTTACAAGAAATTACAGTCGCAAGCTTCATTCATTGTTACAGGCTTTTACAGAAAAAGCGCGTTCTTGCTTTGAAGAGGAATAAACAGATATCTTTCTTATACTCTCAGTTCTTTCTTTCTTGCATTTCAACCTAACAATGGATTCTTTTGTTCGACAGTATTGAGTAATATAAAGAACAAAACAACAATTGAATCTATAAGTTCATTTGCACTTGCGGGATTTCTTCCTTCAGTCAAAATGCATCCATTTGTGAGTTGTCGGGCAAGGGTCGGATGACTTGTGAGATCGAATGTTTGGGAGCCAAAACAATATCAATGATGAAATTAGACCACAATCGGTGATTCGTGTCGACAATAAAGGCGCAATAAAACATTTCTTGAATAACTCTCCATTCCTTCAACTGTTCTAATATCTTGTTGAGCGCAGCACGTTTAGCGATGGGAATCGGATAAGGCTTCCGAAATACAGGAATTTGATCAATTAAATTTATTTCACATTCCAGTCCTTTGACCGTTCCTGGTCTGTCAGAAAACGTCGGTTGATATTTTAAAATTAAATCTAACAGTTCCTTTCGTTCTGAAAAACTCAAAGTAATACTTTCATCGACCTTGCACTTCAAATCCTCCTCACTAGCCATCCACTTGTCATACTGAACGTGGTGCACAGCCTTCGTTTGCTCATTTGCACCCACGTTAAAAACTATATTCTGAGACAAGGATGATTCATCATCGAGGCGAAGTATCAGCTGATTGGTTTGAAAGTCCACATTAGCCTTGTAGTCACGCAGAAACGGAACTCCTAAGAACATATCTGCCGGAATGTTTTTGATCACAAAAATGTCCACTTGAACTTCCTGTCCATCAAATGATATTGTAAGTTTTCGTTTTCCACACACACGTACGTGCTGTTTTCCTGTAAAGTCTGTCAGCCTAACTTGTGGTTCTTTTGTAAGTGTCATACCACTGAATTTCTGCACTAAACGTTCCCAGATTTCATAATTCAACAATGATACATCGCTTCCGGTGTCGATGACACAAGATACCGGAAGTCCAGCGATGTTACTATTCACGATCGGAGTGGTGCTATTTGAAGATAAATTTTGAATTTTAAATACGGCACCTCGGATCACAGCCTTTTCAGTTTCAGTTAAATCAATCGTCGTGGTCACTCCAAAAGATCTGGTATCAGTAACGTGGGATAGCTCCTCAAGATGCCCTTGCCCAACACGGAGCTGATCAATTAAGCAAGGTGAGAGTTTTCCGCAGAATTCCCACCTGTCTGATTCATGTTTCAGTAGTAGTTTCGAGTGTCATTTATGGCCTGTTGCTGTTCGTGACTTGACGGCGGCTCATCCGTGTTTGTTTCAGCGTTCACCATCGGGTTATGACGGGGAGAGTCCGATCATGACCGTTGGTAGCTCGGCCTGTATCGCTGTCGTGGACGAGCAGGTGGTGTCCATTGCCTTGTTCTTTCTGACCGCTCATCTGTTTGAGACGTCCGGTTCTGTTGATTCTGCCGTCGAGAAGTATTGTACGGATGAAATGAATTTTGGTTTTGATTGTTAGGACGGTTATTTTGTCTTACCATCCTTACTTGTGGAGCTCTTATTTTGTGTACGACGAAAGTTAGAGTCTTCCTGTCGTCGTACGCCAGCCGTGTTGTCATACGTTTGCCAACCCATCGGTTCTTCACACACTTCGTAACTTTTAAGAAATGTTGTCAGGTCACGAATGTTCCTAGGAGCGTTGGCAAGGCACAGATGTCGCACTCGAAAAGGGAGCTGTTCGATTATCAAAGTCACCACTTCATTTTCTCGTAAACTGTCAGACAAGTTCTTGAAAGCAGCGTAGGTACTCCAGGCGTAACTTTCCATGGACGAATTAGTTTGCCTAGAATAACGACGCCGTCGCAAAGCAGTAAGTTGTCGTTGTTTAGCTTCCGGGGAAGCAAACTGTGCCCGGAACTGTTCACAAAAGTCCTCATAGTTTTGGAACTGGTCACGGTTCGCGGAAAGCCAATGTTCAGCCGTTCCCACAAAGATTCGAGACAGCAAACCTACTCGACACTCATAAGGTACATGCATTAGGCGAAAGCTAAGGTTTAGGTCTCTCAGATATTTTCCCGCTGAGTACGCTTCAATGTTTCCGTCAAATTTTGGTAACTGATTTATGTCTGTCATGCGTGGCAAACGAAGATTCTACTCTCTTAAAGGGGCACTATCCGAATCGGACACTTCATCACTTACTCGTCGTTCGTCAACGTCGTACTGTCCAACACGAACTGCCTCTCGAACAGGTACGGACTCGCGCACAGAGGGTCGATGATCTCTCTCAATCTGCAAGGACTGCTGTTGTACGTACATTCCTGCAATGTGACGGGGCGACGAGGTAATGTTGTGGCCCATGTTTTCGCCTACGGGAGGGGTAACAGTTTCCTCTCGAACAACTAAATTTGTCACACGCTGCCGAAGGTCTGCAATGTCATTTTGTAGGTTCGTGTGGGTCTCCGTCACAGTCTCCTTTAGCTGGGTCCGCAGACCAGAAATGTCCTGCGAAAGTTCGGTCACTTGATCCTTCAACACGCCTACATCGGACTCAAGGACAGTCTGCTTGGACACTAGACCCTGTTGTGCTTCTTCGACTTGCCCAATACGTTCAGATGTAAGCTGCATTTGAACAGGAAGGGCACTTAGTTGTTGCATAATGTCACCAAATTTCCCGCTATCTGTTCATTACTCTCCCTTTGTTTTTCCGATAATGCGGTGACGAACTGTTCTTGTCGTTGCCGGTCTCTCTCTTCCCGCTCACGTTCCTGGGCTAACCTGGTCTCTTCCCGCTCACGTTCCTTCTGTTCCATGGCGCTGACGAACTGTTCTTGTCGTTGCCGGTCTCTCTCTTCCCGCTCACGTTCCTGGGCTAACCTGGTATCTTCCCGCTCACGTTCCTGGGCTAACCTGGTCTCTTCCCGCTCACTTTCCTTTTCAGCAATGGCAGCAATCATCTGATCCTGTCTCTCCATCACGGCCTTTATCCAATCCGGGATCACTGACACGGTGCCTAGTACAGGTTCCACCGGCCGCATCCTCTGTTCAAAGCACGTTTGACACAGCAACTCCTTGTCATTCTCGCCGACCACAGTCTCTGCTCGTGCCACACACCCAGTGTGGAATAACCTGTCACAATTTTGACATCGGTATCCAGATTCTTCTGTCCAAGTAGTGCTGCAACACGCCGCTGTCGTCTCCTGTACTACGCTGCGTGATTGGCTCCTTAGGTTCTTCCTATCCATCTTCTGGGAAAGTGGTATAAATTTTGGGAGGACACAAAACACTCGGGACCACTGGGAAGCACTTCACACAATGGGAGAAAGGACAATCTTCACTCTTCACGAGCCCCGCGATGTGGCGCCAAAAACTTGCTACGTCCCGCGTAGCGGTGCACTTTACAGGTACACTTACCTTATAAGCTCAGCAGAGCATGCTGGATAATCCCAGGGTTCGGGCTGAGTTACTGCGTTCCTTCCCCTTGGATCCACAGGTGAAGTCCAATGACAACCCACGAGGTTGTCCTCCTGATGCAGGTATCCACAAGTACGAAATACACTTTCGAAATAAAGAAAACCCGGAATATGTTCAACTTTACGTTTATTATAGACACGCACGTATATCACGTAACACTAAAATTACAATTCAAATACTTTTGAACGGTACAGCACGAGATGCGTAAGCCTATCTTTCCCGTACCGCGAAGCACCTCTTGCTACTTCAAATCTCTCAGCGCAACTACTAACCGTTTTTCTGGAAGGCGAAAACACCTCCTCAGTTACACAGTGTTACCAGACACAATAACCTTTTAATACTAGGTAGTTTGATAAAAGCAAACAGTAATATATTAGAAATGTACAGTAATCTGGCACAGTCAATTTAGGTATGTGGTGGCAACAATGCAATGAAAAACGCGTGATCTTCTCACACCACAAGAGTTTAAAAATCAACAATGGCTTTCAAAATATAAGAGAAACGAACGGCGTTTGCCAGAAACATGAAACAACAAATAGATATAAAGAATTTAACTCAGAAATTAATAACTTAGGCTTCACTAACTTGATTAAAATGAAACTTACAACAATCTTTAGAATATTTAAAAGCAAATCAAACGATTAATGTTGAAACTATGTAAATTGCTTAAATTTGCCGCTATTCATACTTGTAGATATGTGTATAATTTTGATTATAAAGGCGGCCATATTAGAAAATTGGCTGAAGGCATTAATATATTTATGAATATACTGGGTGATTTTTTTTAACCTGAATCATTTGAATATCTTGAAAAAAAAAATCATCCTACAAAAAAATGTTCCAAATAAAAAGTTGATAGTTTGGAAGGGGAAGTTTAGTGGTACAACAAAAAAACACCCCCTCCCCCTCTTGTAGGTGGGGCGGGGGCCAACTTTGAAATTTCAGATACAAACCCCTATTTTTTATTACAGATTCGGATTTTACGGAAAAAATACATAAGTTTTGTTTGAAACATTTTTTTCGATTCGTGATAGATGGCGCTATAATCGACAAATTTTCATTTCTTGAATGTTTACACTTTAAAACCAATGTATTTCATTTCGCAATTCATTTAAATTAAAAAAATAAAACAGTCTTGTTCCAGGACTTGAAATTGTTGTAAAACAAAAAAAAATATTTTGAAAATATAAAATTACTCGACAATTCTTAGCTCTAGATATCTCGATGGCTAGTAAACTACATTCACTTCTCAATTACATTAAGTGTTCAAAATGGTGACCTTCAACTTCATTACATTTATTGATCCGCTCTTCGAATGAATGTACACAACTCAAAAGTACCTCTGGTTCAATTATGGCACAAGCGTTTGGATTCGCTCCATCATAATTTCACGAGTAGTTGGCAATACACTTTATCTTTTAGGTAGCCCCACAAAAATAAATCTGGTGAAGTAAGATCTGGTGATCTGGCAGGCCAATTTAGAGGACCAGCTCTGCCGATCCATCGGCCATTGAAGTCACGGTCGAGTACTTCACGTGCTGCTCTCGAATAGTGCGCTGGACATCCATCCTGCTGAAACCACATGCTCTGTCTCAGTTCCAGGTTAAGATCTTCAAGTAATATTGGCAGTTCATTTTGAAGAATGTCGCGGTACTGTTGACCATTCAAATTTCCATCAATGAAGTAGGGACCGATGAGTATGTCATCAATAATTCCACACCACACGTAGTCCATGGACGCTGATGCTCAACTTGGCGCAGCCAGTGCGGATTTTCGATACTCCAGTAATGCATATTATGCCGATTGACCGTCCCGTGGTTTGTAAAAGATGACTCATCAGAGAAAAATACCAGACTAAAGAAATTTGGGTTTATTTGGATTTGTTCACGTGCCCACTGACAAAACGTCACTCGATTTTGAAAATCATCGCCATGACGTTCTTGATGCAATGACACATGATATGGATGATATTTATGACGCTGTAAAATCTTCAAAACACTGCTCTGGGACAATCCGGAATTTCGAGCTACTTCTCGCGAGCTGACATGAGAATCATGGGCCACAGCATCTAACACATTAATTTCATTTTCTTCTCCAGTAACTGTTCTTCGACAGGTCCTTTGTTTAGGTTTAACACTTCCTTCAGTAGTAATTGATTGACTGTACGTTGAAACGAAGCGAAAGAACGCACCCTGTCTGGAAAACGCCGAGCATAAACAACGACAGCTTGACGGAGATTCCTGCCAGATTCTCCATATACGAGAACCATTTCAATTTTCTCTTCTACAGTTAATAGGGGAAGGTGGGGGAATGGCGCTCAGCGGGCAATGGCGCTCACCCCTCTGTAGTCGTTATGGAGGGTGTTATTGAAGAGTAACCTGTGCTGACATCTAGAACCCAGTACTACGAGGCACCAAACAAAAGGCGGCACATGTGGAGTTGACTTTTAAGAAGCAGGGTGCGAAAAACGAATTCGTCATATTTTCTTATAAAATTGGGAAGGAAAAAAGTGCAAGGTAAGTAGACGGAACGTTTAAGCTAGAGTCTTGAAAATTTTACAGATATAATAATAGTATCTCCTGTTTATTTCTTAATTATTACAAAGTAAACATTTGAGGTTCTTCATGAGACGAGAAACAAATAACATAATATGGCGTCTATCGGGTAACGACGCTCACGCTGTTTGTGATGGGAACATGAAGGGTGCAAACACGTTTCTCATAATAAGCGTCCCATGTGTGCATTTTTGTGCAAAATTGTGGTCAATTTAATTTGTATCTGCATATTAATAAATATAAGTACTTAAAGATATATTCTCTGTATAGTACAAAAATGGTATTGATTTACTATTAGGATGATTACTGAGTGCCATTACCCTACCAATAGGGCAATTGCGCTCACACACACATTGTTACTTTTTGACGTTTACAGATATAACTATTAACGACAGGGAGCAAAGTGATACGCAGAGATGTACTACAAACATTGCTTTTTCAGGCCCACATTTTCTTTTTGTTTCACTGCGTACAGTTTTTGAGATTTTTAAAATCTCCCTTAGGTGGTCGCAATTCCCCCACTTTCCCCTACATCCATTGATATTAAAAAGTATCAACAGCTTAGTCAAATTAATCGCTCGGAGCATTCTTGTGAACTAAAAAACAATGAAAAACAAACAATGATAAACAAACAATGATTTAACAGGAAAAGTCTAAAAAGGAACTGTTTCTTGACATTGTTTTATTTTTTTAATTTTATTTTCCTGTTGTAGCTTTGTTAAGCATCTTTGACACAATACAAAAAATTAAACAAATATCGAATCTAACTTTTAAATGTTGTAAATAGGCGAATTACCAGCTTAATGAAATCTCAAAAGATTTGTCAAGAATTAGTACAAAGTTCATGCACGAGAATGTTTTATTTTTTGAATTTAAATGAATTGTGAAATGAAATACATTGGTTTTAAAGTGTAAACATTCAAGAAATGAAAATTTGTCGATTATAGCGCCATCTATCACGAATCGAAAAAAATGTTTCAAACAAAACTTATGTATTTTTTTCCGTAAAATCCGAATCTGTAATAAAAAATAGGGGTTTCTATTCGAAATTTCAAAGTTGTCCCCCGCCCCACCTACAAGAGGGGGAGAGTGTGTTCTTTCATTGCACCACTAAACTTCCCCTTCCAAACTATCAACTTTTTATTTGGAACATTTTTTTGTAGGATGATTTTTTTCAAGATATTCAAATGATTCAGGTTAAAAAAATCACCCGTTATATATATATATATAAATTATTAACTATGTAATACTAATAATAGTAATATAAAATATAATAATAATAATAATATAAAACCACGAAGTAATGGCAAACTCGGGGTCATTACAGGGTTCACCGAAATCATATGACACATATTCAGTTTCCGCAAATAGACTTTCTTCGGGAAACAAAGAGATGTGGAGGGGGGGGGCTTAAAAGATTGGTTTGAGTTGGTGTTTTAAGTCCACTTTATGCACAGTAAGGCTAATCGGGACTGGACCTACAGTTTTTTAAAGTGGGATCCGAACCACTTGTGCCTCCACCGGGTATCGAACCCGGAACCCCTTGATTACAAGGCAATGACGCTACCACTGTGCCATGTTAAAAGATTGGTACATATTTTTCTCATATAATGAGGTTTCATAGTAGAGGTGTGCGTATAAATTTAGGGCTAAAACTAAGTACAATAAATTGTGCATCTATGAAAGAAATTTGGGGTTTTATGGACGTCCTCAGGATTTCTTCCAGGGATGGGAAGCAAGATCATTTTTTTCCGGGGGGGACAAACGAGGCACATTTTTCCTTGTAATAGTTCTGTTCTCTAAAAGAAACACTCCTTCAGTCCCTGCAGCGTCTTTATAATAATCATCATAAATTACTGTGACTGAAATGAAATTATATGTGTGTAATGTAATAAATAGTTTTAGGTTGACATTAATTTTTCAGGCGAGTGTGGCCCCTTTTCACCTTCCGGACGTCCATGCCTGCAATTATAAAACAACTAATCACAATGATCCTACAATTATTAAAGGGAAATGGCAACCAATGGCATGTACGTACTAGAAACCTGAGACCCTTTCATTGGAACGCTACAGCTTTTTTTTTTCTTTATTCAAATTTGGAGTTGGTCGACCAGCACACGTTTTATCTCTAATTGTCTTTCAACAGACGAGAAGGTATGTTTCCTTTAATTGTATGCATTTTAGCGGTCATTTCCTACCTGCGCAGACAGCAACACCTACACTGCATCAAACGACGTTACATAGTCCATCCTTTGGAGCATCAATACTTTGCAACAACTATCCAAGCACTTCGAAAACTTACAACCTTGAAACATTGAAACCGACATGGTTTGTCACGTCTTCCTTTCTTGTCTAAGATCGCGTCATTCTTTTACTTTCACATATCCGAAGTGTTTCCATCTTTAAGGAAAAAGTCTAAATGCATGCACGAGTTATTTTAGTAATGTATTTCTGTTATTTTAATTCATCGTGTCTAATTCCAGCTTTCATTCATTTCTACTCATCCTTCTCTGCCACAATTTTGCATTTATACCAAGAAGTTCGGCACAAAAATTATTCAACAGAGAAGATAGAATATGTAACGAATGCGCTTCAAACTTGAACCTCACAGGGCAACACTGGAAGGGAGTAACCAGCTGGGTCTCACTCGCAGCGAGGACGGTGCCTTCTGGCTTCTGCTCCTGCTTCGGAGAGAGAACGAACTGCGCATGACCGTTGGTTGGAGATCGAGGTTCCTCAGTATCCTTTGCCATATGTTTTGCCCATATAGCTACCTCGAGCTTCTGCCTGCCGCCCAAACCTTCACTATGGCAGGAGCTCTCCTGTGGGGATTCAGCTGAGGGTCTGCACGAGGGCAGCCGATTCGCGGTTTCTCTTTCTCAGCAAAAGAATTTGCTGTGTTACGGACACAAATACATGACTTCTTGTGTAGAAGTTTTAGCGAGAAATTGTCAAAAGGTAAATACATTGTTTATTGTCCATTCTCAAGGTAAATGCCGTATATTACTGGGGGTTCACTGATCCTGTGCTCTTTAAGGCCAACCACGCCTGCGCAAATGTAATTTTTCAGAATTTGGAATATTATGGCGGTTTTTTCGAAAAAAGAGGAGATTTTGAAAACTGCTTTGCTGGTGTAGGCTAAAGTTCGCCAAAGTTTAATGGACAATATTACCCAATATTAAGCTACCTTTTTATGTTACCCTTCAGGTCTGGCGAAACAAGCCAGCATTATGTCACAATAAGAAGGAAGCTAAAGTTGAGATATAATTTCTCTGAAGCAACTGTAGATTTATGAAGGCATTATAACCTGTTATGCTGCCGACCTCTATGGTGGAGTGGTTAGCACAGTATGCTATGATGCCAGAGATCCCAGGTTCGATTCTCGGCTTGGGCATGGGTGTCCTCTGTAAATATTATGCGCCATCATCAACTTTAACATGTCAGTCATTCCCAATGTCGTGATTAACCGAAAATGGCTAATCATGTAGAGGTGTCCATCCACAATGTTTTCACATTGATCATACTATGTTTCCGAACATACCTGCATTCTATTATCATGCAGAGGTATCTGTCTACTCACATGGGCAGAGAACAAAGTACAATGATTTCACATTGATCATGCTATGTTTCTGAACATACTTGCATTCTATTATCATGTACAGGTGTCTGTCCACTCACACGGGCAAAGAACAAACTACAATGTATTCACGTTGAATGCGAGCAGTTGTTGCTAGGGTGATATATCACTGCAAAAAAGGAAAATTGACCCAACAACTCTGGGGTTCTTCAACTTTCAAATTCCATTGCAGAAGAAAGAGATGGAGTACTTACAACAGGGCCGAACCAACATGCATTTGATTTTTGCACTCTCATGAGTGATAGTTCTCTCTAGGGGTCATGTGGATAAATCACTGTGTAGGGTGTGACCCTTCCACATAGTACACCCAAATGTCAACCTCACTTCCACATAGTACACCCTGGACTGCATTTTGGGATCTAACGAGGCTCTGGCTGTCCTGAGTGCCCCTTTACAGACTCAGCTTTTAATCAAGGTAAGAAAATTTTAGTCCTCTTTCGTATTAGTTATATTTTAGTTATGGCAAGGGGCTGGACCCCCATGAGGAGGTTGTAAATAAAGAATGAAATTAATAAAAATCTAGGTAGACGACGACTGGGTGGGGGTGGTTATACCATCTAACAGCCATAATTGTTATAATGATGGCTAGTAACACTTTTGAAACTCTCACACCATGCCACTGCATAATTATTATGGTATTTGGGAAGGAGGAGGGGTGCAAAATGACATGAACATGGGCTCCCAATGTTTTAGTTGTGTCATTGTGTGTACTTCATTTTTCCTTGTAATGGGAAAATATGGGTCAAATAAGGTGGGGCTATGCCCCCTGTTTGTCAGACATCTCAGGTGGGGCAGTTTACCTCCTCCTGCCATCCCCATTGGTATGGGCATCGGGAGGGGTTGAACTGGTCCATCGATCCTCTGTGAAGATTGCCATTGTTTATTTCAAATTACAAAGAAATCAGAAAGCATGTTATTTTTATTGTTAATAACATAAATAAAGCTCAGTATTTGAACAGAATAACCATTAAGTAAAAACTGTATTAGGTCGATAAAATTAAGTGGATATTGCAGGAACCATATCAGAACTTCATGGTTTTATATTCTACCATTTAATCCAAAGAATAAGTGGTTTCATAGTTTTCAATTCAAAGTTCCAAAAATTAGATTCTTATGTGAGAGGTCGCAAAATAAAAACATTAACTAAAATTTCCTCCTAGACAATCATTGATCTTGTGGATCAAGTACAACAGTTTTTACAAGAATTTAATAATAATAATAATAATAGGAATAAAATGGCTTATTTCTTTTAGTTTATAATAGTTATTATTGTATAATAAGAATATAACAGAATCTCACATTTCTACTGTGAGGTTGGGTGTCGACCTCCCAATGAATTCAGCCACTGAGCTGCATACTGTGTACTAATGAAATGGCTTTTTTGAGTGATTTTAGAAGCACACAACATCCATTGATCATTAAAGATATAAGATATTGATATTCACAAAAGAAGTTCACTAAAACAAGTTCCATGTTCTACTTTTTTAATGAAAATTCTACAATTATTTTTTCAGGAATATACCACATGATCTAGATGATCATTTAGAGAAAAATGTTTCTTATATTTGGGACACCTTAGATCTAACTCCTGATTATCATTTTGAAGAAAATGACAAGAAAACAAGGCATAGAGGTAATTTTTATTAATCAAAGTGTAATATGGAGATAACATAATTTTGTGGTGGCTCACTGAGAAAATATTATTTCCTGCACAAAAAAAGAATTCAATAATTTAATTTCTACATGCTTCTTCTGAGGCAGGTGATTTACATAAAAAAAAATATTTATATATTTTATATATGTGGTGTATGGACGTGTTAGAGTGGAAAGGAGAATGAGATAAAAGGACATTTGCATAATAAGAATAAGTGAAATGTATTTAGTTAAAATGACAATCAAATAGCATAATTGTGGAGGAAAATTAAAAGAAAATAGAAGGTAAAAACCAATAGAAGGTAAAAACCGTATTTCTATATTTCTTTTGTATTAGGTATTTTTCTGCCTCTTTATAGTAATCATGACTATGAGGATAAATGATGATTAAATGAAATTATTGAATGGCTAATCACAAAAGGAGACCATTGCCCAAACTTGGATTGGACTCAATCCTAGAACCTTCAGTAGCATGATCACTCAATGTGCATGGTCTCTAAGGCAGCTAAAATTAAGAAGAGAAAAGCATATAAAAGATGATGGAAACAATTACAGGATGTGGCTAGAATACTGGAACTACAGTAGGACTTCCGTGTATCAAGAATCACATACCATAACGTGTCTAGCTTATGATGCATTCAGACAATGTCTTTCTGCTGACATCCAAATTATATCTTGTTTCTCTACTTCCTTTCCTACCTATAGTGCCAACTGGAAATCTTCAAGAGATCAATTTTTAGTGGTTTTTTTTTTTTAAATATATTTATTGTGGGCTCCTAAGTAGTTTTAGAAGGTTTTTATTAACGTATACTGTGCCTTCAGCACTTTTTAAAAAAATCTTTGAAGCCAGGCAAGGACAACCATGTAATATTTTACAAGAGTATTTGGTAAGAAATGAAATCCCTACATTTCTATCATGGGTGGAATTTTCACTCATTCAATCCCTAATACACTAATTATAAACATGTAGTAATCACACAGAAATTATATTTTGTTACAGGAGGATATGGAGGCTATGGACTACCACATGGGATTCACAATTTGTGCCAACCAGGACCCGACTCAAACAGACTTTGCTACTCGAAATACCAATGTATCAAAAGAGGTGGTGTTATTAGTGGGTACTGCGGATATGGATATTCAAAAGGCTATTGTTGTAGCTGTAAGTAGTATCGCATAACTTTTAATGCTGAGTTCTACTGTGTGATTTTTAACACACACAACTGTGTAGCCCAATTCATGCATGTACTGTATATGGCTATGCATAGGAAAGGTAAGTGTCATGTAAATGCTTGCTTCTTTGCTGCTTAGTCATGAATTTTAATGCTGGCTTTCTCCCAACAGTTTGCTGTCTTTCAGCTTAACAAAGGGCCTTTGTTCCATAAGATGGGGTTCAGGCTGCTTTCACGTAGCCAGTAGCGTACGCAGGATTTCATCAAGGGGGGTGTTATCTTGAAAACTTTCTACAAATTCACATTACCATTGTTTTATTATACTTTAATTAATTAATAATAATAATAAATTAATTAATAATTCTTATAATTAATTAATTAGTTTAATTACTACTAATGCAGCTGCTATTTATGAAAGAAATAGAACAAAATTACAATTCTTTTGTTTCAAAATAATTGTCTAGTCAACGGTTATTTGTATATGATAAGTGAGACATTTTAAGTGTGAAGAAAATCCATAAAAACAAGCAAATATATTAAATTTATTGAAATAATCGAAATATGAAACTCATTCAAGGAGCCGCGCTGGTCTAGTCTGACAACTTCGTGGGATATCCGGGTTCGATTCCCGGAATTGGTTGGAATTTATCCAGCCTTGTTTCCGCACCCAGCCTATGGGTATCTGAGAGCAACCTTGGGGGATGAAGGCTGCCAGAGCATGGTGCTGATCACATCACCTGCAAAATAGTTCGAGATCAAGAATCTTTGGGGCCCACCACACCACTATGTGTGACTTCATGGCACGGTGCTATATACACGGGGGAATTTACATTACCTTTACCTATGGAACTCACCCAGGGTGATGATGAAGCGCGAGAATACATGTTGCTAAATTCCACTGAGTCTATGTTTTCGTTGTAAAGTAAGTTTATAGACATTCCAACACATTTATCCCTTCTAGGTGATTCACAAAAGACTTCTTCGACATTATTTAATGATGTGGATGTAGACTCAGCATCACTTGAGAGTTCACAAGGGGATGTGAAATCAGTACCGGGAAGAACGTTTGCAATAAGGACGAAGCAAGGAATTTTCACAATTCTCGCAAGAGTCACTGCGCGACTTTTTGCAAAAGAAAATTGCAAAATTGAACTTTGCGGCCACTTAGATTGTGTTTGGAATGTTGTGTTTTTCTTCATGCTGCATGGGAATAATAATCCAAATTATTATTATTATTATTATTATTATTATTATTATTATTATTATTATTATTATTATTATTATTATTATTACTGTCGCAGATCTTTGACTGTGATAAATTAGCCATTTTTAATTTTTTCTACAGCATTTTCCATAATATTTGAAGAGCTCAAGGGGGGGGTTTAAACCCGATAACCCCCCCTTGCGTACGCCACTGCACGTAGCTATATACCCAGCTCCAGCTCAAGAGATACAAGGCCTGTTAAAAAAGAAACCAAACTCTTCTTATAAAGTTTGTATATAAGTTCATTGAAGAGAAACGAAAGTGGTGGTGCCTAGCGGTGTCTTTAGTTATTAACTTGGCCCAGTTTCAAAGCTGTTGCTAACCACAGTAACACAGTAGATCACATTAAGTGCAGGTGTGTTCAGCACTCACAGAGATTTTCAGTTACTCTACCATGAAGGAACTGGAAGAGCAGAAAGTATGTGTGAAATTCTGTGTGAAATTGCAGAAAAAATCAATGAAACATACAAAATGTTACATGAAGTCTATGGGAAGGAATGTTTCAGTCAAACACAGTGTTATGAATGGTGCAGACATTTCAGATCGGGTTGAACCTCCGAGAATGAAAAATGAGTAGATTCCATGTTAAAGTGATGTTGATCGTGTTCTTCAACTAGCAGGGGATCGTCTATTTGGAGTGTGTGCTGCATGGTTCCACAGTGAGTGCAGCATTCCAGGTTAACATCATGTAATGATTACACGAAAAGGTGCAGCGCAATAGGCCACAGATGTGGCAGGAAAAGTCCTGGATGGTTCATCACGATAACGCACATGCTCATTCCTCACTCGTCCGGGAGTTTTTGGAAAAGCACCTGACACTTGCTGTCCCACAACCGGCCTACTTCCCTGATTTGGCACCAGCAGACTTCTTCCTCTTCCCCAAGTTGAGATCAACCATCAAAGGTCACATATTCCAGACAATAGAAGAGATCAAGGAGATTCGCTATGGAGCCTACACACGATTCCAAAAAATGGAGTTCCAGCAGGCATTTCAGGACTGGAAGAAATGCTGGGAGTGGTGTGTGCAGAGTGGAGGGGAGTACTTTGAAAGAGACAGGTACAAATAACTGGTGAATATTTCCATTTTCTCAATTTTATAAAAGTTATGTTCCTATTTTAACAGCCCTTGAAGATTGAGTACAGCAGACAGTTCAAGAGAGTTCTATGATAGAAAACACACATACATTAAACAACTAAATACACTAGCAACAAATAATACACAACTACAAATTACTCCTGCATTAAATTGCATGTTTCTTTTTTCAGTCAAAGGATCATGTGGTAAAACAACATATGATGATGAATCATATTTTCGAAATCCTAGTTATCCTGATGCAACTTTTGGTCCAATAAATTGCCTTTACAAAATTGTTCCTAAGGCGGACACTTGTGGTGTAAGGTAAGCCAGAATATACTCATGGAAAGTGACAACAAATTGACATACTTAACATATATTGAGAGATTCATCACTTATATGATAGTAGCCTAATGAAAAGTGATATTTATGATTTGCATCATATCATGCTAAATGTTAAAAATAAAGACTAAAATATTACATTATACATTCGCAGCAAAATGACTTCGGACCTCATAACAAATGCACAAAAATACAGAAAATTCATGTGAAAAGCTATTATTAAGCTATTAGATACAGCAAAAAATGCATACATTAGTACGGAGTCATGTTGCCTTTACTTTTGAGAACCATTTGGATGTGCTTGGGCATGCAATCACTAAGACTTCGGAAGTAATTTAAGTCCATGTCAATGCACCACATTTTCTTCAATTCTGTTTGGAGGGTCTGTAGGTTCTGAATCTTCTTTCCCAGGAATTGCTTCATACGACGCCAACAATTTTCAATTGGGTTGAGATCGGAGCTATTCCCAGGCCACTCTAACATCTTTATCTGTTGTTCCTCAAGCCATTTCCTTACCTTAGCCGTGTGACAAGGAGCGTTATCATGCATGAAAAGATGGCACTCGTGGATCTGAAGCATATCCAGTAAATGGTCCTTAAGAATGTAGATACATCGGTCTGCATTCATCGTCACGTTTTGTGGTAAGAAATATAAACCTGCCCTACCCTTTTCACCTGAAAATCACCCCCACACCATTACAGACTGGGAGTGCCTAACGGTCGGAACCATTTACTTTGGGTCATATCGATCTGAAGATGATGGACGTCGAACCTTAGCAGCTCCCATTCGGAACAGTTTGAATGAGCTTTCATCGGAAAACATGACTTTCCTCCATTGTGCTGGTGTCCAGTGTGCATATTTCTTTGCAAAAGCAAGACGTTCTTTCTTCATGCGGGCAGTGAGTAGTGGCTTCTTAGCAGCAGTACGACACGGCAAATCCAAGTATTTCTGTAAACGGTGCTGGATCGTGCGAACACTAATGTTTTCCAGCAGACTCGGGTGCATTTCTTTAAGTTCTGATGCTGTCAGTCGAGGGTTTTTCTTTATTTCTCTCATTAGGAGAGCGTCTGTAGATTTTGTTGTTTTTCTTTGCCTCCCACCACCATATTTGTGCTTTGAAATGACAGTCGGAGGCAGTCCTCTGGCGGTTGCCAGTACCTTCATTTTGGTTGATTTTGCACGACCTGTATGTTTACATATCGTCTTTATCGAGACGTTTTTACTTCGCCATGCAATAATGCTGGCTTTTTCCACACTACTACAGTACTTTCCCGACATATCACAAATACACCTGTACAGTAGTCAAATATCCAACACAAATACAGTAGTCAAATATCCAACACAAATACAGTAGGAAAATATCCAACACAAAGTGCATCACACGAAAACACAGCAATTTATCACACACACTACATCAGAAAGTCACTCTTCCTGTGTCAACTAACAATACAAAATGAAATGAACTCACTTATCAGCAGTAATACACTGTTGCCAGATACGTACATCCAGGAACAATTCCGTGTTCGAAACAAAACAACACTAGATACAAGGCTACAAAGTGATAGACCGCTTACTACAACAGAATTCATATGAGGTCCGAAGTAATTTTGCGGCGGGTATATATGTAGATAGATCTTTTAAAGGGTATTCTTATAGTGTGTACTTTAACATGTTTGTATAACTTTTATAACATTTCAAGCAACAATTTTACAATGTAAAGTTTACAGGAAATAATGATATTTTGCCTTAAGCAACACAAATTTATCACTAAATTTTATGAGGGAAATAATCTCAATATTAAGAAGAATGAAGAGCTTATATCACTATTTATAACTCTTTCCTCATCAGCCATTATAACAACTTGGTGTGCTTAGAAAATAGTGAAGCTTTTTCATGTCTTTTCCATGCATGATCGTAGAATTGATTTCATGGAAACTCTACTAGCACCAGCAATAGATGGGGCCTGCTATGAAGATATAGTTTCAATTTTAAATACCAACCAGACTGGATATAATGCACCATTTTGTGGATTGCTCAGAGGATATTCAGGTAAGATATTGTACACAAAGAGTAAACCTGGTGTTTACTTTGGTAGACCATATATCTTCTAATATCTGGTTAAATATTATGCAGTTTTTAAGAATTATTCTTACTTTATGATACAGTTTTTTACTAGTACATAAAACTCAACAGAAAATTTCTTCTCTTTTTATATGAGCAATATAGAATATTTTTTAATTATCACAAGGAGTTAATTTCATGTTACAGGACTTGTAGACACAGAAAGATATTAATATACACATAAAACATGCTTATGTATCCACGCACAAGTTCCAATGAGGATGGTGACAGTGTTACCGAAATTAATTGAATAAAATAACCAGGCATGTGGATATGTAAGCACGTTTCATGTGTATATTAAAAGAGGTTAACTTAAGAGGTAGGTATTTTAATCTCCACTGAAATGGGATATACGCCCCCATAACCTATTTTTAATTAAACTTTTTACATTATTGTCATAATTTAATTTACTATTTCAATTTCAACCAGTTTATTTCATACTGTCTCTTCTCAATTTTGTAAAACAAAATAGAACATTAATCCTTCTTTAACTATGTAAAAATTGTTGGCTTCTCCATCTTGGTTCAAAAAATATCCTTTTGCAGCCTCAGATCTATTAGATCCAGGATTGTACAACAACATCAGTTCTAGCAGGATGGGAGAGCCAAAGTGAAAATGGCTGTTAATGCATTTAATTAATATTTTTTTTTAAAATATAGAACATAATTTAAACAAAACATGAAATGTACAGGGAGTCCATAAAGTCCTGCAAAAAACTAAAACTCTATAACTTGAAAACTGTTAAGTTTATTAACAAAATATTTTGTGTGTACTTACAGCAAGGTTCAAAGTTTATTTCCTGCTTGTTAGGTTCATCGCCAAACCTCCAATTGTGCACCATTCACGTCGAAACACTATTGCAGTCTTTTTGTGAAACCGAGAATTGCGTGCTGACGGTGCTCTCCTGGGATATTCAGAATCACATCTCTTATTTTTTCTTTTAGGTCATCCAGATTAGCTGGTTTCTGTGAATACACCTGGGTCTTTACATGTCCCCACAACCAATAATCGCAAGGTTCTAAGTCTGGTGATCTTGCAGGCCAAGGTGTGGGCCCTCTTCGGCCAATCCATCTACCTTGATATTGTTCGTTAAGAAAGTACCGAACTTCAAGGGCAAAATTCGGCGGCGACCCATCTTGTTGCATGTGGACGTCATTGATGATGCCTAATCTATTAAGTTCTGTTAAGTATTCCCAGTTCCAGTGATCTTCGTTTCAGCGATTTCATTGGACTCCGATGCACGCTGTCCTGCACTGACTGAATCACATCGTCACTCGATCCTGGCCTTCCACTGCGTGGCAAATCTGCCACACTTGCCGTTGCCTTGGACTTTTCATACCATCTCTTGATACTTGAATTTGGGGGGGGGGGGGGGGGGTGGTTCCCTATATGTTGTCTGGAACTTTCTCTGCACTGAAACACAAGATTTTAACTCTGCAAACCACAGAACACACTGTGCCTTTTCCTGGATGGATGCCATCTTAAGTCACATGATCACGTGATTACCAGTGCAAGCGTCACTGAGCAGTGTGGCCAGAACAAAACTTTAAACTTCCACCCTTCTCACCCAAGAAATGTGTATTGTTTAACGCAACAGCTAAAAAGTTATAGAGTTTTAGTTTTTGGCAGGACTTTGTGGACTCCCTGTACTTTAAAATTTCAAATTTTTGGATCCGCCAGAGTTCTTCCTCAGGCATGGGGAGAGCTTATTTGCAAGATGTTAATTGAGGTTAAAACATAGTTAACAGATAAGGATACACTGCAGATAAAAAAAAGTCAAAATTGATGAAGTGTGCTAACCCACGTTTTAATCCTGGAAATTCTCCTGAATCTGATTTGTAGTCTACTCCTGATGGTTAATTGTGATGAACCACGATTAGGAGAAACTAATGGAAGGAAAAAAACAAAATTCAATGCTAAATTGTGAATCTAACACTGATAGGGTGACCAGATATTTGTTGACCAAGAGGTTGAAAATACGCATGCACAAAACATAAAAGAAAACGAAAATAAGGGTGGCTATTTGTTATTGCTTCTATTATAGCCCCTATAAAATAGGCCTACACTCTACAGATTCAAATTACTTACGGGTCTAATATAATTAACTAATTACAAATACTTACTTACCAATGGGCACCATCATTCATACTTCTGGGATGATTTTGCTTTCTTGAGTATGTTTAATTCGTCCTTTATTGCCAGTCCAAACTCTTCACAGGTCATGTCCGCATTGAATTTCACTTTCATTACTTGTTCCAGTGTTGACACCAGGAGTGTACTTTTTTCCTTTCGCCAATAGGTTTTAATAACGCTGAAGAGTCTTTCACAAATCAACATTTGTACCAGGAAGACTAAACCAGAATTTTATAAGAGGCACAATCACTTTTAAATTTGACCCAGCCTGTACTAAAACTTTGTACACTGACCTCCACTTACCCATCATTGTTTCTTTTCTTTACCCCCAAATTTTCAAGATGTTGTTCAACAGCTTTCAAAATGGCACAGTAAGTGTCAAAAATATCATTCTCATTAAATTTAAATGAATTTGAAATATGTTTTGCTTGTTGATGGAAATATGAAAATGACTCTTGAAATTGTTCATAGTAAATTCTTGAGTCAAGGAGTAAATACCTGTGTTTGTTGACATCTTCAAAAAAACAAAGTGACCATGTTTCTAAGTATTATACCACTTAACAATAAAACCTATTTGAAACAGAGTATGCATATTCCTCCTTCACACTCCCTTCTTTTACAAGTTTCATAAGTAAACTTTTTGCTGAGAATGGGAAAAAGTTCTGTTCTATTCTGTCCCTGTATTTCTGTAGGAGTTGAAAATATTGAACAGAAACTTGCGGTTATATCACCCCTTTCAATTTTTAAAATAGTATAATTAAACAGGAGTAGCTGTGCATGCAGGAAATATAGCCACAGTTCACTTGTATCATCTTGAAAAAAATTGACTATAGCAATTGGGGCAACCACTTGCAATGCGTTTTCCGTTCTGTGGGTTTTAACGCATTTTTACGCGTAAAATAATGAATGAAATTATATAGCAAGGAAAAGAGTATACTTAGGAATTTTTGCAAATTGAAAAGAGTATATGAACCTCTAAAAGAGTATAATACTCTTAAAAAGAGTATGTCTGGTCACTCTAAACACTGAACCTTCAGAATAGGGAACTAACTCTCAACCACCAAGGTAACAATGTGACGACTGTGTACTGTCTAAGAAAGCATCTTGTCTTCAAAGGGTTGCCATCATTATTAACTTATATTTCTTAATGAAGGTATGCATTAATATATGGAAATCCAGAAGAGAAAGATCAAATGGAATCCACATTGTTTGCTTTATGCATGTGTATTTTCATAACACTGTCACGCAACATGGCCGTGCGGTCTAAGGCATCAGGTTTTGGGCTCCGGCTACTGGACGCACACAGGTTGAAGTTTCCTGGTGTCTCCTGAGATTTTGGCCTGTGTACGAGTCCAGTGGCCCCCCACCATCGTGAGGAAATCGGGCAGCTACGAGCAATGACTGGGAGTTCATCATGCTGACCACACACAACCCTGCAACTGGTTGGATGATCTTCCACCTTGGCAGGTGGGAGTGTGGCCGGCAGTCGGTAGGTAGTCCCTGGTCATCATGGGCTGTTGCACCATGGGTTATATTTTATTATTCATTTTCATAATACAAACGATAGTTAAGAATTACTGTGAAACCAAATTCCATTTTGTTACAGCTGTGATTCCTGTATCATCTGATTCGACTGTGGAAGTTGTCGTAACAACACAAAGCAAAACGACTCTCTGGAATATAAAAGTAACCCAAATTAAATGTTCAGACATTCATCTACCAGGTATGTTTACAAACATGCACTTCAGTACTTCAAAAAATCTGTTGGGAACTTTGTTCTCTTAGTCTTAATGCTACTTATTAAAGATGGACCAAATAAAAATTCAGCATAAAGTGCTGACTTGACCAGGACTCAAACCCATGTCTCTGGTATAGAGTGATATTGCTCTACCAACTGAGCTACCAAACCAGTCCAGGTTTGTTTGATTTTTCACTTCTTCTGTTTCACCATTATGGAACTGTCTCTGACCTTGTTGCCTTTGAAACACTGAAGTAATATACACCACTACACTGGAAGAAACTAGGCACCATTGACAGGATAGTCAAATAGTTAGTACTTCCATATTTGGTACAAGCAGTTTAAGGTTCAATCCCTGGTAGAAGATCTAAATCTTTTAGTGTTTAGTCAGCATTGGGAGATCAATTAGGAACCTACTTGATTGATATATATTAGTATATTGTTAATTTCTTTGTGTTTACACAGAGCGTACAAATCTTGGATGTCTAATTATAAAATTATATTTACAGATGAAGATGCCTGTGGATTTAGCAATGGTAGAGAGGGACAACCAACAACAATATTTAAACGCTCAAGCAGTGTTCAAGATAACAAAAATTCAACAGTGAAACTGCTTCCCCATTCTCGAGACTTACAGACAATATTTAAATCCCGTAACGTTCCAAGTAAGTTTCAAATTGATCTTAATTTATTTTACATCTCAATGTCAGAATATTATTATTCTGAATTATAATGAGTATATAATTCATGAAACAGCAGTGCAAGTTAAAATGCAAGGTTAATTAGTTTTAACTTACAGTTGTGACCACCTTCCTATGTCATCAATTTTCTTACATTACTGAAGCTAATGTTCTGTGTGAATAAAATTGAGCACCTAATAATTTCTTGTTTTGGGAGCATGTGCTCCATTTTGTGTGAATAAAAATACCGGGAACTTGCTCCCAATGGGAGCTCTTACTCCCTAAGTGAGCACACACTGCAGTGGTGACCATTGCTTTCATTCTGATATGAATAAAAAAAGCGTACTCTCTGAAACCTAACAGGTACTTATATATGCATACATATACATGCACAAAGATATTCCAGGTCAATAAATGTTTAGTCAATAGGTTGAAACTTCTTCATAGGAAAATAGAGCACATATTCACTTTCTGATCGCCTAGTTTGCTTTCATTTTGGTGTGTACTAATGGGAATCTCCTCATTTTTATTAATACAAATTATTATTTTTTTCTTCTTGAAGATCCTTACAGACTGATCTCTGTGACAGAGTGGTTAGCACCAGGCACTATGATGCCAGAGGTCTCGGGTTTGAATCCAGGCCTAGGCATTCTTTGCGAGTGTTCTCTCAGATCATATCATCACTCATCCTCATTGTCGCAATTAACCAAAAGTTGCAGAAAAGCAATGCTAAATAGAAATCTAATCAAATATCATTATTACTTCACTTCATGCCATTAGGAGGCAAGAGCATTATCTTTACAATGGCCTTTGCAAATTCTGACTTTCACTGACATTTTTAATGTGCAATGTTCTTGATTATAAATATATATGTATGTAATAGCCCGCATGTTCTCTTTTTTCCTGCAGCACTTCCTCGAGAAAATGACAAGATGCAGAAGATAGTTGGTGGGCAACAAGTTACTCCTAACCACTTTCCATGGATGGCTGCACTTTTGTTAGATAATCAGCTTTTATGTGGGGCAACTTTGTTAACTCATGAATGGATAGTCACAGCTTCTCACTGTATCACTATGTAAGAAGTTGATTCATTATTCATATTGTGGCAAAATGTATAAACCGAAATGTTTTGATAACTTCATTTTGATAAGTGGTCTGACTTCCATGTGCTGGATGCATTTTACAAGATGCTCAGAAGGACCGAGAAATGCATTTGGAAGTTTGGAAATGAGTGAATTAATGTTTGCAGAATGTGAATCTGTTCTCTTTCACTTTTTGTACATACATTTTGCAAATTTTTTGTGCTTGTAAATTTAAGCTTGTTGTAGTGTCATAAAGAAGAAAGAACAGCTTAAAAATAACTTACCTTTTTGCATAGGCATTTTTGGAGAGGAAGGACATTTGCTTAGCTTAACAAATAAATGATATATGCACATAAAAAGAAGCAAATTGCAAAATACTAAGACAACATAAACTAACTTGTAGGGACATGGAATAGAAATTGTTTGGTCAGGATGGGAAATTTTAAAAATACAGACATTCAGGATAGGATATGTTTAGGAGTTTTTCTATTTTCACTCCTTTTTTCCTGAAGTGATTATTTTCGCATTTTTTTGGAATTAATAGGTAAGGTAAAGTTCCCAGTGCATATAGCACCATGCCATGAAGGCACATTTAGGTGATCTGATCTGATTCTTGATCTCGGCCATTTTGGAGGTGATGCTCTACCAACTAGACCACAGACTTCCAAGAAATATCCAACACTTACTGTATGGAAAATTTCAAGAATTAAGAACGTTTAATATGATCATTTAATATGTTCCTACTATTTGGGATTCTGGAAACTGGGAAATTGTTTGTCAAAGCTAGGATTTGTATAGGATTCCCCTCCCCCCATTACAGATCCTTGGGTTGTTGGGAACTACGGATGAACTGATACCAATTCTCATACAAATTCCCACTGATGTTTGAAAATTGTAACAATTAAAAATTGTTCACATTATTGAATTTGAATCATAATCCAATTAAAATTTAAAATGACAGTAAAGATATTGCTAATGAATTATTTGTTTTACAGTACAGAGGAGTGCTTAGATCATATTTTTCATTAATAGATATAACCTTTGATTTTTCTTCTGTTTTTTATGTTATGTTATTTTATACTCTTTTATACTTTTTAATATACTTAAGTATGTGTTAATTCCTTTCTACTCAAAATTATACATGTAATTGACCTATACCATACCATAGTGCTATTTGTACTCATATGATCAAATGGATGGAAATAAATCTAATCTAATATATATGTAAGTATTGCACTGCAATTATAAGCTTCAATCTACCAGAGCTTTGCTTTAAAATATTTAAAAAAATATATTGAAATATTACACTAGCTGTCACTTAATCACAAAATCCACTTATTCACACAAAACTGGTGCAAAATGAATGAAAACATTAAATTTTACATAATATTCAGGATAAACAAGACTCCTGGAAAAATACTAAATAACTTCTAACCATTACTTTACAATACTAGTCCATTGGCATCAATATGAGATCAGCCCCATCAGGAGCTTTACTGTTAGAGAAATCAAGTTAGTTCAAAAATGTGAACTCTCAACAGTATGAAGGTGCCGTATAAGGTTTGGAAATCACAATTTTTGTAACAGTCACTTCAAAAATATCTTTATCCCTCTCACACACACACACACACACACACACACACAATAATATTGATCCTATAAATTCATACGCCACTTATTTATACCAACGCATGTGGATTTTCCATATCCTACTTTAATTTAGATCTTTAGTATGCAATGTGAGACATAATTGAAAACTATGTTATTCCAGTGCTTCCGATACACCAGCCATACAGAAACTGACAGTGCTTCTGGGGGCCCATAACATCACAGCAACACAAGAAAGAAACAGAGTAACTCGCCAAGTGCAGAATATTGTCCGCCACCATCGGTACCAGGGTGCAACATATGACATTGCTCTACTAAAATTAAATGAAAGTGTCAGATATACGATTGCTGTGAGACCAATTTGTTTACCAAACAATACAGGTGAGTTATCTTGATTTACAAGTCATTTACTAATCCATAAGTAAACTATACAAAAATTCATTTATATATAGCTGCTATGATTAAATATTAAAAATTTATTGACTTTTGTGATGTAGCTATGATGCACTGTAAAGTCATGTTTCTCCTTCCGTCAATTTCATTATTATTGTACAAAAATAACTAACTAACTAACTAACTCCCTAGCCTTCTTAAACCCGAAGGTTCATGGCTGCAGCAACACAGGCCTTCCATCTTTCCCTATCTTGAGCAAGATCTATATACTCTTTTCCATCTTTACCGATTTCCCTTAGGTCCATCTCAACGTTGTCCCTCTATCTTCGTCTTGGCCTTCCTACAGGTCTCTTACCATCAGGTTTCCCAACAAGAATCCTGTAAACTCCTCTTTCCTCTTCCATTCGTGCCACATGGCCTGCCCACCTAAGTCTTCTTGATTTAATCATTCTAATAATATCTGGACATGAATACAAATTATGTAGTTCTAAATTATGTAACCTTCTCCACTCACCTGTCTCCTCATCCCATTTAGATCCAAAGATTTTCCTAAGGATCTTATTTTCAAATACTCTCAATTTATGTTCCTCTTTCAATGTAAGGGACCAAGTTTCACATCCATATAATACTACAGGCAAAATTACGGTTTTGTATATTTTAACTTTTAGTTTCTTAGATATTAAACGAGAAGACAAAAGTTTATGAAGAGAGAAGTAACATGCATTTCCTGAATTAAGCCTACTTTTTATTTCCTCTTTAATATAATTTTCATTTGTTAATATTACTCCTAAGTATTTGAATTTGGAAACTGCTTCAAACGAGTTGTTATCAATAATTAGATTTTGATTATTACCTAACACTTGGTTTCGGCCTGTAAGCATATATTTAGTTTTATCTTTGTTGACTTCCAAACCTATCTCTTTAGCAGTTTTGAAAAATATTTTAGCATTATTCTTAATTGTATTCACAACATCCCCCAGTAAGTCTACATCATCTGCATATGCTAACAACTGAGTCACACCATTTAATTTTAGTCCTTCTTTAGTTTCTTTTACCTTCTTAACAGTATATTCTAAGGCAAAATTAAAGAGCAATGGAGATAATGCATCTCCTTGTTTTAACCCATCATGAATTGTAAATTTGTCAGACATATTAATACCCACACGAATTTTACTGTCTGTTTCACTGGTGCATATTTTTATCATACTAACAAGGTTCTTAGGTATTCCAAACTCTACTAATATATTATATAATTTATCTCTTTTGACCGAATCATATGCTTTTTTGAAATCAATGAATAGCTGATGGACATTTTGATTATATTCCCACTTTTTTCAAGTGTCTGTCTGAAGTGAAAAATTTGATCTGCAGTTGATCTGTTACGTTTAAATCCACATTGATAATCACCTACAATTTCATTAGCATATGGGGATAGTCTTGTTAAAAGAATGTTAGATAATATTTTATATGTTGTTGAGAGTAATTATTGCAGTTCATTTTATCACCTTTCTTAAACACAGGAACAATTATGGATTCTTTCCACTGTTGATGGATTTCTTCTTTATTCCATATTAAACAAATTAATTTATGAATTTGACATATTAATGAATTTCCACCATATTTAATTAACTCAGCTGGTATTAAATCAATGCCAGGTGCTTTGTTATTCTTTAGCCTTTTAATAGCATCTTTAACTTCAGTCAAGTTAGGTTCTGGAACTAAAAGTTCTGCTGTGTGGACTTCATTTACTTCTGATTTATCTCCTATATGAACATTTAAAAGGTCATTAAAGTAGCTCTTCCATCTATTTAGAATATCACTTGGGTCAGCTAGAAAATCACAGTCTTTATCTTTTATCAAGTTTACTTTAGGTTGCCACCCCTTTCTAAACTCATTTACACCTTTATATAAATCTCTGATATTTTTATTTTTGCTGTTTGTTTCAATTTCGTTAATTTTGCTTTTCAAGGAATCTCTTTTTTTACTTCTAAACGTGCGGTTAACTTCTCGCTTTATTCTATTATAATTGTTTTGATTTGTAAAGTCCGCACGTTTATTATGTCCCCATCGGCAACCCTTTCATGAAACGTAACACTGACAACAACAGCAAACAATAACCAAACCGCTCTCGATAAGCGCGTGCACTCAGACGTTGTTGCCACATTTTATTTACATTTCTTGTAGTTGCAAGGTGCTTCTCGTTATTTTTGCGCCATAACCACGTGCGGAGTTGGATTTTTTGACTAGTTGTGTTGCGTTATTTCTTTGTTGTGTTATGGTGCTGTTTTGTTGCTTTGTTATAGTGTTGTGGTTTTTGTTTTTTCTTAGACTCTGCGTCTAAAATCCCAAGTATGAAGACAAAACTGCAGGATATTATTTCCTTCATGGAAAGCAGACGTGCCTATCCCCCCCAACGCCAGTGGCGCTTTCCCCCCAAAATCATGTCATTCGTCCCCCCAAATCATTTCATGCGTCCCCCCCAAAAAATATCATTTGCACTCTCAAACCATATCGTAATCCCCACAAAGTATTTAATTATGACAGCGTGTCTACCGAAAGTAACTTTTTCTTAGCTTTACAGAACACTATACTTGATCTGCCCCTTTTCCCTAAACAGGGGTGCCCATCACTCAAGACCACCCCTAAAATCGTTCATCATAATCCCTCGAAAATAGTTTGGATGTATGTGTAATAGTTGATGTCTATTTGAATGAAATACCATGTTACATTATCCATAATTCAGCCATAATATAAGACCTAGAGTTGGATACTGCCCCCCCCCCCCCCCCCACGTTTAATTCAGAATCCCACCCAGAACCCTCGTGTCAATTAAGGCCTAATATGTAAGAGTTGGATATTTCTCTCCCCCCTTCGATAATACCCTTAAACACTTCCTTTTTAATCTTTATCTGTATTTCTTTTATCTTTCAATATTCTCTAATTTTGTTTCTCTTTCTTTTTCTTTTTTCTTTACCGTTTCCTTCTGCTTTTTCTCTTCTTCAATTTGGCAACATCGCTTTCCTACTCCAGTTTCTTTGCTTCTACTTCAAGAGAAAACCGGCCCCTTTGGTGTTTCTTTTAACAAAGAGTACCGCTCCCTTTGCTAACCACTGGGGATATAATCAACGCGCGGACTTTATCATCAGAGTTATTTAACCACCTAAGTCTAATAAATGCACTATTTTTGTAAAATGTGAAGATTAACTTGAGTTAACAATGGCCCATGTTACTGTTCACAAAATTGGTTTCGCATTCATGAACTATGAATGTAGAATCTTCACACATAAACACACTTACTTGGAAAAGGATCTAGGGTAACAGTTTCAATTCTTTTATGATTTTTTCAAATTCTCTTAGCAGAAAGACTAATTATCGTAGAATTTTGGCAATCTTTTGGGCAATCATTGTCACACGTAATTTGACCCTTCCTTAAAGTAATGAGCACTGTTTGATTTCGATAAAAAGTTATTTATGTTGGAAAAAAACAACTTAAAAATTACCTTACACAAGCATGCACGCTCCCCATAAACAAGGCATTCTCCGTTGATAGAAGCGACAGCAGCACATATCGTAGAATAGTGGGAATGAAGTACAAGCATGGTTTCCATTTTGAAAAAGTCCAATTTATGGGTAAAATAAGATGGTACAAGTACCTTGCACAAAACTCGCCCATTTCGCATGCTCGATGCATAATGCAGACTGCCCCTAACCTAACTACAAAACTATTGAACATTTTTGCGGCAAGAATTATATAGAAGTATAAGGAAGTAAAAAAATCAGTGTCAAGAAAACACGCAGCAAGTAATCTCTAAAACTCTGCACTATGTGTTAACAGAGGTAAATCAAAATCGAACCATGTAAAAAATGCATCAGTAACATGATGAAATAAAAGGAACTTGGGCTGGATATTGCATTTCAGTTAGTTTGCAAATATCAATTAGTAGAACTGTGCAAGGACACCTTACCCAAAAGGGAGAAACTTCATAGAAGGTGCCACATTGTACAAACATCCTTACAAACAAATAACTATTTCTGTTTATCTATGAAGTTTCCTCTTTTGCAGAAAAACCATGTACAAATCATAAAAAATGCCATGGATTTTATATCATTGCAGCAATGCCAAAACCACTAATGTGCAAATTTTGACTTTTTCACCTAGTGCAGTTTCTGACTACTTTCTGTTGACAGATTCCTATACAAACTTATACTTGCCTAATAAATAGCCATAAGTAGGTACATACTTTATTTATGACAACATTTATCCAAATGTAAAACCTGCTTTTCTCCAGAATCTTGAATATTTATATGTTCTTATCTTAAAAGTAAGATTTAGCATGTTTGTTGTTTTGTCATTGGTGTGACAATATGGATTTGCACGAGAAACTAAATTTGAACTGTAAATGAGTAACGTGACTCGAACCTGGAACCTCCCTGTCACGTCACCGGTCAGGCTACCTTCCCACGTTCATGCTACGTCAAATGGGAGAAATAAGCTAAGATCAATATCACATAGAAGAAATTATCATGGTCAAGATTGACCATGAGGAAATGTCAAGAAAAAGAAGAGTAAAAATAATGAATGAGATGTCAACCTCTGCTCCATCAGAGAACAATTATATTTCTTGACAACGCACAAGATGTAAAACAAGAATACATAAGAAGAGAGATCGACAATTTGCTTACTATTGTCTTTGCATATGATACACTTACCTTGACTCTCAGTTTCCGAATGTAAAATGTGACATTAAAGATCAATTCTACATCTGTATCTTACCCATATTAGTAGTAATTTACCTTACACTTTTCAGATGCAACATATGCAGGACTGCAAGGAATTATAACTGGCTGGGGAGCAACGGAAACAACGGTTAATTCCCCAGTGCTGCTTGCTGCGTTCATTCCAATAGTGAACAACACAGTTTGTGCAAGTGTTTGGAGTGACTTAGGGGTAGAGATCTCAGACAACATGCTGTGTGCAGGAGATGGGACAACAGGCACTTGTGTTGTGAGTATACATACAGAATAAGCCCAATTTATTCACACACATATCTTCTGCTACGTTATTTTATGTTAAATTCTGTGGGTTTTGTGGTATCTCAATTCGTGATTTGACAATGGACATATTGCATAATGCGATCCCAAACACTGAATCCTGCCTTGTACAAGGCTAAGCGTAACTCAAAAATGAGAGGTACACTACGGTGTTCTACTTGCAGAAAAAAAAAAAAAACTTTTGAATTTTTAAAATATAGATAAAGTGCAGTTATGTTGCAGTTTGTGCCGATCCAGTCCATCAGTAGGTTGATTTATTATCAAAGAAATAAAACACTCCAATAAAACAAAATTACCAACACCTTATGGAATAAAATGAAAATTGAAAAATTAAACCAAAAACACAAGTTCAAGGCAACGCATGGTGCGATGCGTAAGGCATCAATGAATGAACGCTAGAACAATGCCTTTGCTGTGTGAAACAAGAACCAGGACAACGTTCTTCCTAGAAATGTTGATCAACACTGGCCAATGGCTGTGACGTCAGTGTGTGTGAAAGAACCTTGAACGGTATGCCGGGACATTGAGATAAACGGAGAACAATGAACTGTCACTCGCTTGGAGGCGCTACAGACCACTGAACCTTTTCCATAGCACTAAAAGCCTAACTGGCATTATAAGGAAATGCGAAGCACAGAACACTAAGCACGTTGACGGTGCTCTTACACCATAAAATCCTTATGAATATATATAGATACCGAAGCACACACATATCTCAGTCCTTTAATCTCTCAGAGAATTATATATATAAAGTAATATTGTCCATTAATATGAAATAAATGTTGAAAATATATAATTAGAATATTGAATAATGCTAAACTGCTTTGTGTACTAAAATGCCCACAAAATAAGGTTTTCCAATACCGTCCATTAAATATGTGGGTCGTACCAAAAGTATTGCAAAAGTGGTCATAACATCTTTATTAACTGATGTAGATCGTTCAAATTGCACATGTAGTTGAAGTGACTCTTCCTCTATACAAACCAGTTACTCAACATAGCCTCCATTTAAAGTGATGCATTTGTGCCATCGTTGAACCCAACTCTAGAATCCTCTTTGAAAAAAGTGTGGTGTGCACTGTCCGACATCCACTTCTTCACAGCCACTTTCACCTCGTCAGTGTCATCAAATTGTTGTCCCCGAAGACTGTCCTTCATCGGACCAAACAAGTAGAAGTCTGAGGGTGCCAGATCTGGCTGTACGGTGGATGGGGGACCACGGACCAGCCCATTTTGCCGATCACCTGATTTGTTGCCAAAGAGGTGAGTGGTCACGCATTGTCATGGTGAATGTGGATCGCTTTCAGATTCTTGTGTGGTCTCTTCCTCCTAATGGCTTCTCTAAGCTTATGGAGTGTCTCAATGTACCATTCGCTGTTGATGGTACAGCCGCATTCTAGGAAATCAAGGTGAATGACGTGCAATCAACTCATCCACTTGCCGACGATTAGTGTCAGTGGTCGCAGTTGATGGTCTCATACTGTGCGGTTTGTCTTCAATGCTGGTTTCCCCTTCTGTAAACTTCTTCATCCACCTGTGCACATTGCTCTTGTCAATGGTGTCATCTCCATACACAATTCTGTAGCCTTCTGTGGATGTTGGACAGTGCACACCGGACTTTTTTCAAAGAGGATTCTAGACTTTGGTTCAACGATGGCACAAATGCATCGCTTTAAATGGAGACTATGTTGAGTAGCTGGTTTGTATAGAGTAAGGGTCACTCCAACTACATGTGAAATTTGAACGATCTACATCAGTTAATAAAAAGGTCATGACCACTTTTGCATTACTTTCGGTATGGCTCTCGTATGAATAAATATTGAGTACACTTGTAATACGTGAAAAAAATGTAACCGATTCCACTATCAAGACATAATTGGTGGAATATTAAATTAAATGTCCATTAAGTATGCATAGATCACTCGTGGACAAAATTAAGAGAATGGACACAGAATGGCAACGTGTGCGAAAAGTAGCCGAGGGAATGCAACGACATTCAGCATGAATACACATAAGTATACAACAACCTACACCACCATATGACAATGCAGGTATGCCGGCATGGGCATCGACAATGAGCATCACACCATAAGTGTCCAAATGTAGAGGTCGTACAACTCACCCGATATGGCATTAGTAGGGCGTGTGGTCACCCCTCACAGCCACACAGGTCGCACAACGATGCCCCATGCTGGTCACGAGACCCTGTGCCAGTAGCATCCACTCCTGCACCAAGGCATTCCTTAGCTCCTGCCGGGGAGGTGCCAAGAGCATCCCAGACATGCTGTATTGGGTTCAGGTCAGGAGACCTGGCTGGCCAAACCATACGTCGGATATCCTCGGTTTCAAGATATTCATCCACCAGATGGGCCCTATGTGGACGGGCATTGTTATCCATGAAGATGAATTGTGGACCAACAGCAGCCCGTAAAAGGTGCACATAGGGCTCCAGGATCTCCACCCTATACCTGTGACCACTCAGGGTGCCTCCTCCATCAAACACATGGTGCGGTGTGCAGCCTTCCAACATGATACCGGCCCACACCATAACACCACCGCTGCCATAGCGGTCCCTTTCAACGATGTTTGAGGGCTGGTATCGGGTACCACGTTCTCTTCATATGAAGATGCGTCTGGAATCACTGTCCAAACTGAACCTGGACTCGTTACTGAACAGAACATGGCCCCACTGGTCTTGGGTCTAGGGTTGATGTTCCCGGCACTACCCAAGGCAGTCTCTCTTGTGGGCTGGGGTGAGCAGGGCATGCACGGCAGGTCGTCTGGCCAAGGACGGCGACAGGGGTGGGCACGGGTGGGCAAGCGCCCACCCAAAAATTCCTGTGCCCACCCCATCAAATTCAATAAGTACATATGCTTGGGGATATGTGAATGACTCAATAAATAAGTGTATTCTGGTGTTCATAACATATATATTTTACTTGTGAATATTATCTATGCTAGAAATGTTCACATATTATCAACCCATAAAAAGCCAATTTTGTCTTTAGAAAGTGAAAGTAATTACTAGAGCTATTGAAAGAAAAAAACTGTGATCAAATTAATACATCTATGATTAAAAGCAGCTAGTAGGCTTAGAAGGTTCAAAATTATGCAGATCAAGTAATGATCAAGATTAGATCAGAATTTAGGGTGAACTTAAGAAATGCATCTCCAGGCCTTCACTGGGAGAGACTGCTTTGAAAAGTACCACGTAATTAAAAAAAATAGGTACTTCGGATGTGGTAAAAAAATTAATGACAAACCACACCATGTAGCTTGGTGAGAAGTTATAACTGAAACTGTGTAGAGGGGATTGGAGTGAGGTCCTGGTGCTGTAAGCTCCTTCCTCCACATACATATATAAATCCCAGCCTGAGTATGGTTAAACTAATCTCCAAATAAACAAATAAAAACATAATCTTAGCGTTACTTCCTCCAGCAACACAATAAACTATTTCGACATTTTAATTATTATTAGAATAATTTAATCAGGAAGACTTAGATTGGAAGGTCATGCGACACGAATGGCAGAGGAAAGAATAGTTTACAGGATTCTTGTTGGGAAACCTGATGGTAAGAGACCAGTAGGAAGCCCAAGGTGAAGATGGAGGGATAACGTTGAGATGGACCTAACGGAAATAGGTAAGGATGGGAAAGATTTGATTGATCTTCCCCCGGATCGGGACAGATGGAAGGCTTATGTTGCTGCAGCGATAAAAGTTTGGGTTTAAATATGCTAGAGAGTGTAGTATAGTTTTAATTAGCTCTGCATTGAAATTCCAGAAGTGTCCCTTTCTTTATTTCATTACAATTTTATATAGCTGTCATCTTCAAATACCAATATGATATGTGAAATATCAAATTTATATTCGTTCTACTAATAAGAAGGAATCACAATAATCACTACAATACTGAACTGAAAAAAATTGATAAACCACTTATGTATGATAAAAGCTACAGAATTATTCAATTGCTAATGAGTGGCTTATCATATTTAGAAATCCTCGTTCGACACATAATTTTTGACACATGAATCAGCCGAAAATGTCGACAGAATCTGTAGATGCAGTTGAAGTGACGAAAAGAATTATATCACGAAGTATCCAGAAGACGTCTTTGTGAGTTTGTTTTTAAACCCACTTTTATGCTCAGATAGGCTAATCGAGACTAACCCTACAGTTTAACGTGTAGTCTGAACCAGTGTGCATTGTGCTTCCACCAGAGGGGGGGGGGGGGGTCGAACACAGGACCTCTTCATTATAATGCGACAGCGTTATGCCATCGGAGAAAAGATATACAGAAAGAACTCGCAACAAACGTGTTTTACCACCACAGTAGATGCGTCTATTTTAAGAGGGTGTATTGCCTGAGACAAATATTTGAGACTTTTGGGAAACAATGTCATTGTTCACGGAATTAGCTGCCTTGATCTACTAATGAACACTGTGCAATATGTTTCATTAGTAGGAACTACCACCTCAACTTTCGAAGTGGTATGTACAGCCAACCCAGAAAGAACTCCTGCATCTAATCTGATAATGCCGTGCTACGCAAGGCAGTCCTGGCTAGTAAGAAAACAGTCCGAGGCCTCATTTCCATCCACACTGCCCACCTGATTATCGCTTGAACACGATTCAAACAAGACTTTGAATGAACTCGATAGATACAACTACAGGAGAAAGGGAGAGGAGGTGTTTAGATTTGCTGATATTCACTGAGAAGCGTGGATTTCCCTTCGACAGCCGAAGGCATTACGTAGTTGATTTTCGATCTTGCCACCGAAGTTTCCTGGTTCGATTCACGGCCTGCACATGGGTGTTTTTTGTGAAGTTCCCTTCGTCAATTTCATTTAATTATTATCCTTGCTTATCGTCGCGTTAGCCAGAAGTGGTAGAAAAGTGACTCTATATAACCAAAAACATAAATACATTAGTGATGCGGTTGCAGATATATTCACATATATAAATATCAGTTTGCGTGTGCCCACCCGTAAATATGTTCTGATTTTATTCATGAGTGCCAGCAACAATACATCAAGTATAACACTATTTGTTGTTGTTTTTTTTTACCTGAAAACAACTTCAATTGATCTACTATATGCGACTTATCTACAGTTAATTACAGGATCATTTTACTGTAATGTCACCATACTAGGAAAAGAAGTGCGGCTTTACAAATGCAACACTGGAATGAATCAACGTGTATCTGTGGGAGTTAGGATTTATATGTGATAGTGACAAATGTGTCTCTCTGGTGTTTTTGTGTGCGTGTGCGTTCGCTCACATACGTAATCTCTTAGATGAATTGTGTCAGTTCAAAAACAGGCATTGAGATGTTGATCTTGTTACAAAAATATGTTTATTACAACTAATGTATGGGAATTAGAGCCAAATAAAGACATCTGAAAACAAATGGACAACGTAACTCGTTGCGAAGCCAGAGGTCCCAGGTTCGAACCCTGGTCAGTCATGAATGTTTTTGTGCATCGTCATTTCATCAATTCATCCTTTTCATAGTCGAGATTAACATGAGAGATAGAAAAGCAACGATAAAATAACAAAAACCTTTGCTGCCTTAGTTCTCTCTTCACGATATCGTCGTCGAAGGTACCGGGTTCGAGTCTCAGCTTGGACATAGGCATGTCCATTGGGAGTGTCCTTTCACAAATCTCATCCAACAATCGTTCATTTTTATTCTTGCGACTGGGAAAGAGTGGCAGAGAGAAGTGACGTTAAATAAGAAAAATGCCAGTTTCTAGAGATAGAAGGCATCTCAAAGCCTGGTCAAGGGTAAATAGTAGTAGTGTGTGTCATTGTAAATTTTAAATATACATATATGTATATATATACATGTATATCTAGGTAACCAATCAAACAGAAAACTAATACAGCCCTGGAAGGGCTTTGGTCTTCAGACTGCCTACCTTCCCACAGTCCTACCTAGAAGTGTGGAGATCTTCAACCGGTAATGGGGTGACGTGGAGACGGCACATCGAACCCTCAGCTGTTAGAGGAGATTTTTATGTTACACTATTCACTCGTAGCTCCCCAATTTCTTCACAATGGTGGGTTGCCACCGGTCCTATACACCGGCTGAGAACCCAGAGACTGAACCTAGGCTGACTCGAACCCATGCCGTCACGCAGCACCTTAGATAGCACGTTCAAGGAGGACTGTTGGAAATGTTAGGCTCTTTTTTACCAGAAATATAGAAAGGCATTGACTGGTTGATCTTGTTTTAGTTTATTTTACGATAATTAAGGAAATCAAATCAAAATTACTTTTTTATGTTGAGTTGCATAAAGTGGGAACCGAATCACTATGTGCCTCCACATATCGAAACCGAACTCCTTGTTTACGAGGGAGGATATTACAACTGCAACATCGGAGAGGCCTGCATGTTAGTTGCTTGATAAACTTTTTACAAATTTTTCGTCATGAAACGAATGTAATTGGGAAATCATTAGTGCTTTCTTTTTCTCTCTTTGAAAATATATTAACAGCCATTAGAAGACCTGAGTTATGTTTAAGAATTAGCGGGAGGGGTTCATGTCGACACTTATTTGGTGCTACGTATGAGAAAAGGGTCGGTGGGGATTAAAACTGATTGATCGATTGCTTTTGTTTGTTTTTGTTGCTTTTCTGCCAAAATTGGCTAACCACGAAGATGCAGATGAGTGACGATATGGTGAAATTGATGAAGGTACACCCATTTCCAGGTGACCGCGAATCGAACCCGTGTCCTTGGCAACATTGTGTGCTCTGCTAACCACTCCTCCACGTATGTCAGCAGTGTGGGTTAAGAGTTTGACATGTGAGTCTGAAATTTCGATGAACGCGAGCATGTCTCTCTGCTCCCTACCTCATTCCCCCCCACCTTCCCTTGCACGCACACAGCACACCACGCTGGCGCATTCACACACCTGATCTGATAATTTCATAGCTATCACGGCGCGGGCATTGGTATCGCTCACGCTCTCAAGTAAAGCAAGTGCATTACGTATTGACTTGCAACTTATTACAGGACGTCATCCAATGCAAGGAAAAAGAGAAGAAAAGCTAATTTGCTCTCGATATCCAGGTGTCTTCGCCCGAGGACGTGCACCTTACAGTAGTTCGATAAGAACCTGTGTCTGTTTCTCCAATCAGTGTTGGCTGTCTCGAGACCTTAACCGTGGTTTTTCGTTTAGCCGAGGCTCGGTTCAGGAGGGGGAGGGTAACGTAGTACTTGATGAGGCGAGTGTACTAATGAAACTTCAATTTTTGGAAGAGTAAGTTGTGGTTGATTTGTTTTATTTTAAGTCATTTTTCTGCTAATTTTAATAATGACAACGATAAGGTTCAATGGTGATTAGATGAAAGTGACGAAGGGGCGAAAACAAACACACGCGGACACTCAAAATACAAACCAGAAACCCCCATAAATTATTACTTTGACAGTGGTTTCAAGCGTTAGGGACTCGTTGCCCTGAAAGAATAAAGTTTCCAGGGTATGCTGCACAGGACAGAGGTTGACATTCTAGTGTGTTCGAAATGGTCATGCCATACAACCAAGTCATCTATGAAAAATAGATGAATTATTGCTGGTAAGGTGATCAACTTCGATGAATTCCTTGTGTCCTAAATAATTTCGTTACCTCAAAAAATATGTTCATGTAACCATACGTATATTGCTTCTCCCGCATGAGTAAAATGACTTAGTTCAGAAAACAAATAGCAACTAACTTAGCTATTAATCTCTTCAATTCTGAACAGATTTTTCAATCTTACTTGTTTATTACTTATGAGTGATATTTTGTCAAAATAGCCTTTCATTAGCCTAGGAATACTTCATGGTCAATGAACAAAGAATTGGTTTCCCGTGTGTGTTTTAAATTATTCCTAATGAGACGTTCATTTCAATCCAAACATTGTAACGGTTGCGGGGCCTGTGCCCCAGCACTACCATTAGGGGTTATGTAACTCAGATGTCTGGGCGTAGAGCTGAAAGAGAATACATTATTATCCAGGTAGAGTCTTAATACTAAGTAGGAAAACCTGTAGGGTGTAGACACAATTAGGCGCATGAGTAATGATTAACAATAACAAGGTTTATTATAGATAGCAGGTGTGTCTGATATATGAAGAATATCCCAACCTATGTGTTAGGGGAAGGGAGCTGAAATGAAAGAAGGGTAGATTAGCGATACTTAGTAAACTTGAAGTGAAGATCCTTGTCCATCTTCTAAGTGCCTGAAGACAGCCTGGACTTGGCTGGGTGGATAGCCATCTTGGGTCGGAGACTGGACAGCGCCTCCGGCCGTAATTCAGATCTGCTGGTCGACTACCACACCTCTAGTCTTGTGACTAGGGCTTATATACTTCGGGTGTGGCCGAAACAACCTTAGGCAGGGTTATTTCTGTTGCCTCGTGTCGTCGTCAGGAAGTGTGGAAGGTCAGGGGGACATGGACAGAGGACTGACTGTCCTTGCATCGTGTCATCGGTCGTTCGCATGTGGTGTCCTCACATGTGGGGCTCTCCACACGTGGAGTAACTGATCGTATCTGGTTCCTAGAAACCTTCTCAGTAACCGCAGGTTTCCTGTTGTTGATGACCTTACTTCACCAAAGGGTAGCAAGTGCATGTGGACTGAAGACAGGCGAGATAAGATCGATCCACAGCGCTTTGAGTGCTTCCTGTTGAAAACCGCACCCAAATCCAAGTTTACAGAAGGTCATGAACGTGCGGAAACTTGCACGTTACATACTCCCCGCCTTATCTTAGATGGCCTCCATCTAAGCAGAAGACAATGAACAGCTTCCCCAAATATGCAATCATTGCTCGAGAGTAGAAATCGAGCTATAGCATCCATCGACGAAACTAACTTCCAAGACGAAGTTCATAATTCTTTAGAGAAGTAGCAGACTATAGCGTTGAAGAATATCACATGATGATATTGGCACTATATCGTTGGAGTATCTAGAAGTATCGTGAGGTCAGGTATAGGGATAAGAGACACTAACCTATTCAAGTAGTAACTAAAGGAAATGAGTTTAAGGTGTATTAGCAATTGTTAGTGGGTGACCCTAAGTAAGCTAAAGAGAGCTAAAGAGATTTTTCCATATATCAGAATATAGTTTACATCATGGTTGTAGTTGCGAAGATAACACATTTGTTGTAGACTTGCACACTTTGTTTTGGTTTCACTTTGCTAAAAATGTTCATGTTTTTCGTTACTTCCCATTGTTAATCCATAATACGGAGATATGAGTCCTTTGGATTACGTTTTAAACTTGACTTTTCATTTACATAAAATTTGCAAACAATACAGTGTTAGGATGCAGGTGAAATCAATAGAACCAATGACACACATGGACACCAAGGGAATAGTTTTCTGTAAGGATAAGAAAATTACATCATAATACCGATTGATAATAGATGGTAATCCTGAAAATGAAAATATTAATGTACTCAAGTGTACTGAAGTACAGTGACGAACAAATGCAATTCAAGCTGAATTCGGAAGTTTTGCTCGTGAGTGTACTGGAGTAATTACAAGATAATTTAATGTCTTGATATCTTATTAAGTAATGAATGTCTTGATATCTTCATTCAGTGAATGAACAGTAAGTAACACAACTAGTATTTCTAAAACAAGGGCCATAACTTCTAAACACTATTAATGAACATTATTCAATTAGTAATAAAAGTACGCAAGTACTTAACACACAATAGTAAGTAAAAGTGTTAACGTGGCCTTTAAAGTACTGACTAGATAAAAGAAAAACACATTGACCCAGATGCAAGAAGGAAGAACTAGGTTGCTTGGAGTCAAGCTTTGATAAAACGTCATGTTCCTGATATGACGTCACAATCAGTTACTACGTCACTAGACATCCGAGAATGGCTACTTCCTGTTTACTTCTTAATTTTCCCTATACTCTCCCCGACCCAAGGTTGCTATTGCCCCCAATTGCAAGCAGGAAACAGGGGGAAAGCCAAAGTAAGGTAAAAAAAAAACGAACTGGAACGGGGCAAGGTAAATAAAAGACCACAATCCTTGAAAGGGCAAAAACACAGCCATGTAGAACAGTCCGTAAGAAAAAAATCCAAAGGTACGTCAGCAATGCCAAAAACGCAAGCGAACGTTCAGTAGAGGGGTATGCGTATACAGCAATAAAAACAAGATCGACATAGATGTACAACAGGTGATGCCCAGAGGCGTTCGCCTGAAGGGTGCAAAAGTCAGGGCCTGAACAATCCATGAAAAGGAAACGACGAGGGCAACGTTGAGACCTGGACGCATATAATGAACAACAAAAGTTCACTTTGAATAGAGTCCGTAAATACATTCCCATGACAGGTAATAAAAAAAAATCTAATCCCAATCGAAAAATCTGTGGCTCAAAGCCAACAGCCAGGGCTGGCACAAAAGGGAGATCCAGGTGCAAGGATCATCATACAATGAAGTAAATAACGAGAACAAAACACAACGCTACAGCGGCGTTACGAGGTAAACGAACCCTGAAATACAAGGAGAAGGAAGGAGTCCGCATATCACCTAAAAGATCAGTATGTAACTTCAAGAAAAGTAGAGGTCGAGACGAGCGTATAAAAATACTGGCACTCAGGTACCGTCAAAAGTGAAAGATCGAGCCTAACCACGGGAAAAAAACGGCGAGAAAGACGAGCGCAACTATGCGATGTTCTGTGTTTGACAGGGCCCGTGTCAAATGTTTGCGTCCATCACCGCTGTGGTGCAGTGCGGCTCGCACACAAAGTGTACACCAGAAGGAAAATACAAGTGTGACTCGAACATCCTAATTGAACGACCAGCGTTCCAAAAGTATATGCTCGTTAAAAGTGAAAATGGATACTGTCACACTGTATAGTAACGTCAATCAAGAAAAGAAATTAATAAAAGGGAAATCAAAACAGTAAACAGCATCTTGTAGAGTAACCGAATAGGCTTAATACAGTATAAGGACAACACATGGAGAACAATCTATCATGTTGAGTATGTATGGGAGAGAGGAATTCGCAGTAATTCACATAAAGAATTGAAAGTACTTCATAGTAGCATGGAACTCAACGCATGTGTAAGTAAAAACAGTCTAAAGAACCCAAAAAGAATAGGGGGGGGGGCTCACGTACAAAAGGGAACATGAAGACTACACATCAATTCCCGAGGGTGTACATATCTCTCAAGGGAGTGGAAGTTATTAAGAGGTCAATTCTAGACAGATATATGGAAGATGACTATGGACCTTGGCCCAAAGGGAGTAGTACAAGCGTACAATTGTAGATATATAATAAATGGAACTCAAGTTCGGAGATACCATATGTGTAGTGTAAGTATTCAGCGTAAGGTGTAAAAAGGAGACATAATGTGCATATTTTGGTGTCATGTATGAAAGCGCTGAATCAGGAAAGTCTTCACGGCTCTTGCCGGAAGCAGATAAGATTAGCTCGGCCGCTGCTGGGAGTCGAGGAACGGATGGATCCTAGTTGGAAAATTAGCTAACTTAGCGCTCCTCCTGACTCATATACAGGGCTATTCAGCGAAAAATTAACAAGTTTCAAAACTTAAGGATTTCAAGAAAGGAGCTTGAAATTCGGAAGGTAGAACATCTACTACGTAGGCTGCAAGAAACGGATCTGTATTGACACATCAAATTACCTATTTAATCCAGTTATGCCATTTAACGTGAAGCTCGGAATCAAACTTTCTCATTCGAACTGCAATGACATGCAAGACTTAGGAATATAGAAAAATCCAAGGGCTGTGACGTCACTTGGGGTTATGCTCAGGGTGGTTCTAAGTTCTAATCCTATAAGTAACTGAAGGGAGATAATCTAAGGCGCCATGCTATAGAAGAATATAGTAAAATCCTTTTTACCTAAGATTGACGGAAACGACACCGTCAGCTGTGGGCAGCAAGTCCCCTAGTATGGGATGCTAGTCATAAAAAGGGTTGAAAAACCATAAAACCCATATCAGTAATCGTGTCGGCCGTAATAAACCAGTGTTAGAAAGAGTGTAGAAGAATTACATAATATAAGATACTTGCCCAAAAGAGAGGGAAATAGTCAGCATGTGATCGAAAAGGGTACGAAGAATAACCAACGAAATCAGAGCAGATATCGTAACACAAAATCAGTGGCGGATTAACACATCATGAATCAACAGGTACACTGGTACCATGGCACAAAACTGCCTCGTAGGCCAAATTCCGCTAAGGAAGCCTAAAAACACACGTGGTGAATATGATAACACTGAACCAAAACTGAGTACAGGAACCAAAATACTATGCAACAATAGCAAATCATGCATGATCATCTGAACTAAGAAAGAAAAACTCTGCTTAATCCAATTAAGCGACAAAATGGCCATAAAACAATGGCACGGGATTCGAACCGCCGCTCTCATAATAGCGACCTAAAAAAAATTGTACCGTCTTGTACATAAAACACATGTGTCGACTCACACATCAATAACACTTAATTAACCCAAATGTGCACGACAGGCCAACTTTGGTGCCTGGAAAGTGAAATAATTACGCATTCCTCTGCGAATGCCTCAAATACGCTGCTCATCAGCGATACTCTACTCAACTAAACAGTAGTGACGATTAAACGTGGCCGTCCTGGCGGCAGACACAGAAATTGCTCCCAATTGAGCACAACATGCACACGGTACATGCACTAACACTATTGCCATCTCTAGGCAACGAGAACTAGGCGATTTTCCCTCAAATGCCCAACTACGGCTCCCTGAGCCACAAGGTATACCTATAAAAGTTGCAACAACGTCGATTGCAGTAATTCTTAACCACAAAATAACGAAAAAAATCCTCTGCATCACAATATGCAGGAACACTGCCGCTTCTACGGCACTATGTGCACAAGAATCCCTAGAAAAAGCACTATAACCGCTTTTAAAACACACCTTCGGTTTTAAAAAATCACTGCAGTTAATAACTGCCGAAGTAACACTAGGTTGTGTTACTACAAAACCGAAGTGAAAGAAGACGTAAACTTTTAAGAAACATGACACACACTGACTACACACAGGGTGACCAAAGATTCATACCTCGCAATGTGAAAGATTAAATGCTGGCCGCGAGTAAATACACAGAATTTGGGCAAGAAAATGAAAGAGTACATTTTAACTGGGTCAAATGCTAAAAATTACACATATAATTATATAAGGAACTTAAAATTATTCCATAAATATTGCCCTAGCGTGTTTCATAATTTTTGCACTTCTATCAGTGAACATAGAAAATTGGGTCATCTAATCGACCGAGTATGTGGAAAATAACAATTACAAATACAACGCAAGTAACGCGTCAAGCAAGCAATGTTTAAAAAAAATGTCGGGCAATATTTAACAATACAGGCACATTAGAAGGAAGAAGGGAGAGATTTGTCTTTCACCAGCTTAGAAGAAAAAAAATTGCACAAAAATAGCAAAATGACTTGATGCCAACTTGAGGGCAATGAAATCGTCCGTACAGGGTACCAACAACAAGGGGTACGTTCAAGTACAACATAAACGACGTTGGGGATGTATTAAATGTTTTAAATGTTACAATAACGTTAATATGTAAATAAATGTAAGTAAGACATGTAAATAAGTGAGCATTTTATGCGTACGTAAGTTCCTACAGTCGCAAACACCGACGTATCAAGTAATCAAGAAGAAAAATAGCATGCTTCCTGGCTAAGGCATGTAAAGTGAAGAAGACAGCCATAAATAGGCAGAATAAGATCTTTCCAACCAGTCGGGAAAGTACAACCATTTAGCGACGACGATACGCCACCGGGCCCTAACCGGCGCGTTTGTTGCAAAAGTATGATGCAAAAATTACGCGAGTGTCACAAGAAAAAGTGCCGACGGCTAGCCAAAGGGGAAATCAAGGTGCGCTGACCGGGCCTTAACCGGGGCGGACCAAAAAGACTAAATACCCCAAAATCAAGTTATCAGCAGTAGACTGCATGAGGATCACCTGACACAAAACCAAAAAAAATCCCAAGGGGAAAGTGGCGACATCCTGACAGTGAAATTTGCGAATGACATGGCACGTCCCCTATCAAGAGCAAAACCATTAGGCCGTGATACACATTTTATTAATGTGCGTAACGTCGAGGAATACGGTAATTTCCGTAACACAAACAATAGGAAATGCAACAGCCATGATAGGAGTAAACTCCCGTAAACAAGAAGGTGGGAGGAAAAATAATGACTTCTCTCCACACAACGCAGAAAAAAAGCAACCTAACCGCAGAAAAAGTGACTCTGCAGCCGAACAAGGATTGGGCGTCACACCACCGGGCCTCAACCGGCGTGGACTTTTCCAATCAAAAGAAAAAAAAAACGTACGCTCAACAAACTCGTACAAATTCCGCCTCCAGGGCCCAGCTGAAGCACGGAGTAACCGAGAAAGAACCAGGGAAAGTAACAAGTAATCGAACTATACTCAAAAGGAAATATGGAGCAAAGCAAGGACAAGGATAAAAAGAAAATCCTGAAACCAAATCCCTACGAGGAAGAAGTGATACAACTTCTGACACAATTTTACTCCAGCAATGTAGGACTTGGAGAAACATATGAGTTGCGTCAAAGGGACTCTTCTATCATTGCTCTAAAGACTCTGCCAGCGACAAGAAGAAAAGTTGGCAGCAACCATCTGCGCCCACCACGGGCCCAAACCGCGTGGGTCACAAGAAAATGGCTCTCATAGTCGTATCCAAAAGGATCAATACAATACAGTTTCCAAAATGGGGAGCCCATCGGGGTCCATTCATACTAAATGCTAAAGATCTGAGAGATTTAAACAGCACCGCTGGCACAGTGGCCAGACAAAAGGCAAAACCCAAATAACCGTGGGGATTTTATACCCGGAAGTAGTCTCAAAAAACAACACAAGACTGGAAGAAAGGGAAAGTACAGCTCAATCCTAAAAGGGGCGCAAATAAAACCCGTCCCAAGTATGAGGAGTCGGGATAGAAAACCTTAAAGAGAGAATAATTGACGGCAACGCCCAAAACAAAATGGCCAACATCGCCAGGCGTCACGAAACGAAGTGTACGTTTAGTATACCATTTAAGTAAGTCAAGACACAAGTATGTGAGTAAGTAAGTACAACGATTGTAAGTAAGTATAACGATTGATTAACATAAGTATGTAAATAACTCAGTACAATAATATACGTTAAATAAGGATCCTTAAAACGAAAGAAAGCTGGTGTAAGACATTTCCCTCGGCAGATCGGGAAAAAGAAAGAACCGTAGAGTAACACTTGTGAAAAAAGAAAAAAAATGGTATGAAACCAAGAAAAACCACCATCCCAGAAGGGTGGGGCTGGAGGATACTCAGCCTCACATGATGCTTCTGAAGAGGAACACAATCAAAGTCGAACTGCCCGGAGTTCTGAAAGGAGTTGGCAGTCGTAGCCACTCGACCGGAAGGGTGTTGGCAGGGGGTGGGATATCGCTCGTAGAATGGGAGGGATATCACGCGGAACATTCGAGCGAAGGAAATGGGTGGTAACCAATTAGAGAAAAATAACGAGCTACGCGATGCTCTCGAAGTGGCGCTATCAGCGGGCACTTCCTGTATACCAAGAGCGAGTGGTGAGGAAGGAGATAAGCATTTCCTACCGCAACATAAGCATTAGCAAGCAAGCAAGCAGCTTTTCAGCGTCAAAAATGAAGAAATTTTTGCCTTTGTCAATTCAGACAACATGTAATATAAAACTTTGCATAAAATAAAACAATACCCAAGAGGAAAACAAGACAAAACAGGGGAATAAAGGGTATTTCAAATATTCAACACAGCATTTGCTGGAAGTTCCTAAGGGGGGAAAAAAGATTAGTAAGGGACTGAGTTCGATGTCTGAACGAACTCCTATGGTTTCCTAGCCCAGGGTACTGAGATCGGTCCTCCGTTGGAAAACAGAGAAAAACGCACCTCCACCAACTGTAACGGTTGCGGGGCCTGTGCCCCAGCACTACCATTAGGGGTTATGTAACTCAGATGTCTGGGCGTAGAGCTGAAAGAGAATACATTATTATCCAGGTAGAGTCTTAATACTAAGTAGGAAAACCTGTAGGGTGTAGACACAATTAGGCGCATGAGTAATGATTAACAATAACAAGGTTTATTATAGATAGCAGGTGTGTCTGATATATGAAGAATATCCCAACCTATGTGTTAGGGGAAGGGAGCTGAAATGAAAGAAGGGTAGATTAGCGATACTTAGTAAACTTGAAGTGAAGATCCTTGTCCATCTTCTAAGTGCCTGAAGACAGCCTGGACTTGGCTGGGTGGATAGCCATCTTGGGTCGGAGACTGGACAGCGCCTCCGGCCGTAATTCAGATCTGCTGGTCGACTACCACACCTCTAGTCTTGTGACTAGGGCTTATATACTTCGGGTGTGGCCGAAACAACCTTAGGCAGGGTTATTTCTGTTGCCTCGTGTCGTCGTCAGGAAGTGTGGAAGGTCAGGGGGACATGGACAGAGGACTGACTGTCCTTGCATCGTGTCATCGGTCGTTCGCATGTGGTGTCCTCACATGTGGGGCTCTCCACACGTGGAGTAACTGATCGTATCTGGTTCCTAGAAACCTTCTCAGTAACCGCAGGTTTCCTGTTGTTGATGACCTTACTTCACCAAAGGGTAGCAAGTGCATGTGGACTGAAGACAGGCGAGATAAGATCGATCCACAGCGCTTTGAGTGCTTCCTGTTGAAAACCGCACCCAAATCCAAGTTTACAGAAGGTCATGAACGTGCGGAAACTTGCACGTTACAACATTCAGTGGCGGCGATTAGGGGGAGTGGGAGGTGGGGGATGCAGTTCCCCCCTGCACATTTTGCCACTTTTGCCCCCACACTATGAGCTCTTTATGTTAAGCCTTTTCTACCAAAATAAAGTATTTTGCCCTTGCCCCTCAAATGTTGGCACCCAATCGCCCTTACTGCAAACATTCAGATAGATTTGTCAGTTGTACAAACCTTGTAAGCTAAGAAAGGCGACCCCCAACGAGTAAGAGAACTCTTTCAGTCAAAAACTCATACGATGAAAATACTATGCTCAGGAACATGCATTTAAATTATGAGCAACATCACGATTGTCTACCATCGCACTTTCTATTACTGTCGCCGAATACATAAAATCAAGTATGTGCGTAATATTTTATTTTTGTTCTCGAAGGGCAAAATGTGATGCAACACAAGCTTAAACGTAATTCACATTTATTTCATTACATTTACATGCATGAAAGAATGTGACTGTGAATGTATGGCTGCGCATGAATAAACTCTTCGTTGAAATAATTGTGCCCATCAGTGACAACGCGAAAGGAAATGGAACAAGTTGCGAGAATAGATTACAAAAGAATAAAGAGGAAAACAAGAAAAGGAAAGAGAAAAGAAGCAAGAAGAAAATCGGGAGTGTAAGAGAGGTGGCGATACATATATGTCTTATATGCATATATATATATATATAAATATATATATATATATATATATATATATATATATATATATATATATATATATATATATATATATATATATTCTTAAATTTATACTGCCCACCCTAATCTATCAATATGGAGCTTCTGCCCATCTTGCCGAAAATTTCTGGCGCCGCCCCTGCGTCTGGCACACAGTCCCCTCTCATGAAGCCTCCGGGACACAGTTCGTCAGGAAACAACGGTTCTGGTGGCCGCAGAGGGAAGTAACTTCAATTAATTTTTCTCTACACAAATCCAATTTTTATAAAACAAATTCCCACATTTATGTAACCAAAAATAAGGATTTGGCTATACTAAATCAGGACGTCACGGTCTGGTGGTGCCCTGGGAATTGCCTGGGTCGCCAGGCCCTTAGGCCACCCCCACACACATACACGTATTGTTTTGAACATCATTTAAGCATTAGTATAAATATTTAACACTGCAACTTTCAGCCACATCAATGCAGCATGAAGTAGCACAGCACACACATGTTTAAGGGTACATGTAAAAAAAAAAGAGGGGCATATTGAAAACAGAATACTTTCAACTTCAGCTTGAATTTTCCGAAGGGAAACTAAGGTGCCAATTTTGCAATGGACTGGCTCATTCAAGAGCATGAAGACTACAGTATTCCCAGGATTCATCTTCTATTCTTGCACACATTCATTCATAATATACCATGCGTTTTCCTTAATTCATTGTCGGTTTGAAAAAGGAAATACTGAAATAGTAAACGCACAAGCACAAGAAAGACACTCAAACCCAAGTTATTGAGTCTGCCCATTTCAGAGCAGAATCCTGCATAATTTCCCATCTGTTGTGTGCAAAGTTTCTGTGTACAAAAGTTATGTCATATGTTGAAAGTTATACATTGAGCCCCCTTGGGGGGAGGGGTGGAAATGAGAACTGGATGGGCCCGGGCCTCCCTGGCCCCCTGGTTTCAGCACCAGTGGTGATGTGATATATGACACTGTTTTCTCATACCTGGAAAATGATATATTTGTTACAATCATATAGTCATAACGTTTTCCTGAATAAAGATAAGTTGAAGAAACCTTCACCACTGCATTTCTCATGAAATTCTAGCCTGATTTGATCTAAGGTCTGAATGTTTCCGGCTTTGTCCCCTCATAAAGTGGCTGCAGGGCCCACTTAGCCTCAAATAAAATAGTATCCGGTGAGGGGTACAGGTGGCCGGAACGCGGTGCTGATCACATCACCTCCATGATGTCCAACATCGAAAATATGTGGAGCCCTACCCACACATACCATAAATGTACTTTCATGGCACTGTGCTATAGCTATGCACACGGATCTCAAACTTTACCTTTACCTGTATATATTGTATTAGTTTCTGTACCCCTGAGTAACTACATTTATTTTTACATACGCAAACCCTCTACTATGTCAATGACTGAGGCCCCCCTAAAGACTTACTTGTGTCCGGGCCCCCCCGTACTGCGGGGTTTTGTGGCTTGTAGATCCGGCGCTGGTTGCATTTTTATTTTTGGATTATTTAATGGTCAATGGCATATGAAATAAATGAGGTAAGAAATGTGTTTGTAGCTGTAGCATAATTCATTCCAACATTGGCACAACACTGCAGTCACAAAATAATTTGTTTCATAAACTGAAGTTGAGAATGGACTATTCAGTAATAGTATTTACTAAAAATAAGCTGAATCACGAAAAATATATACTTTAACATGCTTAAATTTGAGCTTCGTTGCAGGGGGAAGAAACTAACAAACCTGATTGGTAAAATGAGAAGTCTCGCCAGTGGTAGCGACTAGGGGAGGGGGACAGTTCCCCCCACTTTTTGCCACTTTTGAACCCCCACTATGCTAAACCTTATTTTCCAAGGGGAAGTAAACTGCCCTTGCCCTCCTAGTTTTGGCACCTTGCCCTTCCCCCCCTTCCACGGTTTTTTAACCTAATCGCCACCACCGAGTCTCCTTGTAAAAAAAAATAGTTATTCCTTTTTTTCTGGGAAGATGGTTCCAGCACTATTCAAGTTGATTTGTTATGTTACTGTGTTACTTGTTAATGTATTCATCATAACTACTCAAAATTTTGTTAAGTTCACAAATGATGATGCATCCAAGTGTGTGTGTGTGTGTACACACAGACAGACAGACAGACACACATGCACACGTGCATTTCTCTTGTTTGCTTGATTGATTTGGTGTATTTTACTTCTCTTTTCTGCCACATTTGGCTAATCACGAAGATGAGAATGAGTGATGATATGATGAAAGTGATGAAGGGACATACAAAGAATACCCATGACTAGGCTGGTATTCGAATCTGGGACATCTGGCATTGTAGGAATTTCTCTTGTTAAAATAAAATGTTATTAGTCCTCATCTATAATAAGGTGCCAGTATAGAGTACCGTTGTTAACTGGCAGGAAAAAAAGCACTGGTTTTAACATGTTTTGTAACCCCCCCCCCCCCCAATAGTCTGATTGTTAGATACACCAAAGTATGTGCCTCCCCAAAGTAGGGTGTCTCCTCATTGAATGCAACCGTGGAAACTGATCACAAAGCAACAGCATTAACTATTACACCCTCATGGATGAGTAGAATCAAACTGTTGGACAAATATTTTACAGCAGAATATGTTAACAGAAATGTTAAATAGATTGTGATTCAGTCAACTATACCCTGTCCCAATTATCTTGGGAGCAAGGCTGTGCATAACATTAGAGTAGGGGAGGAAATCAAGTGGGCAGAGCGAGAAGGTTGGTAACTGTAGTTGCTTACCCCTCCCACCCCCACCCTTCCACGCAATCCAGCTTCCTCTTACGTGTTCACTAGGGGAGCCGTTTTGCGTCATTACTTGCGCAAAGGCTTGTTTTCGTTCGCCTGCTCCAGATATAGTTGGAACAGGGTATAAAGCAATACAAATTGAATGTTAACGATACATTACTACCAGGGGAAAATGTATTTCATTTTTAAAATATATATTTTTATACATAACCTGACAAAAAAAAACACAATAAAACCCAGTTTGGCCTGGGTTTTATCTGGAAAAAACAACAACTGAAAAACCCACCCGGGTTGGATTAAAAAAAAAAAAAAACAGGCAAAATGCCAGATGACCCTGAGGGTCACATTGAGCTCTCAGGACACCTGCACTTGATTCTGGCCTGCCTCCAATCCCCACTATTCTCCATCGCAATCCGTCGTCTAGGCGTACGTGGGTACCCATTGAACCACACTGCATATCAACTCACCAAGTCTGTTGCAACACACGATACGTACATGCTGAACTGTTTGGATGCAATATGCAGTGGGTGGGCCTGCAGCACTATTTATGCCTACAGCGACCGCAGGGCTGCCCATTCGCCTAAGTATGCACATCCATCAATCGGTGTTCTCATTGGGGCACAATCTTTGCATGTTTGGGTTGGTGACATTTGTTGTGTATTTGGAACACACGCAGATCGCACTCAAGGTGTCGAATAGATTGTAAATGATATGCACGCATAAATCAACATTATTTAATTAATCATAAAATTACCATTCAACAAACTATAATGAACTCCATTTATACAAGACAAAACACAATCTGTTTTTAACAACATCTTGACAACTTCCAAGGTTTTATAAACCATACAGACTATTAACGCAATAAGCGTCACACATACGACATTCCCCCGCGTCGATGAAATTTTGCATTAGCAAAATTTTGGTTTTAATGTCTTTACTTGTTTTAACCATAATCACTCAAATCCAATCTGTCAGGTGGTTTTCTTTGCCTCTGACTTCTCCTTAACACTCTTGACTCTGCTGCTTCACGTCTATCTAAATCTATGTTACCTCTTGCAGCTTCTTCCACCACTTCATGATTGTCTCCTCTCTCGTAATCCTTAAACGTATCATTCGCATCTAAATATCTTCCTTCGTGGACTTCTGAAGATGCGTCATTATTCTTATCGCCTGTTTCATCACTATCATGATGATATCCTCTATCATTTTCTCTCACATTTCTCCATTTTATCTGGTTCCCATGCACTAACTTAACATCTTTACCAACTTTAATATACCAAGTATATGTCCCTGCTCTCCGGACAACTTCACCTTGAACATAGGATGCACCACTGGAATCTCGGTTGGCAAGTTTCACCCAAACTTTGACACGTCCTCTGGTATCCTCGCGTTTGCTTTTATCAGGAATATCCTGCAACCGACCTATATCATCTTTCGGTCTCGGTTCAAATGCATACATCATTTCAGCAGGAGATTTCAAATTAACGGTGTTTGGAGCCATTCGGACACAATGTAGCACATCCAGCAAAGCATTATTTAAATCAAAATGCTTGTCATCTCTTCTAGTTTCGTACAATTTACATCTCAGAGCACTTTTTATAATTTGTACGTGTCTCTCAGCTTGTCCATTACTAGCCGGATGATAAGCTGGTGAATGCATCAAAGCAATCCCTTGATCTTCACAATATTTCTTGAATTCTGCAGATTGGAAGGGAGGACCATTATCCGTAACTAAGGTGTATGGCTGGTTATACCTTGAACTTAGTCTTGACATAAATCCTTTTACATCCCTGAATGATGTAGAAGATACAACTTCACATTCTGGCCATTTTGTAAATGCATCAACAACGAGAAGCAACACTTTTCCTTGAAAATAGAAAAAATCCATGTGTGCTCTCTCCCACGGCTTAGTTACTTCCTTCCAATCAATGTATTCTTTCTTTTTGGTGTCAGGTTTTACAGCATTACAAACGTTGCACGATTTTGCGTGATCTTCAACGCATTTGTCTATACCAGGCCACCAATATCTTTCACGCAATAGTAACTTCATTTTAACTACGCCATCGTGATTCTCATGAGCTTTCTCCAAAACTTGTTGCCTCATTGAATTAGGTACAATAACTCTAGAACTCCACAGCAATATATCTTCTTCACATTGTAGTTCATTTCTTCTTCTTCTCAGCGCTTCGAATTCACTTGCATCTATATTTGGATCCTTAATCTTAGATTCTGGCCAACCTTCCATAACGTACCTTTTGACCTGTTTCAACATCACATCTTGTTCTTGCAAAGTTCGGAAGACATCTTTCAGACGACCCGTGAGCTTGATTGCATTTACAAACTGAATCCCGTCGATATCAACTGTTTCCCCTTGCAATGGCAACCTCGACAACAGATCCGCTACTTCAACATTCTTCTTGTACACAATTTCATATTCATAATTAGCCAAAAACAAACACCAACGTTGAATCCTGGATGAAGCCATAATGGGTATAGCCTTTCCATATTGAAGTAGTTGTTTGGCGGGTAGTGAATCAGTCCATATTTGAAATTGCTTTCCATAAATATATTTTCTAAATCTCTTCACGGCAAATATAATTGAAAGAGCTTCCTTTTCATGATGAGGATAAGCCATTTCATGTTGCGAAAGAGTAGTAGATGCACACTCTATTGTTTTCAATTCACCATTAATTCTATGGCATATCTGAGCTCCTAGACCATAGCTCGAAGCGTCGCATATGATTACTGTATCCTTGCTAGGATCAAACGGAGTTAAAGTTTCGGATGACTTCAGTGCTTCTTTAACCTTTTTGTACTGACTTTCACAGTCATCATTCCAATTCCAATGCACATTCTTCTTTAATAAATTGTACAAGGCTGGAATCAGTATAGCCATATTTGGAATGCACCTTCGAAAAAAATTAATGCCTCCCAAAAACGACTTCAATTCCTTCACGTCATGCGGACGTGGACAATTAAGCAATGCTTCAATCTTGCACTGGCAAGGTTTAATTCCTTCCGCAGAAAGTTCATATCCTAAGTATTGAATGGATGATTTAAAGAACTTGCACTTTTCCAAATTAACCTTCACGTTATATTGTGTTAACCTGTGCATGACCTCAATACATCTGCTAACCGTTTCATTCAGTCCAGATCCACAAATTAGAATATCGTCTTGATATGGAATTACATAATGCAGACCTTGCAATATCTGTTCAATTACTCTCTGAAATATTTGAGACGAAATTTTAACTCCAAACGGCAATCTTGTGTGTTGTAATAATCCCCATGGCGTGTTCATTACAAGCAACCTTTTTGCTTTTTCAAAGCTATTTGCCAATAAGCTTTTTGTAAATCCAAACTAACAAATACGGCATTTCCTCTAACTTTCTGGAAAATATCCTCTAACAGTGGTAGGGGATAAGAAGCATTTTCTACATATTTGTTCAATGTACTTTTTAGATCGCAACAAATGCGTAAATCTCCATTTTTCTTTTTAATGACAACCATCGGACTGGCCCATTCACTAGTATTGACTTTTTCATAAATGCCATTTTCTACCAATTTATCCAACTCTGATTTTACTTTATCTTTAATTCCATAAGGTACATTGTAAAATCTCTTAAAAATTGGAGTTGCGTCAGGTTTTAATGGAATATCAGCTCTAAAATCTTTTATAGGCAAGCTTAAATCGCCATCAAATGTAAAATGAAATTCTTCCTTTATAATATCAACGATCCCTTGTACATTATTAGTTTTTATACAATTGTCACATTTATTTAATATATGCTTGACATTACGAACATCAGAGTTCATTGCATTATTTCCTGTGACATTGTGTGCAATAATATCAGACTGCGGAGAACAAGTTCCCCTTGCACAAATTTCAGTCAATTCACAATGTAACTTGGGTATCATAATTTGAATCCAACTTCTTCCTAAAAGTGGATATTCTAAATAACAGTTAATTATGTACAAATCTAGACGATAGAACTGATTTCTCCACGCAACATTCACATTAACCTTTCCCAGTAAAGGTATCACATTATTACCAGCACCTTTCAATGTACAGTTAGGTTCAGACATTTGTACATTTTGCAGAAATTTTTGATAAAAATCTTTACTAGCTACAGATGCATAGGATCCAGTGTCAATCTCAAACTTGGCTTCATGACCATGTACATTAATATCTATTAAATATGTACGCTGGTTAATGTTGGAATCTAGTTCCCTTGTATACACTTTTATATCATTTTCCGAATCGTTGATCACATGTTGTGATGATTGAAGTTTGGATGCATGATCCACGATTTCTTCTTTATCAACTTTACTATTAAAGTTGATTTGAGTATCATTAGAATGCGTAAAAATAGTGGCAATAAATCAATCTTGAGTTGCAGCTGTGTTTGTTGGACTAGCTTCAGAGTTAGGTGCGGATTCTAACTCAGTTGTATGAGCAACAAATTTGTTATTGAGTTCATAATTTGTGGATTTTCTTCGTTCAATGTTAATCCTTTTATAACATTTCAAATAATTATGGCCTTGCTTCCCACAAAACGAACAAAAACTTCCTTCATAATGCCCTTGCACTTTGGACTTTGATTTATATGATTTTGAATTATTACCTTGACCATGAAGATTACTTTGCTGATTGCTAAATTTGGAATCATTCTCATTTTTACGTGAAACCTTATTCGCTTCATGAAATCTTCTGTCATTGCCCTTGCACTTAATATTCATTGTGCCTTTTAAGTTCACTTCACGGTAATAATCCTTCATATCACACTCGAGTTTTTCCATTTGTCTAGCTAACTCAAAAGCTTTCTGGAATTCCATGATATTTTCTGCTATTATTTTCTTCCTAATAACGTCAGACTTTAAACCGCTCACGAACGTGTCAAACAATGCAATAGGTAAAAACTCACCATATCCACACGCTTCACCTATCTTTCGAAGCCTTCTTGTAAAATCTTCAACCTTCTCCACATCCAATTGTGTGCATTTTCTTAGTTTTAGGCGTTGCACTATAAAATTACTACTTGGATTGTAATAAGAAATGAGCCTATCAGAAATTTCTTTGAACGATTTCTTCTCTGGTAATATTGGAGAGAACAACTCGCGTAACACTTCATAAGGTTTGGCGCCAATTACAGATATGAATCTAGGAACTTTGCTTTCCTCAGATATGTTGAAAACTCGGCAATAATTATCATATCTTTCCAAATAAGAGTTAATGGTTCCTTCATCTGGATCATATTTGTCAAATCCTGGCACGTACGACATGATGCCTACAGCAACGATTAAATCCAATTAATCATAGACAAAACTCACCTAAATCTGTACTACGCCGTTAAATATTTTTCTCGTCGCCATTTAATACATCTGTTGTGAATTGTAAAGGATACGCCGATAAGAAAAAAAAATGTATACAGACTGTGATGAATATACTTCGGCAGGGAGGTTTTTTCTTCTTAAACATACATTCAACGGGTTGGATTAAAAAAAAAAAAAACAGGCAAAATGCCAGATGACCCTGAGGGTCACATTGAGCTCTCAGGACACCTGCACTTGATTCTGGCCTGCCTCCAATCCCCACTATTCTCCATCGCAATCCGTCATCTAGGCGTACGTGGGTACCCATTGAACCACACTGCATATCAACTCACCAAGTCTGTTGCAACACACGATACGTACATGCTGAACTGTTTGGATGCAATATGCAGTGGGTGGGCCTGCAGCACTATTTATGCCTACAGCGACCGCAGGGCTGCCCATTCGCCTAAGTATGCACATCCATCAATCGGTGTTCTCATTGGGGCACAATCTTTGCATGTTTGGGTTGGTGACATTATGTATTCATTCTCTTAATTTTGTCCATAGGAACAATAAATCAAACAAATCACACCGCCCTTTCTATACAACGCAAAAAGTTCCTGTGAAGAGCTTGCACGAGTTCTGAGACTAGCGAAGCATGCACACGGCAGTTGAAAGTTCTACTGCACTGCCATAGAGTATCGTGCATGCAAAAATGTGTCCAGGGCGAAATTCAGAATGATTATGTCACGATGCACACCCAAATCATCATTAGCTATAGGGAACGAGAAGTATTCATAATTGTAGCACTGCATGTGAAGAAACTTGTAGAGAGATCTTAAAGATCGGCAGGTGAATAGAATGAAGAAACAATCGACTGAGTTCAGGGGAAAATGCTGCTGGTCTCCAGACTGGGGAACTAGACTCGTAGAATCAGCCATGACGTCAGAGTAACTGATAAGTAGGTATGCTTGGTGGGTTGCATAAGCCTGCAATCGAAGATTGTAGGGATGGGTCGATATGAAATTTTGGCCGATACCGATAAAGTACCGATATAAAATTTACCGATACCGATAACCAATATTCTACCAATCCAATATAAAATTAGAAATGGCCCTTGAAGAACCTAAAAGGTTCACTGACCTCTTTAATAAATGTGTGTTTCAAGGTGACTGCAGTGCAAGATAAATTGAATATTTAGACATTTACTTTTTTAGAAAGTAGGGCATGGATATTATCCATAAAAATTACAACAAAGTGGCAGAATTTTGCACTAAATTATCAGATAATAATCAATATATCGGATTGGTAAAATAATCGGTAATTTTACCGACAAACCGATACACCGATATGCCTATATCGGCCGATACCGATAGAGTACCGATTAATCAGTCCCATCCCTAGAAGATTGTAACATACTTGTGGTGCAGACCGTACATGAAAGTATTTCCATGCCTGCTTTGTACGGGTTTGTGAATGGTGCACATGACGAGGGAGACTGAAGATTGGAACTCCAGCGAAAATAGAGGAAGTACATTTTTTGGAAAGGGGTGTGTATCTCCTGCATCTGGAGGACCGTGGCGTAGAAATGGCACAAAACAGAAGATGTGCGTTGGTAGCTAGCACAGGTCCCATTGACCAACGGTCGCAGTGAAGTCCTGAGTTCAACAAAACAATGTGAAGCACTCTGCAGGTGTATGGGTGCCAGCTGGAATCAGAAACTGCTACTCCACGAACTGAGAGGCGATGATGGATGGAATCGCTCTCTGAAGTCCACTGGCGCGTGGAAGGTTGAAGGCTTCTCGGGATAGCTCTTCTGCGTAGATGTCAGGTAGATACAATACATAATTAAAGGTTGGAATAGGTATGAGGAAGCAAGATGAAAAAAAGGAACAGGGTAGGTTACCAAATACATTCTCAAATATCAACTAAACCAGAGTGTGCCATTCAATAAAAGTACAAAATCACTAACAGCTAGGCCAATGTTAAATAAAATATAACAAATAATAATAATCAGTAGGGAATTACATCAATATTAAGTAACTGGATGACATAAAAGTTAAAAAAAAAATCTGTGAGACGTTAATTTCAGCATAATGCATTTCCAGCTACAGCAGACGTAAAGTGGAGTGAGAAGGGGAAAAGTAGGAGCCATTGGTTGAGAAGATGCAAGGGGAGTCTTGGACAAGAGAGTCCGGGGTTTTGGGAGTATGAGAGTAGTCGGTTTGATTTTGGAAAGTGGACATGGGTTCAAAAAGTTGTTCGGGGAAGATGTACAGAGAAGTTAGGACAGTCTGTCTTTAGCTTGGAAAAAGGAACGTTGTTTGGGAAAGTGTAAAGAGAGGGAGAGAGGAATACAGAGTGAGAAGTGAAGAGACGTTTTAGGAGACAGTTTTTTGAGTCAGATAAGAGTGTGTGTGTGATAGTTGACTTTGGAACTATTATTGATTATCTCTTCGAGAACGAGACAGGTAATATCCTTCTCTCTCATATGCCAATAATGCCGGTGCAGTCTTAAGGTAATTTAAACCTAAAATGTGTGAGTTGCCATTCATTTAAGAGTTGTGTAGGTTAAATTTTTATCTAGGTACCTCCACAGATGAAGATGCAGCATAAGCGAGTGGCCATGAGCTAACGCTTCCCCCTATGGTAAGATCCCGACCTATTAAGGTTATTAATAGGGAACGGAACTTTATGTGCTAAAAAACTCAGAAATATTTATTTTTTATGTGTCATAAATGTTGAAAATATGTGATAAAAACAGGAAAATATGTGACAAAAATAAAAATATTTGGTAACAAAAACAAACTATAACATGCATTTTAAACACCTGAAATTAGTTTCTAAATGATTACCTCTTAGCGACCTATTTTTTGGAAGAGTTGCAGCGGATCACCATAGTTTTTTCCAAATTCTCCATTGTAAATCTGTGACGATTATCTCTAAAAAGCATTTATATTGTGAGAAAGATCGCTCCACGTCACAAGAAACAATTCTTGCATATTTGAAGCACGAAATGTCACTAACGCTGAAGTTTTCCAAAGCTTCCTCTTCCTCTACTTCACCTCCTTCCAAAACACATGCAATTTGGCACAATGTTTGAAAACCTTGGTTTTTCCCCAAAAGTTCTGTACATTTAGACATTTAGATCCAGTGAGTTCTTTCAGTTTCGTTTCTACTATACGGACTTTACCAATGGAAGCTGCCAAAGTGTTCGCGGACGATTCAAGCTTTCATATGGAATTAGAGAGAATGGACAGGTTTGTTGAGATGTATGCCAATTCGACTTTTAAGGAGGGCTCCATCAACAGTTCTTGCAGAATTCTTCTTTGTCGAGATCATTTACAACAGATACAATTTTTTTCAAAGTTCTGGGCATAACATCTGCATCGCGTAACTACAGGTGTAGGGGGAAGGGGAACCTCAGGACATTTTTGTTTAAAAATGTCTATTCTTCTAGGCGACTTGATAAAAACTTTCTTCCCATTTGAAACCAGTTTATCGACATTGGGAAAAAGAGCTCTTATCTTTTCACATATTCTATGCAACGCATGCGCGACACATGTAACGTGCACCATTTTGGGGTAGCTAACGGCAAGACCACTGCATGTAAGCTGCAGCATCTGTCAAGAGAAGAACATTGTCAAATTTTATGCCTTCTGGCCACAATAGCTGCATTGCTTCATTAAAAAGCCTTGCTATCGTTACTTGTAGCCAGCCACAGCTACTCACAGCTATTTTCTCCCAATAGGATCGTAGGCGAGGTGCCAGAAGTCTGCCAGCGAGGGTGTTCAAAGACAAAAAACCTAGCACTCTCGATATGAAAGAGGTGGGGAGAATAAACATTTTTCCTTCGAGGATTTCGAGGTAGATGAAGTCAATGAGCGATTTTATGTATTTAAAATGAAAATTCGCAAAATATGTATTTACATACGGAAAACTGGAAAATATGTGTTTTTATGTAAAATAAAATTTGCTGTGTTGACATATAAGGCTATGATCAGAATTTTTGCAAAAATGAGGGTCTCTATCTTATCGCAGAAAAAACATTTATTTACCTGAAGTTCCTTTCCCTAGTTATTAATGACCTGTAGAGGTCAACCTTTTAAGGTTCTTTATGGAATCATGTTCCCAATGGAAATCCTTCATAAGAAGGTGATAACACTAACCACCACATTGAAAGTTAATGCACATTGTAAAAGGGCAACCTCCAAGGTGAAGTGGTAGCACAATGTGCAATGTGGGATCGAGTTCCAACCTGGGCATGGATTTTCTGTGCAAGTGTCCCTTCACTAATTTTATCATATGATCACTTATTCTCATCTCCGTCAATAAGCCAAAAGGTGGCAGAAAAGCAAAGTAAAATAAACCAAATCAATCAATCAATTGTTATTGTAAACATTTGCAGATAATTAAGACATGTAAAATATTTTTCCATATATAGATTCGTGACCATCATCTACAAGAAAGGATGAATTGCAGCTGTAGGAACCATAGCTCTCAGTATGGTGGTGGAACGTGCATAGGAAAAGATAGAGTATCATTTTAGATGCATGTAGAGCTGTGTTGAAATTTACTAAATTAGAAGAAACTTCAATGTATGTTCTTTCATGTTATCTATACATTTGATTTGTTGTTTATCAAGTCTCAAGTGAAGCCATAGAGTTCTTTTGTAGACACCTAGTATTTTAAACTAGGCGTGATGAATATATTGAAGATACCAAACGGATATTAAAACACTTAACTGAACTATGTGGCACAACAGCTCTTTGAGGCCAAAGCCTGCCACACAGCTTTTTCCTTGGGCGACATCTTATCTCATTACTGCTACTTTCCAGCATTTGAGACTGGAAGCAATCCTGATACTGGTATTTAAAAACACTGGAAACCTAGCACTCACAATACCATTATACCAAAATATCAGTACTTTTGTGTATTTACTATTTTGGTACCCTCTGCAAGTTTGGCATCTTTTTTTTTTTTTCATACTTCATTGCGTTTGGCATCTATTGTATTTTGGTTTCTTTGATTTATTTCTTTACATGCAATGAATACTGAAATTCATTGCATTCTGTTATTAAAATTCTGTATCAAATACTCTTAATAGCAACATTTTTCTCTTTCACAACACTCCACCTCCAGACAGTCAAAATTATAACTTTACACTAACTACTTCCTTTACTACTTTAAAACAGTTCCAACAACAGTCTTACATTCTAAACTGCTCCATTGTGCATTAAACAAAAGTGAAAACTAAAAACCTTTTATTTCAGGGTGACAGTGGAGGTCCCTTGTTCCTAGCAGATGATGGCCTCTACAGGATCATTGGGATAACAAGCTTTGGGGCTCCTCCAAATTGCGCGAGCCCAACATATCCAGACGTATGGACAAGAGTTACCAGTTACCTTTACTGGATTTCTATGGTGTTATCAAATAATGGAACATTAAGTTGATTTTGTGAATTCTTTTTCTTGCTAATGGAAATCTATCCAAACTTTTGTTTTAGTAATGAAGATGTACATTAACACATTCTCGACAAGCGATAAGCATAGCTCATTGTACTACTACTATCCAAGAAGACAGATGATTGCCACACATATACATGCACATTGTGAACAAAGGACAGGCTATATTCTCACCATGTCTCTTTGTCAAGTGTATTGTAACTACTTCTTTCAAATTCCAACCACTAATTAACAGATTTGTATTGTTTTTGTCACTGCTGAGATTTACTTGGACTCGTATAGAAAGAATAAGTCATGAAGAAATATTTGCTTCAGTACACTACGAAGTACATTGTGCTTTTGCTTGTGCTCTTGAGAATGCCACTGAACAATTTAGATGCAGATCACATTGTGGAAATTCACAGGAATTCCACTTCCAATTTCAAAGTTAGTGACAATTTCAATTCTGAAGAGGAAATGGTTTAGATATCATTTCTGTATTACATATTGAAAATATGTTTTCAATAACATTTTTAACAATGCCGTATTTTTTCTTTCAAAAAATTGTTGCAGGAAAGCATTTATAATTGTGAGAAAAATATATATAATGTAGTATATTATATATCTGTGGAAAGATGAAGTTTTGTATATTTCAGAAAGGTTTAGTATATCACAACTTGGAAACATTCTTTTGTGTGATAGTTTGAAAAAAAGTCTACATGGATAAACACGATGCTTTTAGGTTAATCTGATAATGAGCAAGACGTTCTTTGTCTATTTTTTTGATAATTTGGAATACATCTAAATAGTCTTGCTGGAATAGAATAGATCTGCTTTGTCGTACAGATAGTTAATTTTGGCAAGCCTAAAGTGATATATAATCAGTTTGGCATACCTTGTTTGCAGAACCCTCATGTAATGAAATGATAAACATTTATTTCAGTACTTACGCCTTTCAGCACAATTTTTGGCAATCCTGTTGGAACGCAGGTGCACATATGCAGAAGTCTCCCATGCTTAGGCAGATGCAAGCCTAGCAATCAGTCTGCCATGGAACGTTGGACAGTTCAGATACAAATCGTGGCAGTAGAGGTGTTCATGTGAACAAGTTCATTTCAGGAGATGCAGTTGGCACTGCACTGAGAAGCATCATAATGCCATAGAATTTGCCTCCTCCAACCTGAAGCCTTTTATTTCTACATGTTGCCATTAGCTCTCCATTGTTTGACTCATCATATAATGTTGCAATGCTCTGGCACGGGCTGATGGCGACCCTCGTTGGACTGTCATCGCAGTGCCTGCTGCGTCCCCTGAATGGAACACGTTCGGATGAATGCCTCCACTGCCATGATTCATGTCTGAACCGGCCAAAATTCCATGGCAGACTGATTGCCAGACTTGCAGCTGCCTAAGCATGGGAGATACAATATGTGCCACTCAATATATACTGGGTGCGGCAACTAAAAGTAAGATTTGTTGCTGGGTCTTTGCACGTGTTTTTTTTAAACAACAATGGTTGTGACCAGTTCAAACCTGTTCTGCACCTGACTAATGTAATGTGAGACGGGTTATGAGCAGCAGTTGAAACAAGTAGTAGTTGTTGTAAGGTTGCTGAGTTTCGAGTTCCGAAATGGTCTTAAATCTTGAGATGCGTATTTTCATAGTGGAAAGGTATTTTACATTGAGATCATTCAAGGATGTCAGAGCACATTTCAGGGAAAAGTTTCCCGACACACCAGCACCTCAGAAGTATGCAGTACAGAAGCTAATTAAGAAATTCTTGAAAACTGGTTCCGTTTGTAACAGGAAACGTGCAACACAGAAGAAAGTGCGAACTGATGACAATATTGTGGAAGTGCACAGCCCTCAGAAGTCAAGAAGGCGATTATCCCAAGAAACTGGAATATCTGACAGAACATGTTGTCGTAAACTGAAGTTAGATTTAAAACTTAAACCATACAAAATTATGGTTCTCCAGGAACTTAAGCCTCCAGATTATGTGAAACATGTTAAGTACTGTCGATGACTACAGGAAATCATTGATTCTGGTGAAATGGATCCTTTGCTGTATTTCATGTCAGATGAAGCATGGTTCCACCTCTCTGGCTATGTTAATAGCCAGAATAACAGGATTTGAACCGATACTAACCCCAGATCAACATTTGAAATCCCCCTTCATGATCAGAAGATAGGTGTTTGGTGTGCTGTGTCGGCACGCAGGATAGTCGATCCATTCTTCTTTACTGACACTATCAACTCAGATAGTTATCTGCAACAACTGTTTTATCCATTTGTAGAGCAGCTAAGTGAGGAAGAACAAGATTACGTCTTTTTCCAACAAGATGGTGCAACAGCTCATGCATCAAACCAGAGTTTAAGTGCAGTACTTGAAGTGTTCGAGGAGGAGAGGACAGTATCAAAGGGCCTGTGGCCTCTGAGATCACTGGACCTAACGACCTGTGATTTCTTTGTGGGGGGCATTAAAGAGTAAGGTATACAAAAATAATCCGCACACACTGGCCGAATTGAAAGCAAACATTTCTGATGACATTGCACACATAACAGCAGATGAGTTACGGCAGGTTACTAACAACATGCTCCGTAGTCTTGACCTTTGTCTGCTCTAAGAAGGACACAATTTTCAACAATTGTTGTAATTGTACTTGAAATTGTAATGTAATGTAAAAATAAAAAACGGCCTAGTAACAGTAAAAAATTGTTAACAAAATATTAAATATTAATGTCCGGGCCACTTTTAGCTGCCACACCCATTATACATACATACTTATAAGTTTATGAGACTATATGGCTATTGTGGATATTAATACTTTATGGTAACTTTTAGGGTGAAGACTGATTTTGGTAAAGCAATAAGAGTAACTAAGAGAGACAGTCTTTTCTGAGGTACCTATTGTAATCTAACACTAACAAGGGAGGTTATCTAAGTGTCCCTCTCAGATTTCCATGAAACTTGGCAGGTATACAGAGGGCCCAAAGGAAGAAATAAGTGTTTTTTGTTTCGGCTAAAAAACTGTTTTAGGGGGCAACCCCCCCCCCCCCAATATCAAGATGAGGAGAAATTGAAGTGGGGATCTGACCCCTGTATCTCCCTCCGATTTAGATGAAACTTGGCACATGTATAGAGGGGCCCAAAGGAAGAAATGCATGTTTTTGTGTTTCAGCTAAAAAATTGTTTTAGGGGGCAAAATGTCAAGATGAGGAGAAATTGAAGTGGGGATCTGACTCCGAAACCACATAAATATGACATGGGAAGAACATGCACATAAAATTGGAACACACAGAGCACACAGCTGTGTTTGCCAGTGATATGCACTTCATATTTCAAGTGTGTCCCTCTTGTGTATCTGCCAGTACTATTAGCACAGAACTTCAACCACCATCGTCCTTCACGATAGCACTTGCGTTTGGTACCGAGAATTCTACAGTTATGTGCTGTGTGTGTTCCAATTATATGTGTGTGTTCTTCCTATGCCATATTTACGTGGTTTCGGGGTCAGATCCCCACTTCAATTTCTCATCTTGACATTTGAGGGGGGCTTTTGCCCTCTAAAACTGTTTTTTTAGCTGAAACAAAAAAACACGTATTTCTTCCTTTGGGCCTCTCTATGCACCTGCCAAGTTTCATGAAATCGGAGGGGACACAGGGGTCAGATACCCACTTCAATTTCTCCTCATCTTGACATTTGAGGGGAGTTTTGCCCCCTAAAACAGTTTTTTAGCCAAAACGAAAAAACATGTTTTCTTCCTTTGGGCCCCTCTATACACCTGCCAAGTTTCATGGAAATTGGAAGGGGACACAGGGGTCAGATCCCCCACTTCAATTTGTCATCTTGACATTTGAGGGTTTCTTTGATCCCTAAAACAGTTTTTTAGCAGAAACAAAAAAAAACACATATTTCTTTTTTTGGGCCCCTCTATACACCTGCCAAGTTTCATGCAAATCGGAGGGGGACACTTAGATAACCTCCCTTGTAAGTATTGAAACAGTCCTTTTTCTTATCCCCGGATGAGCTATTCAGTTGCTTAATAATGAAGATCAAACCTAGTACAGAAGTTGTAAATTACTAGTGATTCAGTGTGCTCACCTTAAATTGGTATTTTTATTTCGTTGAGGTAGCATAACCACAGATCCATCCTATGTTCAATCCCCACAATCTTTGTTTTAAGAAAATAGTTCACCGTAAGACAAGATATTAAAAAAATAATAATAATAATAGTAACTCCCTGTTCACTTCATGGGGACATGAATATACATATGGTATGTTTAGGCAGGACCCACCACATTCTCAACCAGTCTGGAGGTGACATGATCAACACCATGCTCTAGCCACCCTCACGCCCTGGGTGCTCATTGCTTAGGAGCTGCATGAGTCGCAGAGCTGCTTTATGCAGACATTGTTTACAATTCCTACCTGAAATCACACACAACAATAATTAATAATTAAATTGATTACTTACTTTACTATTTGCCACTTGAATCTCTCTCTCTCTCTCTCCATGTGGCAGTTAACATGTCAACTGACTGCATGATTTACTACCCAGTTTTGCTTTGAAACATTTTTAGATATATTTATGCAAATATCAGACTTCAAAATTAAATATATTACTGTAGTAGATCAGACACCGCTAATTCAGAGTATATGCCACAAATAATCTTTACATACCTCTAATTTTTAAAATAGGTAAACTCGCAAATAACTCAGGTTACAAAGGTACCAAAGTGATAAAAACATTGACACATTTACCAGTAAAACTTCTGAAACCATTTCAATACAATTATTTCATCCCATTTTTTTATAATATTCATATGTACATACGTAATTAAGTGCATCTTTTTCACCAAGATGTACACAAAAAGTTATGAAAATATATTTTACCAATAAAACAAATTTAATTTTATCATAACGTATATATATATATCTTATTTCAAATATTCACATACATACATATGTGTTGTGTACATGTACACACACATACACCTACTTGTGCAACAACGTAATGGACTACACAACATATTGTGCAGATGTTTTCATGTATTTCCTTCTAGAACTGAATGACAACATATATTTAGACAACTGACACAAGCTGCACAACAGAAGAAAACATAAATAAATAACCCCACATATGCATAATTTACATATTTCCACCTACTCCAAATACCCCCATATATTGGAATGTTTAATAAAAGGATAATAATATTTGTTTTGGTTTGCCTAAGTGTTATATCTGTGCATTTCTTAATTTGTAATTAGACTTTTGATGTATTTTTGTATGCTTGTTCAATGATTTTTATTAAAAAGATTGTGTAAATTTTTACTTTGTATTAACATCAACAATTTCAAAAGACAAGAATATTCTTTTGTAGCTGATATGTGCAACATCTTCACAGATTGTTGTTCGTTTTTTTTTTATTTTGTTTGCTACATATGCAAGTAGTGGTGTGAAAAAAATATATTTCGAATGTGTTTTAGCATCCACATTGTAGAATCATCCAAAGCAGCAGAAAAGATGATGGAAAAAATTATATATTTTATATTTTTTACTTCAAAATGCAGTCATCAGAGAACTGGCAACGAACTTAACATGCTTAGAAAGATATGCAGCATATACATTGTGGTATATTGAAAACTCGCAGGCATCCCAGAAAGTCTAGGATGCTTCTTAGGCACTACCTGGTTTTGCTAAGCCCATATGATTTTTTTCCCATTACTATACTGTTGTTGACATTTGTAGACATCCCAACATTATTATTATTAAGATTCAAAGCAGCAGAAACTTTTTTGAAAATTAGTTTCATTTCATGTCTTTATGTGCTCCTGATCACTAAATTAATTTCAAATGGCTGTTATGTACTGAACTTTCAAAGAACAAAGTTGTTGAGTTTCAACACAGAAATGTAATATCACTCAATTCTGAACTCCTCTTATTGCAACTGACTATGCCATACTTTTAAATCTATTTTACTTGCATATATGCTTCACTTAAAATAACAAAGAAACATACTAATAAGAATTTTGGCCAATTTAAAATGAATTTGTATTAAAATCTACAAGACACAGCTTACCTACAACTTTTTGCTTCTATTTTTAATGTAACTACAATTATTTTGTTGTTATGTCAAGATATATGTACTGCCAGGTGTGGTATGATACACTGGTTCCCGTTTATTGATGGTTGATAATGCACAAAATGGGAAAAAAAATCAGTGCTAAAAAAAAGTACTTTAAAAGACATGTCTTGCATACTACACATTTGCATAATGAGATAGTGCAAAAAATATTTATGTGCAGTGAAGTTCCTTCCCTGAGGTAGTCCTAGTCAAGATAAAACCCCGAGATCGATACGAACTGAATTAGAATCACTTTGCACAATCCTGATGGATGTGTTGATATCTTTAGAAGATTCCAGATACCTGAATAGTTACAAATTTTGGAAAACAAACACACCCAGGACTGTACCTGGGCTATTATGTGCTAACATTCTGCAAATTTAACATAATAAGAATTACATGCAGTCATACAATACCAATCTTACCATAGTTTTGCTTTGGAACATTTTTAGAAATATTTATGCAAATATCAGACTTTAAAATTAAAATTGCACAAATTTGCTGTCAATTAATACTTTGGCACTCTGCTTACTGCACAGGACAACACTTCTACTGTTTCTCATTGTATTACTGTGTTCCTCGGGACATGACTCCACTCAACCCGTATCTTACCTCTTCTTCAAAAGTCAGAAGATGCAAAAGAAAAAGAGAAAATGTACAGCAGTCCAGAATGGATTGCAAACTGCTCATTGCACAATTGGGTAAGCTTGGACTTGGTATTAAAGGAGAAGGTAGTTTCAAAAGATGACTGCCTGCAGCCATCTTCCAAGTATTTACAGTCAAAAGTCCTATTTACATAACATCTTGGAACTTTACATTTCCCCAGAACACAAAACAACCATAATCTGAAAGCTACATAGTAACACTTTCCATGCTTGGCTCTGTAATCAATAGGTTAAGTAAATGGTGACCATGAGAAAACATGTTCAAGTTTAAACAAAGTAGTGACTGTAAGTACCTCAATAATGAACCTAATTTGGGCTAAACCCTTGTTTGCAAGACAAAATTTGTAACAAACAAGTCTACCCAGATAACCAAGTGGTTAAGGTTTGCAGAGAATACTGGTGGAGTCACAAATTTCATTGGTTGAGTGGTGAAATGTTTTAACAATCCCAACTGACATATGTGATTTTTGGAGAACTTTAAGACCAAACATTGGATTCAGATTCAGTTTTCTTGAGCCAAGCATTTAAGTCTAACGAAAGTAATTTGTTTAATTACAATTGAGTTACAAATATAGTTTACAATACAAACCAGTAAATTAATAATTGATCCCAGTGTTAAAAAAATATATGACACTTGAATTAAAGCTAAGCATAAATACTGAATTAAAATACTCAAATTAAAACAGATCTCCAGATGAAAGCTGAAATTTTACCAGAACACCAATTGATTATTCCATACAGAATTATTAAAAATGCATACACTGGAAAAAATTATATAGAACTCTCAAATGCTTCCAATCTCATATAATACATGGTTCAAGATTTATCTTATTTACATTTGAAAAATAATTCATTTGCTTATTTATTTTATACATGATTCCTTTTTTTCACTTACAAAAATTACTTCAATTTTTTTTTAAATGAGAGATGGCAGTGTGTTAATATGATCACCATATATATAGGAAGAAAGTGATTTGTTATGCAAGTTGTAAAGTTTAGTTTTTGAGAATATCTCATTTTATCACAGCAAAGAATCCCCTACATCATTTTAAATGCTTCTGCTACAAAACCAAAAATCCCTTCCCATGCTTCTGGCGTTTGGCTAGGGAAAATACTGAGATGAAGAGGTTTCGTTCAGAGGGATTTGTATAGAAGACCAGGGTCATTTCCTGATGGTCCTGCTTTGCAGGTTCTGCCAAGTTTCCTGATTGCGAAGAGGCCTCTGATTGGTCCTCACCTTCGTTGAAGTTCACCCCGCTTAATCGGACAAAATCCACTATCCGTGAATGGGATAAATCATCCACCTGAAATCATACAGTACTTAGGTTCGTTCCTATTATTTGATTTATGAAAATTTCCCAAATCAAGCATGCATGCACGTGTGTGAGTGCAATCACCTGTACATATGATGTCAAAGAATAAATACAAACCAGAATAATAAATAAGTCAGAATTATCTAACAGAACTATGAATTGAATGATGAGATTTGATTACAAAAGTATCTTTATTCAAATTGGATGTATAAATAAATTTTACACAACAAATGGCTATTACGTAGTATTTGCATTTTGGTTATTTAACATTCTTTTCTCTCACACTTTATATTAATTCTGAAGACCTGAATGAAAAACAGATAGAAACGGATGAAGGAACTATATTTTGAAAAAAGATACACTGTTCTGCATAAAACTCAGAAGAGCACATTGCATTTTCTCATGAAATGAATCAACAATGCATGAAAACAAGCAATGAAGAAGTGCACTTACTTAAATGTATTGTTCAACTCGAGTATGTGACACCCTACAGGTGGATTCTTTCCAAAGTTTATATGTGATGCATGCACCTCTTCTCTCACTTGTTTATATGTGATGCATGCACCTCTTCTCTCACTTGTTTATATGGTGCTGTCACCTACAAAGGTGCCGAAGACCAAAAAAAGTATGCCCTTGTGCTTTCATTTCATAATATTAAATTGGAGAATCAAACTTCTATGATTGACTTATTGCACAAGAGGAGGAAACCTACTGGACTCTGCGATAGGGTGGTTTGTGTAATCTACTATAAAGTCAGAGATTTTAGGTTTGATTCCTGCTTAAGGCATGGATGTTTGTGTTTGTACCACAATCTATTTCTACACACACACACTCACTCTCACTCCCCTTTTCATAATTGATTATTCATTCTTATTGTAATGATAAACCTAGAGCAGTAGTAATGTGAAACACAATCATAAGAATATGAGGGCTACACCAAAGAGTGAGATTGATGTTTTTGTACAGATGGTTATTATTCTGGTAGAAAGGTTACATGATATCTTTCAAAGTAGTATTTCCCAGACTTGAATGTACTTATGACAATGTTTGTACTAGTCCGAAAACACATGATGTAAGTCATTCTTTGCAAGACCCTTGAGAATCGCCTCACATTTCTTCAGCACTGCTTGAGTGTCTGCAAAACGAGGGCCCCATAGCTTTGACTTGAGTACAGGAAACAGAAAAAAGTCAAACGTCTGTAGTGGATGTGGTACACAGGTGATGTTGAATTTCGCCAAATACGTATGCCGTGCCATGATTTGCCACATGAGGTCGTGCATTGTCATGATGAAGTTGCCACCCATACCGATGAAGTTGTGGTCGTTTCTTTGCAATGTGCCTCCTCAGTGTCGCCAATACTGGCATTTAGTATTCTGCTGTAATGGTAGTGTGTGTGCTACACTATTCCCTTACAATCAAAGAAAGCGATCAGCATCACCTTACCTGCAGATGGAACAACTTTTGCCTTTTTCGGTGTTGGAGACCCTGGCGATTTCCATACTGTGCTGTCTTGTTTTACTTCTGGATTGTGGTGGTGAACCCATGACTCATCATGGGTGATAACTGATTCCAGAAAAACATCACCTCCATCACCAAAGAGACGTAGCACCTCACGACATGTGTCCACTTCATTGCTGCATACTGCACCTCACCTCCATTGCGTGTTATGCGAAATGCACACAGTGCCTATAACAAAGAGCGTTGCTGCCAAACAAAGGACCCGATGGAGCTGCCATTTCTGAGTATTATGAATGAAACCCCACTCTTGTCCAATATGCACATCACAAACATGTAACGATACAGGATGCTGTGCAAAAAAAAAATAGTCTCACTCTTCGTTGATCAGCCCTCATAGAAGAGAAAAAACCAAAAAGGCAACTAGGCATATGGTTCAGAATATAAATCTAAGAGATTTTCATGCCACAAATATAAATATAACCAAATAACAGTTGGGCTGAAAAGTTCATAGGCTAACATAGTAAAAAATATTTTTTTGACAAAATTCGATTTTATTATTCAATATAGTTGCCTTCGAGGGCGATACAACAATTATAGCGGTCATACAATTTTTTGATGCCATTTTTATAGTACGATTTCTCTTTAGCCTCAAAATAGGCCTCAGTTTCAGCGATTACCTCTTCATCAGTGCGAAATTTCTTTCCAGCGAGCATTCTTTTAAGGTCTGCAAACAGGAAAAAGTCACTGGGGGCCAGATCTGGAGAATATGGTGGATGGGGAAGCAATGCGTAGTCTATTTCATATAATTTTGCCATCGTTTTCATTGATTTGTGACACGGTGCATTGTCTTGATGAAACAGCACTTTTTTCTTCTTCAAATGGGGCCGTTTTTTCGTGATTTCATCCTTTGAACGCTCCAACAACGCTATGTAATAATCGCTGTTGATGGTCTGGCCCTTTTTGAGGTAATCGATGAATATAATACCATGCGCATCCCAGAATACTGATGCCATAACCTTGCCAGCCGACTGTTGCGTCTTTCCACGCTTTGGATTCGGTTCATCACATGCAGTCCACTCGGCTGACTGTCGATTGGAATCTGGAGTGTAGTTATGGAGCCATGTTTCATCCATTGTAATATATCGACGGAAAAATTTGTGTTTATTACGGTTGAATATCGCTAAACATTGCTCCGAATCATCAAAACGTTCTTGCTTTTGATCGATTGTGAGCACGCGCGGCACCCATTTTGCACACAGCTTTCGCATGTTCAAATATTCATGCACAATATGTCCAACACGTTCCTTTGATATTTTTAAAGTCTCAGCTATCTCGATCAACTTCACTTTACGATCATTTAAAATTATTTTGTGGACTTTTTTGATGTTTTCGTCGGTAACAGCCTCTTTGGGGCATCCACTGCGTGCATCGTCTTCGATGCTCATTTCGCCTCGTTTAAATTTAGCAAACCACTTCTCAACGGTTGATTTTCCTGGTGCAGAGTCCGAATAATGTTTATCAAGCCAAGCCTTGGCTTCAACAGTATTTTTTTTCGCCAAAAAGCAATGCTTTATTAACACACGAAATTCTTTTTTATCCATTTTTTCACAATAACAAAAGCTGCTTCACTCACAATGCTATATCTCACGAACTAATTATCCGGCAGCTGTGAAATTTATACACGTATCTTTTGAAGGTTAGTACTAAGTAAAAATCACATGGATTTAATTCTAGTAACGCCATCTATGAGTCAGCCTACGAACTTTTCAGGCCAACTGTTATGTTATTTTCTCATTCATGGACACACATTTATCCTGCTTCAATTGATTTTTTAAAAAATAAATAATAGCATAATAATACTAAAAATGGAAGAAATACCTCAGTCAGGGTGTTCTGCTGCTGATAACTGAGGTGGAGAAGTGCAGGGTTGGATCCACGGTCCAGATGTTCAAGTTCTGACAGAGAAAGAATGTGCTGCTGTTGATCATCTTCTGTACTTACTATGATTACAGCCTACGAGGAGACAAACAATATTAGAATCAACTTCATATACACTGCACCTTTAACACCTTCAATCCAGATTTCTGGAACTTGAAAACCTTAGTATTATTTTAGTTTTGAAGGCAAAAATGTTCTTAAGTTTTGCAACTCCGATTTTACATATTCTTGCATTTTAAGTTGTCATTTTTCCTTTCCTCGATATCCTGAGAAACATATAGTTGGCATTCCAATGTACATATATACACAACATGTAAATTGTGTTATCAAATTGCATACAATCCTGCAGATAAATGGAAAATGTGTTTAACATAAAATAACAAAAATACTCATGCCTGTACCAGGTCTCGAATGTTGGTATGTTACTGGTGAGATTGTGATCAAGCACTCAACATGTTTGGCCACTAAAGCAATGTTATTTTGTTATCATCTGTATATAAAGGTATAAATCAAGTACCCCAGTTGTGTGAGGGACACTTCCAAATTCAAAGTATATTTTTAAAGGGTAAAAACACACCATGTATCCTATTTTCATAGGTTAATCACGAGGTTACTAATTGGTCCTTCCCCAGTGGAAATAATTTTATAGAAACTTACCTCTGAGGTAAGAAGCAGAGCTACCCCTTGGTAATTCCCAGAGGGAGAGAGACAGGAGGCTTCTGTTACGCACAGCAACGTGTTGCCAGCCGAAGAGTTTTCTTGCAGGAATTTCCACATGTACTTCAACTTTGAGTTTGCACCACACATGGAATGCTCATCTACAGGCTGCTTTCTTGCCTGCAACAGGAAAAAAGGAAATAAAATATGCGAGTTCAAGCCCATAAGTTTGCAAAAGAAAAACAGTTTCCAGTTCTGACATCCATTTAAGTTTTTTGACACTTTTCTACTTTCATATCTTTGCTGGTTATAAACTCTAGTGAAATAATATGCAACACATTAACATCAAGTTGGTTGCAAATGTTCCTGAATTTTGATAAATGAAATGTGGATTTTGAACTATTCAATGATACATTAATTTATTATGTCATTCTGCACAGTAGCATATTTCAATGTGTACGTACGTACACACACTTACATGCGTGCACAGAGAGGGAGGGAGGGAGGGAGAGAGAGAGAGAGAGAGAGAGAGAGAGAGAGAGAGAGAGAGAGAGAGAGAGAGAGAGAGGAGGGAGGGAGGGAGGGAGGGAGGGAGAGGGAGAGAGGGAGAGAGGGAGAGAGAGAGAGAGAGAGAGAGAGAGAGAGAGAGAGAGAGAGAGAGAGAGAGAGAGAGAGAGAGAGAGAGAAAACCACATCTTCAGGTGTAGATGCTTCAGTGTTTCACAAAATACATACAATACTATGAGTTAAAAATGATTATGGCTCAATTTTCTGATGACAAAATAAAATATTATCCAGTTTAATAGTGTCCTGAATTTCTGGATAGAAATTACAAAATAGATTTGTAATCACAAATATAACAAGGTTGCAATCTGAAGGAACAGATCTTTCATCCAACTTGACACCCCCCCCCCCTCCTTTTCCCCTTTAGCGTAAATGCAGCTAGAGAATAGTGCTGAGCACACATCTATGGCAGTGATCAAGAATATGTGGGACCTGACTTTTCAACTTCCTGTGTGCCTTTACAACATGATGTGATGAACAGTGGATAACTTTATCTTTTATATCAATGCTTATCTTTGATCACAAATATTCCCAAGGAAGTCATTGTCTGTTTCGTTGACACTGTCACCATTAAGGTGTTATACAACCCACATGTCATAACAGCCCTTTGAAGGAACGGAACTGTCAAGTAAATTCTAACTGGGTGATGTGTGGTCAGTGCATCAAGGTCCATAACTGCTGTTTTAGGTTTTTCGAGACCAGAAGAAATGTTATATAATTTAATAATATGCGTAATGCAGAATTTACACATAGTTGTTAAATAGTAATAATACTACTAATAATAATAATCATTTCCAGTATTTGAAATCATCCATTAACATTCAAAGATAACAAATAACAAACAATGTGAATTAATAGTTTGGGAAATGAGAGATGCAGTAGTAAATTAATTACAGAGAAACTTAGTACTCACATTTTCCGCAAAACGTTTTTTTTTAGGTTGCCCTATATTGAAAATGTACATGTCAAACATAAAGGGCAAACACTCATAGACACCAAAATCAAGGAAACACATGCCGTAATGCACTTCCAACTCGAACTGAACTGATTCCCCTACTGCAGCAATTAACACCGGTTAAAGGCAGAGACGACATGGATGTAAACAGACAGGTGACACCAGTGCACCTAGTGACTACTGAGGAACTAAAAACAACAGAAACAAGTTCCAGCAAGGATGGTGGCAGTGACCACCAAAATTAATAGGACAAACTGAAAACAGTTTCACGGAAAACTTGAGTACTAAGTTTCTCTGTAACAATATGAATTTCAACATGAAAGCTTCCTTTGCACAATGCAAAACTATGATCTTTATTCAATCATATGCATTCTGACTTACCATGAATTAAGACTACTTGTGAATCTGCAACTACTACTACATACCTTTGGCATATTGCTCCACCCAGCACCATGCAGAAGTCCCTGGCCCGTGAGTGCCACCAGCTCGGCTGCCCCGCTTAAGGGCTTCGTGAAGACACCCACCAGGCCACGACCAACACTTGTGACTAGACCTCGAGTGGATGCACCATCGTTCATCACAGACTGAATTGGGTGGTGAGCAATTCCACCCACAGCACCTGAAATATCCAAGTTTAAATTATTTCATGCAAACACAAATCTCAACCCTTACTTTTGATTTCCACTCTACTGAATTTTCAATTCCGGATTCTATATTTTCCCGCATTATATATTCAATGTTGATGGTTTCAACTTAGTAAAATGTCATAAAATTTTCCTTGATTTTTACATTACAGCTTGGTCTCCACTTTATCATCTTTCAACCTCTACTGAAGATGTGGTCACGTTTCACATCAATCAAAAGTTCCATAATCTTTCCCTTTTTTTATGATGAAAATATTCGATCGAATCTCCCACGCTCGATCATACTGGACTGGTAGTGGAATGATTGAATCCCGTATTTCAGAGCCTAATAAGCAGTACTGTCAACCTAAAACCCATACATGGAAGGAAACCACTCCATGCAATTACAATTCTAAATCATAATTCCGCATATTATCATGTAAGGCTCAAATACAATACATATAAAAGAATTCAATATTCGGCTGAAACGTAATATGGATACAAATACTAACAGACCTGCCTGAGCAATTACAAATATCGTATCACAGTGCAACAAATACATGTACATCATTGTTCACTTACCGAAAATGATCATATTCTGCAAAATAATAAAATGTAGTTATAACATTCAATCCACATCATTTTAATGTGACAATAAACGTAGAAACATAAAATGTCAGCCTTGGTTGTTTCAGCCGATAATCATCTATTTCATTTTCACATATCTCGGTAAGATACACAAAACTGCATTTTAAAATGAAGATGATGACTACGTTCACTTATTTTTCAATTTCACTTTGTCTTTTACTTCACTATCCATATTTGAGGATCTATTATATTAGACAAATGACGAAAATTCGTGTACTAATAAGGTCCGAGAGTTTGACGATATTCCGCTCGTTCTGCATGCCATCTAGCGTTGCCCGAGGGAACTATTTGCCGCTCAAGCGAAAAACACTTGTTGCAGTACTCTAATACAGGATATATATTTTTGAAAGGACACAAATTCACGATAAATAAAAACTGACAAAAATGGTAAAAAAAAAAAAATCTGCAGTTAATTTTCTTCTTTTGGACCATAGAAAAATGGCTGTAAAGTGATGGCTTGTTCAGTTGTGTATGTAGAAAGTCTGGATGTATTTAATTATGCAAAGAAATCTGTTTTCGGGCACTCATTCACGAATACAGTGTCCTATGTAAAACAAAAGAAGTTTGTTATTTTTTCATTAAAATTAAGAGACTATTCAAAATGTGGCCCTCGATCCCTCTTCTCTATTTAAAATATTCAGTTATCCAAAGGCACCCATCCAAGTGAGGGAGGGGCAATGTACAAGGTGTTATGATTTCTTCTTCATTCTGAAAATAGCAGGAAATACTCGAGCAAGCTTGAGTGCAACAAAAGGAAAGCAAAGGTCTGATATCATGTTGCAGCTCTTGTTAGTGTGATCTAACTGACAGTGGTAGAGATGGGAAGGGTGAGGAAGGAAATGTTACTCGATATTCATATCGTTTTTAAAAAAAAAATGGGCACACAAACACAGAGCCTCATTTGCTGTGTTTTGCATGCATCTGATATAATTCGGTAATATTTTGCAAAAAGATGTTCACTTCATGTTACTTCACAGATAAAATTCATTCATATTTTATTTTTGGGGATGCTTTGGGGATGCCGATTTTTTGAAGGATCCTAAAAATTATATCCTTTTTCACATTCTGCATTTTTGCACGTAGCGAAAATTCAATGACCCTTATAATAGTAGAGATGTACACACCAAACCAAAACATAAGTATAGAGCTGAATTTCAATGATATATCCACTTCCTGATTCAATATATATGAGAACACAGAAATATCTGCAACATTTTAATTTACTTATGAAATGAAGCTGATTTACTTATTTCTTTTTATATTAACCCTTTCGAGGCGGATCACAAAATATTCGTCATGCATGGAAATTCCCCAAGGAAGGGGCTCATTTTAAGCAAAATGTAACATGTTGGAAAATGTTTTTTTAAAAAAGTTGTAATAACGCAATAAATGCCAATGAGGGATGTTTTATTCAGAATTTCCAAGGCTTTCCTTCGGTAAGGTAAACATGTCAATGTGTACCCATTTTTGGAAGCAACAGACAGAGGAATTTCAAGTATATATATGAAGGGCCAGGGGGAAAAACGATGAATGTTCATTCGAGACGATTTGCCAGGAAATGAAAAACAAGATTTTTCTATTCATAAATACGTCAATATATGCCAAAATAATAATGCGTTTTTCAGGCACTTCTCACCGTTTCCCAACCAAGGCCATTCTCATTCTTATAGTACAGCTTCTGAGCTATCAGATGGCGCTGTAATCTCAAAATGGGCGAAAAATCGACATTCATCGTTTTTCCCCCTGGGTCTTCATATATATCTTTCTCAAAGTTTGGCTAGCTCCCATCCGGTAGCTCTCATCGATCTGGGCAAACTACCACTTGTCGCTGATTGCCCCAAGTTATGTAATGGCGAATACATAGTATCAAAACGATAATACAAATAGTAAAGAAGAAGAAAACTCAAGGTCAAGGAGAATGTTTATGACAACTGACCAGTACATTTTACACTGGTAAAATCCAGTGTGAGAATGGCCACCTGTGCCAGCAACAAAGGATACATAAAGGGAAAAGGGATCTAAGGTCCTGTTACAGTAAACACAGGCCTAAGTGTGTGTGACCAAGTGGGATATTGTGTCCACAAGTGCATTTAAGGATCCCAGTGAAAATTCAGCAAAATAGCGAGTTTTGTGTCCCTCATCCCATGTGGAAATCCAGACCACATGGTCGGCAGAACTGACGCCATAGAAGCATCCATAGGATATCAAAGAATATCCAAGTTGTTCTTAGCCATCCATCCAAGAAAAGCCAGGAAAACTCATTTATCACCCCCCAAAGCCTTTGTTACACCAAGGAAGCACATAATATTAATTTTTTAGTGTGGTGTACCACAAATTTGTCCATGTGTCGGGATGTGGCGATAAAGAGTGAAATAGCGTGTGTAAGGCCGCAGGTATGAGTGATATAGTGTGAAAACGGCTGATATGTAAGTACAAAATCTTTTGTATATCTTTTTTGTGTCTTGTACAGTGAAGTGCTCATGTTTGGTGGCAGCTATGCCACAAGCGAAGTTCTTTTCAATGAATAAATATGTCGTTTAAAGGTGTCTGACCTTCTATCATTTTAGTGAATCGTAAGCCTATTAAGCCCTCCTCTAGTTACCGATTATTAAAGTTAGGCTAAAGTTCGTCTGTTGCTTAACAGATATCTCAGGGGATATCTGTTACTATACGGAACACCACACGTGGAATAGGGTCTGCGTGTGGCCGCGTAAAGCGTGGTTCTCTTTTGTTTTTGCTGTTTTGATATATTATATCTTTAAAGTTAACCTTTTGTAAAACCAACTTTAAAGCAACGTAATATAAACGAAGCAGCTCCCAATAAAAAAAAAAACCATTCCCCCTTATACGAGATTATGAGACTCAGAGGTAGCAGATTCACTACAATGGATACAAGGTCAAAGTCACTAGAACGGCCAGCCGGCCATATGTCATCCCCCAGTGGTAGTGGAGACTCCCAACTAGCCTTAATTATTGCCATGCTCAAAGACCAAGGGCAAAAAATTGATAGTCAGGGGCAAAAGATTGATAGTCAGGGACAAAAGCTTGACAGTCAGGGAAGGAAGATCATTCAGGCATCAGCAGAGATGCATAGGAAACTGGAGGCTGTTCGTATGGAGTTCCAGGCCAGACTGGACTCCATCCACAACGTAACGACAAAAACTTCCGAAGCATTGGTTAGGTCGGTATCTTCAAATACTGACCGGATCAATAACATAGAAATCAGATGTAACGAGCTGGAAAAACAGGCCAATAGGGACTATGTCCAGCTATCTGAACAAGTAAATGAATTGAGGGAAATAGTGCAAGGGGTAAATGGCACAGACAACCAGACCACCGTAGCACAACTCCTAGGCAGGTTAGATGCCCTGGAGAACACTTGCAGGGAAATTGCCCGCAGTGATAGTGCCATCACCATAGAAGATAGAATTCTTGAGCGATTGAGGAGGGAGATGCAGAACTGTATGTTTGAAGAACCTAGTTCGCACAATAGCATCTCCGAGGGTCACAGTGTTCCGCAGCCCGCCCTTCCGCTATCAGACAATAGTGAGGAGGATCGGGCAACCGAACAGGCTAAAGATAGTGCAGCCCTCACGAAAATTTTGGCATGCCTAGAGGGGTTGGAGAGGTACATTACTAAATCACCTGCTCCGGTAAACCCATGCACCAAGCCAAGTCCTCACCCAAGTAAAGAGTCTGCCGTCGGAGCCACCAACCACTTGCACAAGGTTCCCGAAGTCACTAGCAGAGGTCCAATGTCAGATCATAGTAGTGGGTATTCCTCCCCCCAAAGGTACCATGTTTCACATAACTTCTCGGAATCCTCATCCGGAGGTTCGGACACAGAATTCCGAAGCCAACGGAAAAGGAAAAACCGAAGAAGGGGTAAAAGTGCACCCAGGGTTAGGTTCGCAGACCTAAAACAACTGCCCACGTTTAGCGGTCAGGGAAATAATCTGGCCTCTGATTTCTTACAAGAATTTGAGAGGGATCTTGATCTTCTAGAAATAGATCTAGAAGATGCACTTAAAATAGTGTCGTATAGTCTGCGGGACGAGGCACGCCAGTGGTTCGAAAGGAACGAACACAAGTTCCGATCGTATGTGAACTTTAAGAAACAGTTCCTGAAGTATTTTCAAGGTGATGGGTGGAGGGCTTCCTCATTATCAAAAGCCCTTAATGGCAAATATAACCCTAACCTACATAGATCAATGCATAAATATTTTTGGAAACAGGTGAAGATGTTTAGACTGGCCTTACCAGAAATTGCAGATCACCAGATTTTTACACATGTCATCCAACAGCTGCCACGTAGCTTAAGGGATCAGCTGGTCCTAGCCCCCTTTACCTCTTTACAGGCAGTGGCCAATTCCATACTCAGGTATGAAAGTGTTCAGGCACCACAAAACCCTGAGAGGGATAGCACAAGGCATGCACGACTTCCATATGGGAGAACCACCCCTCACGTCAACCAGACGTACGTGAGTCGTGGGAAGGATGACACAAGTGGTCCATCAGATCCCGATAAAGCGTACAGTAACCAGTACAGGTGTAGGGATAAGAATAGGTTTAAGGAACCCATCAGCGGGAAAAAAGGTAAAGGACCAAGAAAGGGTATAGAACCCCAGGGTAGGAGTTCGTTAAGACCTCTCGGGTCCACAGAGCATATAGCTGAGGTGCATTCCGAAAGCCACAGTCAGGGAAACTAGATAGGCAACGTCCTGAAGTGGGGAGGGGCGATGCCGAACCTAGATTAAGCCCACCATGTTCAACCCAGTGTAATCATCATCCAATCATTAAGGCTCATCAAGCCATTGGAGATTCAATGTTGTCTAGGCTAGCTCAAAACAAGTTTGGTTACCCAGTCCAAAGGGACTATGACGGTAGATACTATGTAGGGCTATGTAAGTCGGGACAATCCTCTAGCCAGCTGCTCAGTGAACTCCGTCGTACTAAAAGTGTGCACGATAAAGTAGTGTTGATGATTGCAACAAATGACATGCTCCGAGGGGAAGACAGCGACAGAGTGCTGCGGAACCTCGAGTGCATAGTAGGGGTTCTTAAGAGGAAAGGTGCCAAGAAAATAATCATTCTGACACCTCCACCAATTCCCAGACTAGCTAAGGAAAATAGAGCTAAGTTCTGGGCAGGGTATGATTCTCTCCTAGGTAAAATTACCTCACTGGAGAACAAAGGTAATATAAGAGTGCTTGATGTTTCTTCCAAGTTTACTCACCAGGGTCAAGAATTAAATATGTCCTTATTTGAGGAAACCATGGGGTATGGCAGTTACAAAAGGCCTGACCTGGTTCACCTCAGTCCCAGGGGCATGGACGTGATTCTCAAGGCGTTAGATGAGGTACGGTGGTTTACCCAGCAACAGCCAGAGACCAACAAACGTCAGTCACCTCAACAATGGGAGGATGTAGATGCCATAATGCCATACACCCCACCCACGGGAAACTAGCCAACGGTGCTCTCGTAGGAAGTAATGGTGGCGAGGGTAAAGTAAATCCCCATAGATTAATAAATGTTCCATTCTGTAACAGGGACGACAGTGTGTCTATAGAAAAGGAACTGGTTAGGGATAATCGTAACAGTGTAGTACCCATTAATAATTTCTATTAGTCAAGTAACATGTAATATTTTTAATGTTATACATTGTGTCAATGGTAGAAATATAAGTAATCAACATGTAAATAACATGAAGATATGGAGATGTAGTCCCAAAGTATACAACCTGTACATCGACAAGCTCAAACTATTACATCCCGATTTAGCATCCAAAGTGCCTCAAAAATGCTAAGCAAAGTTGTGGATGGGGTTCAGCTCTGTCTGAATACTGAACAACAGTTGTAAATAGTATATGGGACCTATATTTCATTTTTGTGCATTTTATATACTTTCAATGTTCTAATATATCCTATATTTAGAGTATTTCACATTTATGTTGTCCTATTTGAGGGTATGGTAAGAAATATATCTCAGAGCTAAAAAATGCCAAAACAAAATTAGTACACATCTCCACTACCACCATGTTTGAGTAGGCCAAAGGTAAATGTCGACACAACCAAGGTACAGCCAAAGCCAAACATGGGAATTCACCACCAACACAGCCAAATTGTGTAAGTAATGGGGCAAGTGATAGTGTGCAGTGATCCATCACAAGTGTGCCACCATCCCAGAACACACAGGCTTAGGGGTGAAGAGCGATACATCGCAAGCAAGATGTTGGGAACTATCCACCATGCCCCCTGAGGCACAGGAAGCATGGGGAGTGTCCGAATAGTGGTTGTCACCCCCCAAGATTACTGAGCGGAAATTAACAACCATGAAAACCAGGACATACCCATAGTGCGCATAGACAAGTGATATCCGAACCTACGTATAAAGAAAGTCCAATGTGTGTATGCAGACTTAGGTACACAAGAACAGTGTTCAAGGGCTTCTTTTTATAAATGTGTCTCCTTGGACTAAGTGCTGAAAGGGTAGAGTAATCCATTCCCTTCAAGGCAAAGAGAACAAACAGTCTTACAAATTACGTACGGTGACCAAAGTATCTTTTATATATATATATATGTACATCTATATAAATTCTTTATCATAATGGGTAGTCATGACTCAAGACACCCAAGAACTTTCATAGGGATAGGAATGGAATAGGAGGCAGAAACTCTGTCCTCAATGTATTACAAATATTTTTAATATGTATATTTCCAAGAGTGCATCAATGTAGATGTATATTTCAAGTATGGTAATTTTCAACATGTCTATTACAGGAGTATATTAATGTCAATATGCAAGATCATTTCAAATGTTTCTTCTAACAGCATATGTGTAATTTAATTTTATATAGCCGTGAATATTTATTTTTGTGTGTGTTTGCATGATAGTGTTTAAGGTTAGTGAGGGTAAAGAAAAACGAATCGCTTCTCGAATCCTTTTTCTTTTTCCCGAGGGGCCGGGATATGCATGACCAATCAGCATTGGGCATACATGCCCACACACAAATAACCACAGGCTAACCTAAGTACAAGGGCCATTAGGTTGGCATCAGGGAAAGCTTGTGAGAGCTATTTTCCCAGAAACTTATACCCCCCACCCCCAATTAGAATCATGGGTCATGTTTACCAACCAGTTGTCACTCATGGGAGGGGTAGAAATGCTTTATTTATAAAGAACCAACCATTGTTAGGCTAACAGTAGTCATTTTGGAGAACAAAAACCATGTGCTCCAAATCACATGTTTACTAAATCTTTTATTCTTTACTGAAAATCAGAGATAACACTCACCCATAGGTAAAATAATGCCTAATTTATTAAAAGTAAACTCATTTGCAATTATCTGGCATAACTAAGCCAGAAAAGCTGAAAAAAACACTTTTGTTTATGCTTTTTAAGCAATTGATAACTCTGCCATCTGGTGGGAGAAAGTGGCAACTCTCCCAAAGACAAGGAAAGATCTCAAAGGACTCCAGCTGGCCAATGAGAAGCCGTCAAGGCTGTGACGTCACAGAGGAGACTTTCAGATGGCCTATTGTGTTCTGAGCTTGCTAGTCAAGCTCACTTGTATTACAGACCCACCTGAGAGCAGGTCAGCTTGGAAGTTGCTGGTAAAATCCAGTGTGAGAATGGCCACCTGTGCCAGCAACAAAGGATACATAAAGGGAAAAGGGATCTAAGGTCCTGTTACAGTAAACACAGGCCTAAGTGTGTGTGACCAAGTGGGATATTGTGTCCACAAGTGCATTTAAGGATCCCAGTGAAAATTCAGCAAAATAGCGAGTTTTGTGTCCCTCATCCCATGTGGAAATCCAGACCACATGGTCGGCAGAACTGACGCCATAGAAGCATCCATAGGATATCAAAGAATATCCAAGTTGTTCTTAGCCATCCATCCAAGAAAAGCCAGGAAAACTCATTTATCACCCCCCAAAGCCTTTGTTACACCAAGGAAGCACATAATATTAATTTTTTAGTGTGGTGTACCACAAATTTGTCCATGTGTCGGGATGTGGCGATAAAGAGTGAAATAGCGTGTGTAAGGCCGCAGGTATGAGTGATATAGTGTGAAAACGGCTGATATGTAAGTACAAAATCTTTTGTATATCTTTTTTGTGTCTTGTACAGTGAAGTGCTCATGTTTGGTGGCAGCTATGCCACAAGCGAAGTTCTTTTCAATGAATAAATATGTCGTTTAAAGGTGTCTGACCTTCTATCATTTTAGTGAATCGTAAGCCTATTAAGCCCTCCTCTAGTTACCGATTATTAAAGTTAGGCTAAAGTTCGTCTGTTGCTTAACAGATATCTCAGGGGATATCTGTTACTATACGGAACACCACACGTGGAATAGGGTCTGCGTGTGGCCGCGTAAAGCGTGGTTCTCTTTTGTTTTTGCTGTTTTTGATATATTATATCTTTAAAGTTAACCTTTTGTAAAACCAACTTTAAAGCAACGTAATATAAACGAAGCAGCTCCCAATAAAAAAAAACATTCCCCCTTATACCGGTAACAAGAGAATGATTTGTGCAGCCGAACTCCCTCCCTGCAAGTGCATATTACATTTCATCCATGCCTCTCCCCTACCACGAAGACTGTAGCTACCTGTGCGACACAGGTGCCGTGAAAAGCACTCTCGAATAATGCTATACAGAAAGGCTTCCTCCCCCCTTATCCTTCCCCTCCCACTTCCCCGTCTGTTGCTAAATGGAAAACACAGGACAAACAAAGCTCTAATCCCTTTCTACCTTCCAGAGCCAAATTTGCTGCATAGAAATGACGCTTGTTTAGAACTTGAAAGACGGAGCCCTTTAACTTATAAAGCCTTGAAAAACACATGGGCTTTTGTTGTGTCTTTTAACAATCTGCCTGGCGACAAGACAATAACGTCAAGAGTCTACTACCTGGCGATGACGGCAGATGTGAGGTGGATGCTTGGAGATTAAAGCCAAAAAGATTCCGTGTTTTTTTTTTTTATTTTTTTTATTCGGTTTCCTGTTTATTGAACATTCATTACGAAGATATGTGTTTGTCGAAATATTCGTCAACCGTCCATCAGTTACTTCTGTCATCTGGAGGCTCCGCCTCGAAAGGGTTAAGTTAAAGTAGCAAACCTATGTACATTTAACTGCTACTTGTAGCCTTAAAACAAACCAAAACCATGGAAAATGAATTAAATAAAAATGTATTACTTCAAATTAATTTAACAAGATTTTTGATTACATACTAAGTCTGACTTAATTTCATCTTTATTTATATATTACACTAAGAACATTACAAAATGATAGAATTGTGGAACTTCTGTGAATAATAACAATGTGCAGACTATTTACATAAGTACTGAATTGCTTAAAAATATCAAGTTGCTCTGCACCAACAGCCAATAATAATGTATTATTTCTCTCATACTTACTGAGTAGACTTATTCCTAGTCCCGTGAGCCCCTGCATTAACCCCTGTGTAACTCCCTGCGGCCTCTGTCGTCGGGCTTCCTCTGTTCTCTGAACATGCTCCTCATCCAAAGACAACCGATCCAAGTTACGTGCCACACTCGATGCCAGTTTGGTTAATGAGCTCAGAGTGCCTGTAACCAATATACATACTTACTAATTTGTTGGTAAGTTTACTTAGAAAACCACCCATTTCAATTCATCTTCAGGGGCAGGGAGGGGGGGCATGATGAGTATATACTGTAGGACAGTACAAAATTCAAGCAAGATGCCAGGTTCAAGGACAAGTCTTCTAACTTTCAAGGTTATTTTAGATATGGTATAAAAATTTCCTTCTGATAATATTTATAAAAAAAAACTCTTGCAAAATATTTTAAACTCTAGCAGATGGTACTGATATAAAAAGGGGAAAACCATTTACCATAGACAGCTGGGGCGATTTGGTTTTTCTTTCTTAGAGAATCATGGTTCTTGTGGGAAGGAAAGTTTTGGTATTCCATTCTCAAAAAAACACAATTAGAAGAAAAATAAAAAAATAAACGTCAAAATTTATATTTGGAGAGCCCTTGTGCGCCTGCAAAAACTCATTGATTTGCTTCATTTTACCTTGCTTTTTGTGCCACTTTGGCTAATTTGCGAAGATGGAGATGAGTGATATGATGAAATTGATGAATTGACACTCACAAACATACATGTCCAGGCTGGGATTCGAACCAGGAACCCTGGCATTGTAGTGCAGGCCGGCCGGCTGCATTAAACAGAAGTGAATAAAAATTAGTAATGATAGAATCCTACAACTGTGTGAAGTTGTGTTGATATTACTCAATGGTTCATTGGGAGAAAAAATGTAAAATTAATTGCATTCTGCAATACTAAAAACGAAAACATGATGGGTGCTGATAACTATGGCAGTATGCTAGGTAAAGTTTGTTTTAATGTAGGTACCATGTCCTGTTGCGAACCAGTTTTTTTCACCTTGTGCTAAATAGAGATCAAACAGGGGCAGGTGAGAATTTTGAAAAATATTTTGGAGGAAAGTTTTATGTATGTTATAATTTTTTGCATGTTTTAGTTTTCATTTTTTTTTTTTTTTTGAAAAAGCAATGTTTTCTTAATGAGTGGTTTTCTGTGGCATGTAAATTCAAGTAACTAGATTACATAGTCTATTGCAAGATCAATAGCCTACTCAGCAGTACTTGTCTATTGCATAATACATCTTAATGATTTTTTTTAATGATAATATGGGGTTAGAGGGTATTTCTTGAGTAAATTACCCTTTTTCTTCTCCTCCTCCTAATTGTGCCTGTACCAAAACAGAATATCAACATTGTACTTCCTGTGAAAGTTCTAGCTATTCCATCCAAAATCAAATAAATTTCAACCCTCTATGACAAATATTGCTCACTCTTTGATTTTATAAAAAGACATTTCCATTCATGTGACAAGCCTATACCTTAAAATTCATATTGACTGAAAAATAAACTAGATTATGATAAACTTACAATACTCATATTGTGTTGAGATTCAAGTGTGTCATAACTTTAAAAGACAAGTGAAATATCACATGTAGTTTCATGGAAAAAAATGTTAATTGCTTTCAAGTGGTAATGGTACATATATAGACGAGCCATCCATTAAAGGTTAAAAGTCCGGTCACATTCCAACAAGTGAGACTATATTTTGTGGCATACTGCGAAGGGTTGGACCAAATCTGATAAACAGGGATCCACATATTTCATTTCTACAGAAACATGATTACACATAGCAATGTTAATTTCTCATGCTTTGGAGAGATGTGAGGTGCATTTTCCCGTTTTTGTCACAATTTTGCAAAATTGAGTGTAAAATGTAAAAAACTTTTAAAAATGAAGTTTGAAATGTATTTACTACCAAACTCTCTCCATAGTTTAAATTATCCTGCAAGTTATGCAAAATCTTGAAATGCCGATTAATTCTTCTGTAAAATACTGGGTGTTTCATAAATAACTGAGGGGTTACAAAAATGTATTGCAAAGTAAAGTATTGAACTTACATTACTGAAACCAGTCCAGAATGAATGAGGAACACAGTTTTTTTCTTTACACCCACAAATGTTCAATGTGTGCATCACAGGTAACACGGCACACATCGACACGATTTGAGTGTCACATAGTGCCAGGGATATGAACTTTCAGCTTAACAAAACACGTATGCACAAACTGTTAGCATTCCTCGATTGTTCTAGACTGGTTTCATTAACAAAAGTTCAATAGTTTACTTGCAATAAATTTTTGTAACATCTCAATCATTTATGAACACCCAGTATATATACTCTTTATCTTTTCAAAATATAAAATCTATCCCTGTTCACTGTGCTGTGCAGGCACATAGAGGGTGTGCTGGTAGAGTATTACAGATTCTCAATTTACATCATTGATCAGCAGCACCATGTTCTGGCTGCTTTTACACCCCCCCCCCCCCCCCCACAAGAATCCACTGCCCATTGATTATAAGCTGGGTGAACCTCAGAGCCACTTTATGATGCCACATGCTCACAAACGTTCCACCTGCAATTACATGCTCCGTGAATTGAACCCAGGTCTCCTGGATGGTTGAAATTTTGGAATCCCTCGAGACTGGACCCCTGTGGATTTCAAAATTTGGTATATGCTTATGTAGTTGTACAAAAGGTTAAACTAAGTTGGAACTTTACCTGCTGTAATGTGTTTCATAAGAGATGCTGATCCATGAGTGATGCCAACTAAAAACCCCCATGGTCCTTGGAGAATTCCCTGATATGGCATGCAGATGAAGTCCCACAGACCAGTTCCAAGGGTGCGGGCAAAGCCTCCGGGACTTCCCAATAGTTCCAGCGATCCTACAACCCAACCTGTTCCATTGACGAAAAAATAGCATTACAAGAAGAAAGACATAGTCACTTGCAGAGTAAAACCTTTTGCAGCAAAGAAGAAATCACAATAATTGTATATTGGCAAAAACAAATGTGTCCAGTTTTGCATGGTGGCTTGAAAAAACATATATATTTATTTAATAGCAACCTTTGCTCAACAACAGACACGTTGTACTCTTCTTCAATTGATTTTTATAATATTCCAAAGAAATTCCAGCCATATGTTTACTTCAGACTCAACAAACTGCTCATAAAAAGAAAAAACCCTGATGCATTTCTACCTAATGCAACTGTCCTCAGTGTGGGCAGTTTGTTACAAGTTTGCTGATACTGAATAAAGAAATTGACAATGTAACTTATTTAAGATTGTAATCAACAAAATCAGCATAGCGACCAGTAACAAAACAAAAGAACATCAATATTTCAATAAAGTGTACAGAAGAATTTTCTTTATTCTTCACGGATAATACTTCATTATACAAATTATAATAACAATATATATATATATATATATATATATACTGTACATGTAATTGCAAAATGTTTTTCAACATCTTTCAAGAAATGTTGAGATGTGAAATCTAACCTAGAACCCTTGACTTTGCAGCACATTACCTTCACTGCTGAACCATACAAGGAAAGAAAATTTAACATAGTTTGGGCCACAAGTGTATGTACCCTCCTTACTATTTCTTTTCTTACTATTTTTCTGCTCTGGATAATCACCAAAACAAACATAATTTTTGGACCACCTCTGCATTGACAACATTAAGAAATTATGTTTTTTTAATAACAATAACAAATATCTTGAATATTATGCTTTGGTTTATTTTATTCCACTTTTCTGCCACTTTTGGCTATTCGTGAAAATGAGAATGAGCAATGACATGATGAAGGGACAATCACAAAGAACACTCATGACCAGGCTGGGATTCGAACAAGGAACTTGGATACTATACAGAATCAATAAATAATTATCTCATGTGAAGATATGATTGACTTGTTATACCGTGCGTCCATTTCGATCTTCAGCCGGGAGATCGGGAGAAGCGTGGCGGGCGGCGCTGACGGAAATGCCGACATTTGCGGCCTGTAATGCCCGCTTATTTTTATGGACATATGCAGACATTTATATAAATATTGCAAAACGAGCACTAACCTGTGTTATAACATGCAAAAGTTCTTCTGTAATTCATCCAAGTTCTGCTCTTATATACACAAATACATACGCTATAGAAACGATGGATGTTAAGAGCCACAGATAATAAAGCATTTTAATCATAGTTTTGACCAGTAACGTCCTGCTTAAGTTTATATGCTTGAAAGAGTTTTGTGGCGATGGGAATCGTTTGGAGGTTTCGAATGTGCAACACTGTATCAAGATTACACTGCAGACGAAACCGTTAAAAGTGAATGGAGTTCGTGAGCTTCCTTGCAATTCGAAATCTCCGAGCTCGAGTTTTTTTGTTCCTTCGCGACTAGATGAAGACAGAGCTGTGAATATAGTGGCGAGCAATGTAAACCAAGAGCGTGTTAATTTCGTACTGGTTAGCAAGAGTGTTATTCTTGGTTACTTGCAGTTACTTGTTTGTGTTATTGCAGTGTGCATGTGTGTTGTGTCAGTGAGACGATTGGAATGCCAGCCGCAAGGTTCACGTTAGAACAAAGATTTTTTTATGTATGACACATGCGTGAAAACACACTCGTGTCGAGACGTGTGTAGGCAATTTTTACAGAAATTCCCAGGCGTTTCAACTCCACATAGAGATACGGTTAGACATCTTGTCCTTAAATTACGAGAAAGTGGATCGTTAAATTTTAAAACACCTAAGCAAAAACGACGGATTATAACCGAAGCAAAACTCGATGATATTGGTGCAGCGTTAGAACGTTCTCCAAACAAACCTCTACGCCGTGCTTCACAAGAGGTTGGCGTGTCAAAATCATCGGCACATACAGCCACTAAGCTACTAAAATTAAAACCGTACTCTTATAACACAGGTTAGTGCTCGTTTTGCAATATTTATATAAATGTCTGCATAAGTCCATAAAAATAAGCGGGCATTACAGGGCGCAAATGTCGGCATCTCCGTCAGCGCCGCCCGCCACGCTTCTCCCGATCTCTCGGCTGAAGATCGAAATGGACGCACTGTAGTTCCATTGGAAATCTTATATATTAAAATTTATAAATATTCTGAACAACTTTAAATTTTTACAAATTTTCAGGTATCAGGATAAGTGGGATCAGTAACATTGATTAAGTTGGTGTTTTAAGTCCACTTTATGCATAGTAAGGCTAATCGGGACTGCACCTGTTTAAAGTGGGATCTGAAAAATTATGTGCCCTCACTGGGTATTGAAAACTGGGGCCCGTTGATTACAAGGCGACAACGCTACCACTGCACCATTGGGGAGGCCCAATGGGGGATCAGTAACAGAATGAATCAGCACATTATATTGGTTCAATGTGATATTTGCTCAGTTCAAGAAAGAAGTACGACAAGTTCAACAAGAAATTCTGACAAAATAAGGTGTTCATTTAATTATGAACTTGCAATAAATACACAAATAAACTATTTCCCCTAACAAATATAACATTAATCCACATTTAATAAGAAAATAAGATAAATAAAGGATATTAAATGCATCTTACCTGCATGAAAAAGTGCATTTGATAAATAATGCATTGTCAATGTATGTCCGAGCCTGTAACTAGTTGTAAAGAGTCGATGTCTTGTAAATTCTGAGAAAAGCAGTGGTGAGTGATCCAATGCAATATACAACCGAATGGATGTATGGATGCTTACAATGACAGAGAGTGGTTTTATCAGGAGCTTCTCTACCCGGATTGGCCTTGAAATGCTCTGAGATATCCAGAAAATTTCCTCAGGCATATGCACAGAGCCTGGGTTGGCAGGAACTAAAATTACGCTGTGCTCGTTGAAATTTCGTCTTCTGCTCTGTGATCTGATGTACAACCTCTTTGCTTCTTTGAAGTCAGGGAAAAACACTAACTTGGTCGGGGCAAGTGATTGAATGCTGCTGTTCATTTTCATAATGAAAGTGTCTTCAATGTACAAACATACAGGTTGTATCGAGGCTTGGACTGACCTAATAGCTGAAGCATTCTCGCAAGTTTCTCTGACAACAGTCATTACGAAAACACCATCCCTCTTAACCGTTTCTAACAAGCATTCCTCTGGAGTTATGAGTGACTCAAATTTGCTTTTGTAAGGATGCTGCCTCATCAGAACAACAGGGAAATCAAAGCTTCCACGCTCGTACATTTGATTGTCAATTTGGATATCTCCAATGCAAATATGCATCTCGCTGAATTGCTGTGTGGAACTAGAGTGCCGATTGGCCAAAGATGAAGCACGTTTAGGTTCATAAGAGACACAAATGTCATCAAAACAAAACAAAACTGTCTCTGATCTCTCTGTAATAGGATTGAAATCATCAGTTAACGTGAGATTCAAGGATCTTGTAAAGAATGTTAAATGCCACGAGGCATTTTTGTTTCTCGGAATGCATTCGGTATGAAGTTCTGAAGGTACAAGCTCTCGATTTGAGGTGCCCGATATCTCAGGAAGTGAGTCACAGCTTGCTACTGATGACAGAGAATTTGTGGCTGTGTGAAACGATGTTGCAGAATCTGATTCTTGAGGGCATTCTTTGGTATCTCCTACAAATTCTGGAATCTTTGGAAATTCTTGTAATGTCACCTCACTGAAGGCTTTGCTTTTCAGTTTTGGGTGTGGCAAATTGGCACTGGGATTGGAATGCTGATGAGGCACGATCTCTGTGGTTTGTCCTCCAAAATAAAGCCTGCTCCGAATTTCTTTGGCAGAGATTTCAATGCAGCTTACAGAGTCTGCAAAAATGTGTATAGTGTGCCCAATTGTTTCAGTTCTGATTTTTATATCTCCATGGCCTGGAAGCGAAATGAACTGGTCACAGTGCATTGAGATGTCAATGCCTCGACTCCACTCCAGTTCAGCATGTTCTGAATATGCATCTGGTTTCTTGCCTAGAAGAAACAATTGCTCAGTTATGCAATAAACATAAATAATTTGTATATATACTTAAATAATATTTTTCATTATGAATCAAGGATGCACCAATATGAGATTTAACTGACAGACATAAATTATTGATATAAAATTCACCAATGCTGATAACCAGTATTCTACTGATCCGACATGGAATGGTAAAAATTGTATGAAAATCCTGAATATTGTAGTAAATAATGAAGTGATTTCCTTAGGAAAAGAAACTATTCTAGATATCTACTTTGCAAAAACAGGATTCATGAATTATACCTGCATTAACAAAAACAACAACAAAACTAAAAAAGTGTACACTCAATTACAGTTACGTATATACACTTTATACAATTATGCTACTTATTTAAATATCACACTGGTTAAATTATTAGTAACTTTACAAATACATTTATTTGCACATATACATCAATACCCTGTTGATGTATTAGTTTCAACCAATACCCGTGGTATCAGTATCGGAAATTATCTGTTGCAATTTATTCACAGACACCAGCCAATACGTTTTCAGAGCATCAGAGCCTGGGTATCTTACAGGGTCAACGAAAATGTAGCACATCATTTTCGTGGAGTCTAATTATCCTCAAAATTATGTAAATTTGAAATTTTAATTAATTTTGCAACAGCACTGTGTGGAAAATTGGATTTTTTTGATTAAATGACTAAACTCCATGGTACAACAGCCCCGTATTATTGTTTGCTTTATGAATTCTGCAAACCTTCACATTTACAAACCCAGCACACCCGTACTTCTGGTGTTTCATCCCTCAGGAAAGGAACTTGAGTTTTTTACCTCTCTGACGTACTTAGCGAAAGAACTAAGTGAATTTCTTGCATGAGCCACTCATACACTTAAAGAGAGATAATGATTATTCAGTGCCTGATGCACAATTTCAACATAACACTTTCCGCATAAAATGTTAACATACAAACATTTACACTTTCCCATTAACTATCTGCATTTTACTAAAGAGTTCAATGATTAGGTTTTTGATGGACCTGGAGTGTAGTACGAACTTCTTTCTTTATTTCTTAGAAGCCTACACTTAGCATATTTCTAGTTATGATGTAGAAACTCACTTACCTTTCATAGATTCCTCTTTGCTGGGGCTATCGATGGCCAGAAACAAAGGTGGCAGCAAAGATTTCACATAGATGTTTGGAAATTTGTCGCACAAGGTGGAGAGGCTGTAGTGGGATATTGCCATCTTTTCAACTGAAGTCTGCCAAAAGAAATGATCTGTTTCTGGCATTGGTATTCCATCTGCAGGAAATAGTTCAATATTAATGAATATCATTCAACAGCACACTGATGTATCAGTGTAAGTTTTCATCAATTTATATGCATTGGAAAGTTTGGTTCACATTATACTTCCACTACTGGCCAACGTTATTTACATTCTGGAATTTCTTTAAGGTATGCAAAATGATGATGAACACTCTTCCAGTGGCCGCGGTGGCTCAGTCGGTAACGCGTCTGACTACCATACTAAAGGCCCCGGCACCCACCCAGCGTCGAATAACATGGGTACCTGGGGGAAACCCTGGGGGGTAAAGGCAGTCAGGGGCGTGATGCTGATCACATCACCCCCACTCGTGACCGGATCAAGAAAGTGTGGGGCGTTACCCCCACACCCCCTATACGCCTTCATGGCGTGGTGCTATGCACAGGGGAACACTTTACCTTTTTTACCTTCCAGATTCTGGAAATACTCCCACGAATGAAAAATTTGAAATTATCATTATATTTGAGGCAAAATCATCTAGCAAAAATTAGCGATGTGATAAAGCAAATTTCTAATGTAAGAATATCAACTGAAATTGGTACATTGGAACAAGCATCAAAATTGAAACAAATTCCAATACTCTATTTCCTTTCTTTGAATATAAGACATATTTTGGTCATATTTAATAGTGTACAGTGTTGTATTATGAGTCGTGGTGGTCTAATTGGTAGGGCATCTGACTTCCATAGGGGAGACCTGGGTTCGGTTCCTGGGGTGGGTGATCTTAGTTTGGAATTTTTCTGGCCTTGTCCCCACATAAAGCAGCTCTAGGGCCTCAAATTAATGGGTACCAGGGGGCAACCCTAGGGAGTAAAGGCAGCCCAAGTGTGGAGCAGATCACATCATCTCCAAATTGTCGAGATCGAGAATGTGTGGGGTCCTACCCCCACATCCCCTAAATGTGCCTTCATGGGGAACTTTACCTTACCTTACAGTGTTGTATTTTTCTGCCATAATCTAAGAACTATGATTTATAAGTTCTATTTTCTTTGAAAAGATAAATTTATAGACAAGCACACTCATGAAACAGACCGAAAAGTATGTAAAAATAAAAATATGGCAGTATTTACTTTTCAAGCAAATAACATATGCATATCAAAAACAAATACTTGATATAGCACATACCTTTTTCACTGGTTCCTTGTGCACAGAAAATCCTAAACTTGCACCGATTATGAATCATAACGTGTGGATGAGGCTCTTCATATACCAACATATACATCTGTCCATTCTTTTCGTGCATTGTCACTGCAAACGTCTTATTCATCACAGGCATTTCTTCCTTGGAAATAAGCACTTTAGCAGAAGCCTTCTTTTTCTGCAAAGGAATAGTAATATTTCTTCTCTCCTGCCTGTCCGAATTTTCAGTCACTGACACTTTAAGTGGGCAGGACCATCCAGAAGACAAACTGAAGGAGACGTAAGGGAAGAACTCATTTTCCTTGGCGCTTCTTTCCAAATCTCCTACCATCTCCCACAGTAACAGCGGAACACCAGTGTTCCTTTCGTATATAGAGGAGCTTCCCAAAGGACCGTTGACTTTTGGTGACAGGGTAACTTTGGCATTCGGAATGTCCTTTATGACATGCTTCTTCTCAGTGCTTATGACGCACAATCCTCCAACATGCAATTTGCTTCTAGCATGATTTGCAACGACGTATGTTGGTCTGGCAGTCAAGATGCGAATTCCTTGTTCCACATGTGATGTTAAAGTTAAGTAGCATACCTAGAGGTAGAACATATGAATTATAATTTAGGGCAAGGTCCCATATAGCTGAGAAAATGTTCTTGTATGGCTATAAAAGTTGCTTAAAAACAAACATAGAACAATGTTTAAAGAAGCTGGAACAGGATAATCAGGTTTCAAATGTTCCAACCAAAAATCTATTGAGGAGAAACTTATAGTCCTTTTTTGCATTGACTCTAACATTGAAGTTTAAAGATGTATGTGTTAATATATTGGGTCCCAGAAAGAATAAATAATAGGAATGGGACAGATTAATTCATACTCTATCAGTGTTGGCCAATGTAGGCATATCGGTGTATTGGTTTATCGGTAAAATTTGTGGATATAAACATACAGTCTCCATGCCTTACTTTTCTTAAAATTAAATCTCTAGATATGCAGCTTCTTTTGCATTGCAGTCATCTGCTGACACACATTTATTAAAGAGGTGAAGGATCCATTTTGATTCCTCAAAGACCATTTGGAATTTTATATCAGATCGATAGAATATCGGTTATCAGTATCGGTAAATTTTATATTGGTACTTTATCAGTATTGGCCAAAATTTCATATTGGCCCTTTAAATAATAATAACATAAAATATTATTAGGGCTGAAGCAGAAACCAATGATGATGTTTAGGTATAGGTATACAGTTTAAATTTATTCATTTTGTGAAGTCTAATTATCCTGGAAATTAGGAAAAAGTTCATAATTTTCATTAATTTTACACTTGAATTGTGTGAAAATGTAACTCTGTGATTAAATGACAGCTATATTAGTACTCCAAGATAATTCTTGAAAATTGTAAAGCAAAACTATAGACAATCAGTGCATAATTGTAGTGGAATACTTGCATGTTAATATTAAACAATATTTTGAGGAACTTTTAACTGTTACAATTTTCAAGTATTGATTGGTATTAGTATCGGTTCAAAGTAGATAAATATGAGGTATGATCCAGCTGCAGACATCTTAGTTTACAGAAGAATCTCAATTATAAATATTTCAAGAGCCCAAGGTTAAAAAACTTAGAGTGGGGAAAATATAAACTTTGGGAATGTAAAAACCAGAGTTGAACTCTATACCAAACACCTAGGTCCTAGAGTTAGTTTAGAGAGAACTATCACATTACCTAACCCCTGAATATGTGAACACTTTATAGAAGAAGATAAACATTGTTTTCAGTTAATGCTAAAAATGTACTTTTTTTCTTGTTAGTGATTGTCTTTATTTACTTTAATGATTACAAAGAAAAAATTTATTTTGAACAATTGTTTACCTTAATGAGGTAATACTTTTTGTCAAACATCAATTGAAAGTAAAATTTATCACCTAACAATCACCAGTGGTTATGAAATGTTGACAAGATAAAATATAGTATGTTATCAACACTGCCTACTCTTCCCCCACAGGATCATATTTTGAAGAAGTATTAGATTTAATTTCTTAAATGCATCATTATCACTTGCAAATAAAGCCTTAATGAATCCTTAAATTTAAAAGAAACAATTTCAAAGTTATTATTTGAAAGGTGCAATATAGTTAATAAGACAGTAAATAAAAAAAAAAAATTACAAACACTAATGAACATATTTCCCAAAAGATGCAATGCAATAATAATGAGTAAATAACAAATAACACACTGTAAATACTACATAGTAACTACTTTTATCTGAAGAACCATATTTTTTAAATAGCATCAAATGCCCAATGCTGGTAGTCATATTTGGCTTACCTTCTAAAAATAATCACAAACACAAGTAGAGTAGAACTACACAGTGTTGAAAGAAGTGTACTTACCTTTCCTTTCTGATCTCCAACACTGCTTTTCATTGATAATGTGAAGTAGAGAAGGTTTCAAGAAGTTTTACTTCACTTGTATACATTTTTAAACAAAGGTAAGTCAAATATGATGGAACCTGCATATCCGTATGCAAAATGAAGCTACAATACTTAATACTAAGCTGACTTGAAATATCGACTTTTGAAATAATTTTGTGCATCAGGAAAGGATGGATTAGTGACTTAATTGAGCATTTTGTGCAGATTATCTTGCCCTTCTACGATTCTGATACTTATACTGCTGAAGCATAATTTGGTGAATAGTATTTTATATAAAAGTGAATACGTAGTACTTTAGTGTATCAACTGGATCTACAGTGCTCATATACATCTGATTAAATATTACAAGTGTCTTTAGAAAATAAAACAATGGAAGTCTATGGTTTATGCTAATTGAATACAAGTTGCACAAAGTTACCAGAAATTGTGCCTTTCACTCTATCACAAAATAACAATTGTTTATGTAAATGCTTATTTCCAAAAGTGGCACCTGGCCTCTGTGGTTAGCACACTTATAAAACCATTAAACCTCTCTCTCCTCTCTGATGCATACAAGGTTTGGAATGGACACATTACTGACACTCATCCTTATTTGTACCATAGGTACTTAGTGTGGCCACTCTAGGACCATGACAAAATTCAAGTTTTCAGGGCGAACTTTTCAAAAATTCAAGGGTACAAGCAGACATTTTATCTATTTCAGCCTTACGTACTACACTTTCTCACCACACACACATGTGCAGCCACAAATATATATTACAATATAAAGGGTCTGTTTGATTCCAAATTATTCAAAAATTCTAATCCAATTCAATTAAACGCTATATATATTTAAAAGAATTAATTTAAGGTGAAGAGTTTATTTTCCATTTCACATACTCAGACTCGAATTGTCAAATTGTTCTGAAAATGACTAAAAAAATAAACGGATTGAGAGAATTCTAACATGTTTCCACGGAGCTTTCTTTTCCTCCCTCGATAAAAATAAAAGGTAAAATGTTTTAAAAAAACTTGCCTTAGGGCATTGATAAATTACCTATGGATAACTTCAATAGGATTTAAAAATTTGCAAATTTCCACGTCTACGGAGAAAAATTCAGGCAGAATTTATGCATAATTCCCAGAGCCAATAATTCATGCATAATTCCTGGAATTCAAGGAATTCCCGGTGAGTAGCCACCCTGGTACCCTGTAGAAATGCTGGGTTCATAGTGAAAAATTGTTTTTTATTCACCAATCTTTAAATACTAGTTTTCATACAGCTATGAAAATGAAGTGGATATAATTAAAATTAAAGGCTTACAAATCATATTTTCTGCAGACTGATTGTATTTATATTCTAAATCTTGGCAGACTAAGCATAACATTATATAGCAGAAATAAAAATGCTAAAGTGACACAAATTCTATCAAAATTTTACTTTAAAAAAATGGATTTCAAACATTTAGATTCTTGCAAATTTTACAAAAAGAATGACAGAAAATTTAAAAACTTAAAATAGATTTCCTTAAGAGACTTTTATCAGAAATATTAAAATTGGGAATAACATGTCATTTTATCGAGACTGATCAAGTACTGATAGAAAATTTGTTATTGCTCTTGTCCGTACAAACAAAATTTGTGCACATATTTTCAAGTTAATTTCTAAGTATATCTTATTCCAAGAATTTTTGTCAAATATAGATCAGTTTTAAGAAATCATTATTGTAGAATCATACTATATAGCAGCGGCGTGCATTCTGGGTACTCAAGGTACGCACTGCGTACCCACAACAACGTAAGAAAAAATAATAATTTTCCACACCTTCTCGGAGCATGAAAATTCAACTATCGTCTCTCCGAAACCCCTTCCACTGCCAGAAAATTCTATCTTCCGTCCGAGAACGCTGCTGCCTTGCGCGAGTAGCCTGGCCCTCCAGGCAGTCCCGAACGTCTGCCCGAATGATCCCGATTGTGCCTTCGGTGTTGCCCGCACCCACCCCATCCACCGTGGCTTCTGCCGATTTCCACGAGCAAAAGCTGCTGCCTCTGTTGGGTACCCTAGAAATTCGGAGGGCAATCCCCATTGGCTCCGATCAACCCCCACCATATGTTTGGGTCTTCCCGCGCTCATCCCACGGTGCATTTTCCTGTTCAAAGCACATGGTTCTAAGAAGCCAGGGTACCTAAGATTTTGGCAGCGTCTGCAGTGTTGGTAGTAGTCAACATATATTTTTTCTCTAATGTTTAGTTTACTAACATTGGACAGACACGCTTAGATAAATTAATCCCTGTGCTTTGGTTGCAATAAAAATGCGTTATAAAAATTGATTACTGACATAGAAATCGGAGCGGAAGGCAAGAAAATGTTTATCGGGAGGTGAGGGAATTGGAGTGATCGACTGAGCATTGCGTTTTACCTGAAACCTTTTTCGGCGTTGTCATGTCAATGTGTCAGAGGGAAATTATATGGACAATTTGCATGTTTCACACCATTCTCAGTATCTGTCTTTCTCATTCTAGAGATCAAAATTGTATTCGTGTCACTTTGCATTTCAGCTTATGATAAGGATGGGTGTTGACTGTTGACCTGACGATATAAATGAACGAAAGAAAAAAACAAACACATTGCTTACTATGGGATTCGAATGTACCCCCGCTCCCTTACGTTACAAAGTTATGTAAATGGACGTTACATTCTGCCCAACATAAGGGTGCAAAATCATATTGGTGGTGGGGGGGGGGGATATCTCAATCTACACACACGCGCGCATATATTACATATACACATAATATAATTTTGATATACATATTTATAATGTCATTCAATATAAAAAAATAATGAATTTCTAAATATTTAAAAGTGCATTATTAATAAATACATACAAAGAAATCAATTTGTTACTTTTATATACATGAGATATTTATAAAGTAGCAAACTAATTCATTTACTAACGGGTTAAAGATGTCAATAAATTACAAAAATAGTTGGAATCGTTTTATTATGCAATAGTTTTTCATTTAACATAATATTTATATTTGTCTTGCATTCCTGTTTTACTTCTATTGTACATATTTTGCTATTGGTGTAGATCTGTTAAAGATCTCTTGAAGAGGTAGTGTATGTTTTCAATATTATCCTTCATCTTTCATTGTTATAACAAAAACTCTCCCGCCCGGGAAATTTTGGTGTGGGGATTTTTGAGGCCAAGATTATTGGTGGGGGGAAATCCCTCCCTTCCCCCTCAGGACTTCTAACCCTGCCCAACGTTTATTTGAGCTTTTGAAGTGTGTTGGGATTAATACCATTCTATTCTGATGCATTTTCTACGAGTCTCCTTAATTTCTTCATTCTACAAAATATCTCGTCGACTGACAACCCTGATCCATTCATCTACAAATGTGACTGGCTATTTCGAGGAAGGAGACACTTGTTACCGCGAGAGGTTGACGTTTTTTGTTTCTTCCGTCTTGCGTGTGAAATTTGCAGTGTTTCGTTCTTATTATTGTTTTGTCAGTGCGGTGAAGAGGTGAAATAGAAATAATATGGAATCGGGAGTTGTTGATGACATTCTGGAGAGGGGTTTTTCGTCATATAGTTATGAAAATAAAGTGGAAATAATCCGAAATGGGAGGCCTGTTCCTGAATTGGAGGACTTGTCTCAGGCAGGAGTTACGAAGGATGGTAAGCAGTATGTTAGGCATTTTCAGGAAAAAACTTCCTTATGTGTGTATTTCTTCCTCAACCCTTAATTAAGATATTACTTATTTAAACATTTGTCTGTCCTTTCGTTCCCGTTCAATGTGCATCGCGCTGCATGAAGAAACTAATCAAGGTTGAATTGTTGGGCTGCACGTTTTTTGAGAATATATTTGCGAAGCAAGTATATAAAATATCATACAAATGTTTTATCGTATTACATCTGAATCTCTCCGGTAGCGTTTCAAGGTTATATTTTTATATAAAAAAAAACCGAATTAGATCCCATTTCAATTCAACTAACTTCAATCATCTTTAGTGTGCATAAAGGAAGCTTAAATTCTACTTCCTTTAACATACCAAAAAATGCGGTAGAAATCTTTTTTTTCTTTTTGTGTGCATATGAATGCATTTGATACAGCCACTATTTCAAAGTTTGGTAAATTATCCACTAAGGATTTCACTTACGTATTTCTCTTGCGTACCCTAGTCTAAATGTCACCGCACGCCACTGCTATATAGAAATATAGAAGCCCAATTATTGGCAAAATTTAATGATTTATTATTACTAGCAGGTAATAAATATCAACCTCTTATGCAAATGTAAGTTAATACTACGTTGAAAATAAAATGATGTATCTAAGTATTTTTCTGCCCCACAGTTGGTGACAATCAAGAATGTTCCATTGAATTTCACTATAGAAATTTTCTTGCCATACATTGGATTATTTATTTTTGAGTTTGCAGTCTATATTAATTACACAGCATCAAAAGCCTTATATAAGAAATCTACGTATATGTAAGTGCAAAACATTACAACTATGTGCTTCAATTTGAAGCAATACTTGAGGAAATATATTCACCATATTTACATGTGAAGTTCCTTCTCTAACTTGATTTCATTTTTGTTTACCACAGACACAAACATTGTAATACTAACTCTTGATAGAATATATGTCGGTCATTCCTTGTCAAATCAACAAGGAATTGGAGCCTGCATATCCAAATGCAACTTAATACTAAGTTGACCTGAAAAATCTTGACTTTCTAAATTAGTTTTGTGTGCCAAAAATTAGAGCCCTAAGGTACTGGCTGTACCATAACAATGTAATTTATGTCCCTTTATTTTATTTTTGAACTATTAGGATTTAGATTTTTAAGATTTTTTGTTTATTCATTGTACCTTGAAAAAGGAATGTAGGCTAAAAAAGTTTCCGATTTTTTTGGCTCTCAGTTCTTGAGCTACTGACTTTCAAGAACAGCAAAAATTGCCAAATTTTGACAAATATCCAAAACTAAAAACAACTGTACATAAAAAAAAAATTGACCTACAGAGCTATTGTCAAAGAAAAATCCTCCTTAAACAGCAAGAATAATCATAAAATTATATAGCTGTGAAATTATAAGAACACTATCATAAAAATATCCATCTGTATGTTGCAATTGGCTAATTAATAGAGACCAGATTTTAAAGGAAAAAAAATCCTCTTAAAAGAACAAAAAAGGGAAAATTATTGCCAAAATAAATGAAAAAAAGGACTATAGTTCTTTTTGCACTCCACTAAAAATACTATTTTAAATGAAATCACAATATATACCATTCATACATAAAAAGGGATACATTAAATTTCACATTAATGTTTTCTTTTTTATATATATGAATAGTGTATATTGTGCTTTTATTTAAAATAATATTTTAAGTGGAGTGCAAAAATAAACTATAGTCCTTTTTCATTTCATTTTTTTGAAGGTATAGTACAGCGAATAACTTTACCATTCGTTTTGATGAAATCTTCCATGCAACAGTTTACAACATTCCATAGCTTGCTGCCATTTCACTGACACTCAATACTGTTATCACTGTCGCACAGTTAAGTTAAAACTATTCTTAAAAACTTCACAATAAAAGTCTAAATCTAGCAGATGAATTGGAATTAAAAGTTTTTGGGTGCGTCAGCACTGAGGCTATTTTGAACCCATCACACTATACAAGGTCCAGCCCCTTATCATAACAAAAATAAAAGCGTGTCTGAAAACTAAAATTGCCTTACCTTGGTTAAAAGCTGAGGTTAAAAAGGACGCTCAACACAAATAAGGACAAAACATAGGACGACACAGAATTATACTGGCATGGGGCCAGTTGCCAGAGACTAGTTAGTCTGCAGTCCAGGGTGTACTATGTGGAAGTGAGATTGACTATTGGGTGCACTACGTGGAAGGAGCACCCCTTACACCCCATCTAGCAGATGAGTACACTTTCAACACAACAGGCATGCTGCTTACAACGTGTTTGTTGCTGCGTAAGCCTAGATCGCATTGTTTCAACAATCGCTGCAACATACTCTCACCACTCATGGAGGGAAGGTAAGGTAGAAGGCCTCTGTTCTTTCTTTCCTCTAAAATGCACCAGATAGACAATTGTTGAACATTTTGTTCAGGGAAAAAATAGTCATACAAAATATTTGAAATCTTGTCAATAAAGAAACCAAGGAAGCTGTTTTTAAAAAGGGGGAGGAAGGAATGTAGGCTGAAAAAGGGGAAAAAAGGTGAAGTGAAAACCATGTAATCTTGTTGTTGGAAGATAATTCTCAACACTGTTGTTATTTATTCCATGATTCACGTTGAAAAATTAAAAAGGACTTCTCTTTAAAATCCGGTCTCTACTGATTAATCACTTAATAACCATAAAAAAAATGGAACAAGCTTTCTCTAACAATAAATAAATTTGATATGCTAGAAGGAAATTTACAAGTACATATGGTGTTTCTTGCATATAATGTGACTACTATTGCTACTACCTGCAATAACTTTTGTGTCTGTGCCTCCATCTACTTGATGAGTATACTTATTGGACAGCGTGGATAGTATGTGGCAAAGGACCAGTGTAAGAGGCACAGTTACTTACAAAATACGCTTCTGACAGAAATCTCGCTCTGTTTGGAATTGAAATGTGAGATAGATCATAACTGACCTAAAGAGTGGAAAAACACATCAGCATACAGGGAGAATGAGGAAAATCCCTAATAATGTAATTTCATTTAGCACTTAGTTTTGAAAATATGCCCGTTCTAACTATTTATGGTAAAAACAACTTTTTACATACGCTTGAGTTATTGGAGCCATGTTAATCAAGTTATTTTAATACCACACAGGCATATCCTTTGCCAGTCAGGAAAAAGTTAGCCCATGTGTGGTGTTGAAAACAGTACACGCATAAGAAAAATACATCATAGCAATTGTGTCATACTTCTTAAGAGGTAATACAACCAACCTTAGAGCAGGCTGTACAAAACATTAATTTGCAATTTTTTATCTTCTTGAGGCAGTTTAAATCCTTAACAAATTAAACTAGGTCAAATTAAATTTAATATGCACAAATTTTACTTCAATCCTCATATATATATATATATATATATATATATATATATATATAAAGATGGAAACAAAATATAATACCTCCAAATTTGCGTATTTCTTTTTATGGCTAAACCATTGTCCCAAGCACATGGTCACCCATTTTCAAAATGTTGTTAATTAAGCACTGACTCAGGCTACAGATCCAAAAACATTTTGGAAATCATTTTTTAACTGTTAACAATTCATTCCAGGCAATCACATTCAATAAAAGCAAAAAATGTAAAATCACAAAATTCTTACACTAAAATAAAGAAATTCGGCCATTCTGGGATTATTCCAAGATGACGGAAATACAACAACAGGGTAACCACAATTACTGCTGGTCACACCAACCAATCAGAGCTCGCCCAGCAGTCAGATGACTTCAAAAGTGAAAGTCTGTAGTCTGTGCCGTGGCTGGGAGGTTTGTTCAGTTCTTTTGTGTTGCTTGGAGTGGCAGGATGTGAAAAACAGTTTGTTGTGCAGGTTCTCATGTAATCAGTGAGGCACATGGCGAACAAAGCCAAGTTTTGAGCTAGCAGTGCAATCCCGCCAAACCTTTTTGTGTTTCCTGGACTGGGAGGGAGTGGAAAACAGTTTGTCCTGCAAGTTCTCATGTGGTCAGTGAGGCACATGATGAACAAAGCAAAGTTTTGAGCTAGCAGCAGTGGCGACTGGTGATGTGGCCCTATGGGTGTGCACTTCAACCATGCATCCAGAAGTGTTATAAGTCACCCATCTCAAATACACGCTCCTGTTTTTGCATCCATAATGATGCTTAATGTATTGGCAACCCAAGTTATGACCACCTTTCACTGAAAATGAGGCTATGGGAGAGTTGAATTTTATGAAAAATCTTATTAGTTACAGTTTATTATTTAGGTCCATATATGCACAGAAAAGCAGAGACGATCTACAGTTTCAAGTGGGATCCTAACCACTATGTCTCTACCGGGTGTGTGGCTATTCATTTAGAAATCAAACACTTTATACTGAAACAGGAACGGGCATTGCACAGCGCAACAATTTTGCAAAGCATGAACAGACACACAATGAAAACAGCTGACTGATCAACATTCCACCCGCATGGGTTGATCGACTACAGCGCTACAAGGACAGTTTATTTTGCCCAAGCTGCATTAAGCAAGTGCAATGCAAGCCATTGTTTAAAACACGCGTTTAAAATCCCACGATTTACGATAATGTGTGGGCTGCCTCTACTCTGCCACACGATCTCGAATGGAATGGGATTGCAACACTGTTGTATCGTGAACCCAGCACTAGCAGTGCAGGTTTAGCCCATAATACTGCGAGCTAGAAGAACGAATCCCTTCTCTTTTCTTGCATGCTGCAAATAGTGGAAGACGAGCACCCGGCGACTTGTGTTCCGAGCAAATGTATCTCAACGGCAGGCACTGGTAATGCGAAGCCGATGGGGTGATTGGGCTTCGGAACGTTTGATGTTTTGAAGGAAATAGTGTCCAGTGAATAAGTATAATAAAAATTAATTGCATTACATATTTATTTGGGTGTGCACGTGCGAATAGGCAGAAGCCGCTACTGGCTAGCAGTGCAATCCCGCCAAACCTTTTGTGTGTTGTTTGGATCAGAACATAATGATTATCGTGTGATACAGAGCCAAGTGAATCCCGCTTTCTTTACATAGTAATTGTGTGATACAGGTGCATCAGGAGGAAGCTAATGATTGTAAGTACCATAATTTTGAATGTATTGAATAAATGTGTTACTTGAAAGATCCTGTGTCTTTTTCCATATTGAGAAATTAAATGCACCAAGGTTTGTAAGCTCAGACCTGCTATTGAGGCACTGATTGGCTCGGTTCTCGTTATGGTAACCATCAGGTGTTGAGACACCTAGGGTCGTCTACGAATTATCACTAATAAAGTAAAACGTAGATTAGTATTAACAGAGATACACCGTTACGGGGAGATAGGTAATTTACTCTGATAAGCTTACATTTATTTTTCCCACACAATTTTTTTTTCCATGCCTGCCAAAGCCACCAGATGGGTGGCATAATCAATAAAAAAAAAATTGCACGGAAAAAATTAAAAGTAAGCTTATCAGAGTAAATTAGCTAAATTCATACTTCTAATTTATAAAAATTCAGAGCTTTCTGTTGATTTTTCATGACAGCAATTTATGTATTAGATGTACAACATTACATAAAACAAGAATAATAATTTTGCTAAATGCTTGTTCACTTTATTCTAAAAGTAAGTTAGAATAAAACAATCAGCACATTGATGATTTTTGGGTTCATTATATTATATTTATTGTTGCAGAGAAGGTTTGTCTTATCCTGTATGCATGAGACATTCTGACCTGCTGAATTTGTTAAAAAAAAAAAAAAAAGCAAATACAGTGCTTCTTGACAATGTACTTTATGTCTCTTATTTATGGGTTATGTCTACAATTAGAAGACTGCAATTATAATTCAGGTTGCATGTTCACAATATACAAACAATTCTTTTTAATCCTTGTAAATAATTGTGCCAAGACCATAAATTGCAACGTTACAATTCCCCAGATGCCATGTTATCTCAATTTTGACAATGTATTTTCTTATATAATGGTGACTTACCTGCTGTGCACAAACAATTGTTGTTCTTGTGAATCCTGTTTGTGGGATGACTCCTGAGATACGAGGCATGTAGAAACTGTCTGTCCATTCTGCACTGCCAAGCTGTAGTGGTGATGTATAGAATGCTTCATCTTCAATGGAAATTCCCAAGTGGAATGTACCCTGTGAAGATAGAACAAATTTTGTGGGTCCTTTAATATCTGAGTGCAATGTTAATTTTATTTTGTTAATAATTTTAGAAGATAAAACTAAACCTCATTACTAGGGACACAAATTTATGGTAAATAAAAATTAACACAAGGAGTAAAAAAAAAACCTGATTCAATAATTATTCTGCACAATAAATGGGAACATTCAAAATCAACTGTAAATTCATAGAATTTCATTATCCAAAGGAACCCATTCATGAACTGGTTTCGTAAGTTTGATGTAACTGACAACTGTGACAGAACTTGAGGAGGAGAGAGGGGAGGAAATGCTGCTTGACATTTGTATCCTCTGTTACAAACCTGCAATGCCAACATGCAGCATTGATTGCCGTATTTTACACATTTCTGATGAAATCTGGTAATGTTTTGCAAAAAGATGTTCACTTCCAAACAAAATTCATGCATATTTCATTGCTGGGGGATGCCATTAGTTACAGGATCGTAATAATTTCATGGTTTTTAATATTTTGTGTTTTTAGGTATTGTAAAAATTTAATGCTCCTACTCACCTAAACTGATTTCTGGTGACTGCAGTTGCAGTGGATTTTGCCCATTAAAAAGGAACTGCATATTGAGATATTTACTTTATATAACTAGGGCATATGAAGTATATGCTTATATTCACAAAAATCAGTAACAAAATGATAAAATTTTGGATTGGAAAAGTTATCAGTAATCTTACCAATACACCAGTATGCCTATATCAGCTGTAGATTATCAACTAATGTCCCTTTTCTAGTTCATATAATGTCCTAACAACCTGTCAATGACATGAGTCCACATTTTTCTCTTCTTTGTGCCACATGTGTCAACCATTCAGTTTTCTCAGGCCAACATGACTATGTGATTTTTCTGTGAATTTGTGCTAAAATTGTGGGGAAACTGGAATGCAATAATCTGACTAATGCATAAATTATTTTAATGAAGAACTGGTACGTGAACATGAAAAAATGCAATATTTCACTGCCAGGGGCACCATGAATTTGTGCCAGCTGACTGCATACATACAGGTTACAATTTATCATTTTTTTGAGGGCTTGTAGCATTGATATGAGGACTTATGGAGCAAAATATTACTAAGAAAAGTTTGTCACTTCTATGTATAAATTACTGGACTACACTAGACTAATTACAACCTTTGAAATAGTTATTTTTTAACTGTACCCAAATAATCACTATTCTCAAATTTATGGATATTATATGGCTTTGTAACAGGTTTATTTGTGTCAAAACATTTTCAGACTGTGCTTAATATTGGTATTAGAGGATATGGTACACTTGCCTCTAGTTTAGGAGGTGCCAAAACACCTTTGTGAGGAATCCTGTAAATTACGCCTTCATGATGTTGTAACAATAGTTCTACTCCAACCATATTTATAATAAGGGCCCAAGGCTTCATTTCCACCAATAATGTCCTGCAGTAAGGGCTAACAGGAGAAAAGGTCACCTGAAATTAGAAGCAATACATACATGCACATGATCAATAAATAAACAAATTTGTACAAATACTTTAGCCTGGTGACCTGTAGTAATCCAGTCAGCAAGGTCAGGGAGAATTGTACGAACTATGTCCTTGCATAATACCCTAGTACAAACATTGAGGAAATTCGATTTTTAGTTACTAAAAGGCTAGTGTTTTCATGGTAGCTTCATTTGCTCATTGGCTCAATGCCACCTTCTCCTAGATTTACAGACAGAAGACATGTGGTTCTTAGGCTCAAAGTTCCCAATTGATGATACTACTACATCTTCCTTACCTGAAAACAGGTCCACAACCATTTCATGAAATGCAAAAGCATTAACCCATAAATTGCACAGAATCCGAACATGTTCCCAATTGTCATGAAATTTAGCTACAAAACCATGCCTGAGTCTGTTGTAAGCTGCCCGCAGGAAGCATGAAAAGAGGCCACCTACCTGAAGATCAGTTTGTGGCTGAATTGCTGATGTCCATTCAATGTCATCAAATTCTTCTCCGGCATATGGCCAAGAAACAGATGGCTTCTGCTGCAGCGATCTTAAGATGTCATCAATGTCCACTGCTTTCTCAGTCTTCTTCACCTTGGTTTGATCCAGCATTCCATACGTAAGAGGGACAGATGGGCTTGTTGACGGAACTTCTGACCTGATGAGAAATCACTCTGCTATGACAAGTGCATTATAATAATATTTGTTTGCATATATTTTTACTGTACGGTATAATGCTGGATGACTTACCACTCAGGTTATTTGCATCCATCACAATATATGGGTACAAGCCCTTTATCAATAACTATATGAAGGACAGGTCTTAAATAGAACAAGCCATCTTTACTAAAACTCTTATGTGGAGACACTCCATAGCAAGACTAAGAACAATAAAATATTTAACAACTAAAATTTCCATACCTATGCTAAAAGCTTAGGCTGTAAAGCACTCAGCATAGAGATGGACAAAACACAGCCACCTAGAGAATTATACTGGATGTAGGCCAAGATTTTAGAGACATGTTAGCCTGCAAGAATGCAGCTCATGGCATGCTATGCAGAAGAGAGGTTGACTATGAGCATCTTCTCAGAAAACCACCCCTTACATGCATCTAATTATAAACACAAAGTTCAAGAAATAATACACAGGTGAGGAGTCGTAAGTCATGTGGTCCCATCAAAGGATACTTTTGTTGAAAATCATTGAACACTACATATTATAGCCATGCCTTTCCACACTCGAAGATGCACAAGGAAACAATGGCATTATGTCTACAGGTTATAATGGAGGCATAAGAGTAAATTGGGTGAACTCACCCCAGCTGAAAAGTTAAGTGATGAGTGTGGTCTACAGCACCTGGACAGCACAGTTGCTGTTCCTCTCTTTGACCTTTGACCACTGTCTCATAGCTGGAGTTCAACCCTGGTGTTTTTATGTGTACAAGCACATCGACTGGCAGGTGGGATCGGATTTTGTACAAAGGGCACAGCAATATCTGCCAAAGAAAAAGCAAAACAAAATTTATCATATCAACAATGAAACCCAATTGCAAAGTACAATTTGAAAATAGTCTAATTCCTGAAGCAAGATATGAAGATTTAAATGTTTGTATAAAGTTTATCTTGCTATGGCCAGTTCCTCTTTACATCAAAACAGAAAGTAACACTGATTCTCTATCAAACGTTTATAGAATAACTGTTAATGTAAATGTGTACAGTTACCACTAGCTTATAAAATACACGAATGAGTTTCACCTTGAAAAAATAAACTTTGTATTTAAACACATACTTTACAAAACCAGGACATGTAAATTATATACTACTATTCATAAAAATAACAAAATGGCATAATTTTGTACTAAAATTGTGTCTACTTACAGGTATATCAGATTGGTAAAAATATTGGTAATTTTATAATAAACCAATATGCCTACATCGGCCAATACCAATAAAGCACTGATCTGATTAATCAGTACCATCGTGTATAAAATTTTTGTTTCATTGACATTGTGATGCCAAACGCTTCTAAAACAAGGCAAAATTTGATGTAAATGAAGATTACCTTACTCATTTCACACAAAGTTCTGTGAACAAAATTTCAAAGAATTTATCATACCAGTATTTTTTCTCCATCTTCAACTCTCTGTCGTACAGCACTGCACCAAATGCTCACAAAATGTCCTTTCTCTTTCAAAGGAACTGCAAAGGCAAACACATATGTTGTTAAAAAAGAAACTAGTTTCAAAATAAGAACATCAGCATGACTTAGAATTGTAATAAGAGATAAGCATGTATCTTATTATTGTAATTCTGTGGTAGTTCTCAAGAGAATCTCTAATGATTGTCAAAATGATATACTCTTAATTAAAACCCGTGGGTCGACAGACCTGTAAGGGCTTTGGCTTATCTCTTGGCTGCCATTCTCCCTCACACAATCCTACCTAGAGGTGTGGAGATCTTCAACCACTGATGGGGTGATGTGGGGTCAGCACATTGAACCCTCAGCCGTTATAGATTTTTATGACTGGGTTAAGCTACTCACTCGTAGCTCCTCAATTTCCTCATGATGGTGGGTTACCAGCGGTCCTATACACAGGCTGAATACACAGAGAGTGAACCCAGGTGGACTCGAACCCATGCCATTCCGCAGTCGGAGTCCAAAGCTCAGCACCTTAGACTGCATGGCCACGGAGGAGAACTTTATCTAAACTTTTAATTAGATCAGAATTTATGAAATGTCAAGGTATCTCTATTGTGGTATTGTAGTCTAAACACTTTTGTGCATTTGCATGTAACATATAACTAACTTTACACCCAGTCACCTCTGCGTATCCACTGATGAGACACCAGACCCAGGCCAGAGCTCCTTGCGCAGAAAAATTCCTGTTCAAGATCATCTACTCTGAGAACTGAACATACCTACCAAGCGTATGACATTAGTCATGCTATTTCAGTTATTTTAAGTTGCTGTTCTATCTCTTGGGTTAATTGTAATGATGAGATGGATGATGTGACAAACATGATGATGCCTTAACTAGGGTTTGTTCACACCTGGAACCTCTGGCTTCATAACACAATACACTGACCAGTCCGACAAGAGGACAGGTGACAGTAGTTATGTACAGACGAGGACAATAATAATGGATGAAGTGTTCATTATCACATTCTTTCATTCCATTATCTGCACTGTGAGGTTGAAAAATTTAAACAAAAACCTTAATAAGCATAGGAAAAACTGCTGTAGTATCAGCGTAATTTCATTCCTTTAAACAAGCATGGATGTAGGAAAAATAACAAAATTAGTGATTTACATTTTGCTCACCATTTTCTTTATAGTTGATTTTACATAACTATGTATTGAGAATAAATCTGCATACACAAAAAATAAATAAACTGCCTGTTGCAAACCGAACTACTTCCTGCAGCGATAATGAAATTTCAAAAAATGCTTGCACAATAACTTTTCTGTATTCGTGTTTGTCAATTTGGGTCTTCCTGACGGCACTGTGGTAATCAAGAGATCTCAGGTTCAATTACTATGTGGAGGCATGTCGTGGTTTGGATTCCACTTTAAAGTGTAGGTTAAATGCTGATTAGCCTCTCTATGCATTAAGTAGACTTAAAACAAAGTTTGACAAACTCTATATTTACTTGAGACACTCCCTTCTGTTTATCGAACTGGGTATTTGGAATAAAACTGCTTCATACCTATACCACAAACTTCTTTACAGTTCTGTATGATGTTGCTCATTTCAGTAAAACTTAAAGCAACATCTCAATGGAAAGCATCTCTTACGGTTGTCGTGCTGCTATCTATCTATGCCCCGTGACAGGTTAAGTTTGCAGCAACATTTCACACACGTAGACCCAAACGTGCATGCAGAATATAGTTCCACTGAAATACTGTCGTTTTCTCGCTGCCTGTGACATGAACAGCTCGACGGTTGAGGCAAGATTGGCATGGGAGATGCTGAGCGCCGTTCTCGCATGGATTAATTATACATAAAACTTGCTGCAAACTTAACCTGTCGCGAGGCTTAAATTAGCGTTGTGCAATCCTGAATCACTACGAATAACAACTGGGATCTTGCCTAATGATTTTGACTCATGAAAAACATTCATCTCACCTTTAACAAGCCATGCTTCGTTAGGCTTCAGATTCTCTCCCAGAGGAATTTCGCCAGACCAAACTCCATCCACACCAAAGAATTTTATGCGGATTCCATGGATTACACCAGGATTCATGATGAGTGAGGCTGGGGTAGAGTTTCCTGGAACTATGAACTTTTGATCTCCCGCATCATCAACCTTGTTAGCACTATGAACAGTAGCTAAGATTTCAAAGTGCTCCTTCAACAAGTTAGTTATCGCCAACTGACCAGAAATTACAACCTGAAACAAGAACATAAATTTAAATTCATAGTACAAGCATGGTTAAATTTCACTTCTTGCACAAATAAAAAACTCCATGTAACGTGCGAAAAACATAATTTATTCACCAATCATTTTCAGTCACTCTACCACCATTCATAGAACACTGTTGGTTGACATTCTATCTATTCGATAACAGATTAAGTATAACGATATATGTGGCCCATTGCAAGTCTTAAAGTAGACCACTTAATGTGCTCTGCCACCAAGTTGGCTTCTGTGAATGGTGGTAGTCACACCAAAATTCATAGATGAATATTTTTTTTTAACTTGGACATCACGGTTGATGCTATTCCCAAGAGATTTACAATTTTTCTAGCATGGTTTACTGTTGATTAGTATTGAAGCAAGGTTTCTTTGTTGTAGCTACATGTTGTACTGTCTGATTCATAATAGTATCCAAAGTTATACAGATTCACTGAGACGATGTAACTATTGAGCATCTATTCATTAGTGTTAAATACTAGACCAATCAAATGTTTAAGCAAGTAATGGACATTATCATTGTATGACCAAAGTAAGGCTGAGCTGGTACCACTTAAAGAAATACTGATGCAAATGCAATATTCTTACCAAGTGCTGTTAATTTCAATACAGTCGAATTTCAATTTTATGGTTTCCAAGTACTTTAAAACTTGAATATGTAATATTTCATTGGAATTATACTACACAAATCTATCTGCTCCTTCTATTTTTAAATACTCACAATCTCACATACAAGATAACCAGCATAACAAAATAGCTATCATTTAAATACAAAATCAATATTCTTTTAACATAATTTTGCAGACTGGCTCTGGCTCTGGAAAAATACCCGCTGGAATCAGTGATTGAATTCCAACCCATACAGTCAACTCTTGATTCTACGACCCCGGGTATAATGACCCTTTTCCCGGGAACCGTGAAAAATTTAGAAAAAAGTTTAAACATTGAAGGAAATCGGCCGAAAAATGCATTTTTTTCTTCTACTCATTCCCTTCACGAGAGCTCTACCGCTCACAATTGGGTCTGAACTAAAAATAGACACCACCACACCATGCTTGAGTGATATCCAATAGCACTTGACCTCTGCCCTCCCAACCCTCAAGTGCACCAATGTTACCCTGCACCCGACCGCTGCTACCCAATGCACCAGGTTTGTTTTGCCACGCTTGCTCTTGGATAAGTGAGAAGAGAAGATCAAATGTGCTTGAATGTTATTTTAAATCTACCTTGACTTGTTTCCTTGTCCTAAGGGCTGCTGAAAACTTGCTGGGGAGGGGGGAAGGGGGAGCTGACCGAAATGACTGCTGGACTTGCAGTCTTTGCCAATGTGTATGGCACATTTCATCGATAAATACACCACCTTGAAAGAAAAGATCACAGGAATGTTCCAAAATACAGACACATGGCGCCTGGTAATCTGTCCAGCTCTGACCTAGAGTTCAGCAGGTTCCCGTGAGTGAGCAACTCTTGGCCTTGTAGCCGACAACTTCCGGAAAACGCTTTCATTCAAAACGTGTTCTTTGTTCCATGTAACACTTCATAAAAAAGTGACTGTTAGAGATAATCAAAACCACATAGGCCAACTAAAGATCGTCAAACTGCTTAATGCATTGTCATCCAGGTTTCCATAAAAGTTTACTTCGATCTTACGTTCATCATAATCCCACTTCATACGTTTTCCTAATTGTGTCGATGTCGTAATATCTGCCAAAAAATTGTTCCGTTGGCTGACTGACTTCTCCCTCTTTTTCTGTCAGCAAACGTGGGGGGAGGGGCGATGCAGATTGTTTCAGCCAGGATTTTCTTGCTCGTGTGTGCACACGGGCTGATTACAGGCGAGGGTGGAAGTGGACCCACCCCTCTTCCTTTCCTTTGACGTCTAAAATGGGGCAACCAGTTCTGGATATATTCTTGAAAACGAACAAAAAAAAAAAATAGAAGTAAAAAAAAAAGTGACCTCCCCCCTTTCCCAGCTCATACTCCGCCACTGGTGTGCACGACAATGTTGATAATTGCAGAATTCAGGTCCTACTTTTTTTTATGCTGTTGTCTGCATAGGAAATATTGCCTGTATTATTGTCTGTTGCATGGTAAAATGTAAAGCAAGGGTAATTTCTTTCTTCTTTACACTGCTGTTAAAAGTTCCATCTTCAAGAGTTGTGTTATCTATAAAATGCTGGGATTTTTCTCTTCCCCCATCCGTTGCTCGAACTTCCAGCCGGTCTCCTTGTTTTTACGCTGAATCTGGCGCCAGTGTTTTGTCTAGTGTCTGCAAAGCTCTTGATTGCTGATAACAGCAATGACTCATCCAGCGCGAAGGAAAAGTTATTGTTTTGAATCTCCCAAAGCTGTTTTGATTTGACGATAACTAAATAAGATCTCCAGAAAGGAAAACAACAGTTAAAACAACTTCATGTTCTGCACCTTCTGTTCTGATAAGCATAACTGTAAATTTAATTTGCATCAGCCTTTTTTTCATGTGAAAAAAAAGTGCTCAATGTAGGAATGGTCGCTGAGACCGATTAAAAAGACATTATTCAAGGGGAAAACGTTTGGAGGACCGGATGTTTGGCATCGAGAATACTCCTAAATCCAACATTAAATCATCGATTAACGTGAGAGTAAATAACGATCTACCATTTTGATATGTGAAAATGTGCAGTTTCATAAAGCTTGTTTTAAGTTCATTTTATGCTGATGGACTAATAAGGACTAAATATACAGTTTAAAGTGAAATTCAATTCCAAACCAGAATGATTATCCACTGCGACGCTGTTTAATGACGTGTCATAGAATATGCGTTGGGTGAAAACAGATCGCAAGTTGCGCATTTCCTTTTTCACGCTAGATTACAACGCAAGTCAAGGAAGGAGTTTGGACTGCTCCCTTGAATGGGGGAGGGGGGGGAGGTGAATGAACTTGGCTGAAGCAAAGAAAACGTGACTTTTTTTACGATGTATTTTACACATCTCAACCAGAACAAAATTTACAGCCCCGCTCTTTTTTTGTCTGGTGCCTAGAAATGTTGTGCTGTTTCTCCCGAGAGATCTAATCTTATCAGATAATCTTGTAACAGACAATGCTCCAGTAGACCGGTATAACATCCAACATTCATTCTGCGAGATTATCTCCCTACTTTTGCTGGTGCCAGTCTGACTGGTGACAGGATTCTTTGAGTTTCGCTTGCAATAAGCGAGAGACCCTTTCCATAGGTCTCAGTGCAAACGGGTTTCTCATGAACTGGAATTGTAAGAATTTCCTGGAAAAGCAACGACTGTGCACAATTGAAAGAAAGTAACATTATTTTAAATCCTTTTTTGTGAAAATGTTTTCATGTTCTACTTTCCTTCTCACAACACGTGTCCTGTGCATAAGAGGTTGTATAACTACCAGGATACATGGTGTTACCATCTCCTAGGCATCTTTGCGTCTGTTTGAGCTCCGCTTAAGCTGAAAATTGCCAATAACGACCCCTTCAAACTGTGAACTGTGAAAGGTCGTTGTATCAAGAGTTGACCAATATTACTGGTTTCGAGCAATATTAATGTCAATATCACCTCTAAATCAAGAGATTCTAATGACTTTAATCTACAACCATTGAATTATTTTAAAGAAGGTATTTTCGGTATGCAAAAACTTATTCATTACATATACACATTCCTACCTGCTTCTGAGTTGCTGACAATGGTGTGATTTTGATCACTAAAGCAGCTTTATAGCAGCCATAATCAAGATTGTACAGCTTCATACCATCGTTTTCCAAGTTGAATGGTTCTCCCCAAGCAAAGCCACATGATTCGAGGCCAACATGAAGCAGCTGGAAAAATACATATGCAATTATTTATAACATATGCCATAAATGATGTCATAAAAATCAAGATTATCTGAGACAATGCCTAATTACTGTTCCATTTCAACATATTAATTAGCAAATGTTGGGGGATAAAAGGACCTTAATTGTGATCAGTCATGAAAGCTGTTCTCACTATGAACAAAAAAAAATGGCCAATATGAAATTATAACCAATATTGGTGAAACATTAGTAACAATATTTTACTGGTAGATATACTATGATGTACCCGATATTTCTTTCATTGATATATGTAACTAGGCAATTGCAATATGCCAGGAATTGACAAATATGAATTATTTTGCCGATACAGATAGAAGCAGGTGTGCTTCTATGATGCACTCCCCCCCCAAAAATGTAGAACATTCGCACAACCTCCCCCTTGAGCCGAATTCTTTACTCTCATTATTATGGTCAGACAAAATTTGCGAAACAATATAATGCAGACATATTTAAGCAATATATATCTACTCTATGTACTTTAGGCTCTCTCATGTTTGCTAACATAAAATGTACAAAACTGCTTAGGCTCACTGCCATTGTTAATGTACTGAATCAACCTTATTCTTAATAGTTTGTCTGCTTGACTAGCCTCGTTGTAATGCGAACAGAATGTCCCCCCCACCCAACCCCACCAAAAATAACACTTCTAAAAGCATAAGAGGTGGTATTTCATTTCAACCCCATCGCCGTGATCACCCACAGGGGTAGAAAAACTGTACATAATAGTTATAACTTAAAATCAATAACAAGTTAATCAAACTAAACGATCCGCCCATTTTTGTGTGAAGATATATATAATTGGTATAAATTTTTGTCCCCCTCAAATATTCCCATGACGCAGGCACATCATAAAACCCCCCCTGTGGCCACCCCTGGGTAGAAGTATCAATTGAAAATTTATCAACAACAGATATTATACTAATCTGATACAAAGTTATACATGCTCCTTGAAAAATATGAATGGTTCATTAACTTCCTTAATGAATGTAAGTAACCAGGCCTTTGAAGCACATTTAGAAATTTATTTTACAAAATGAGGACATATGGATTAAATGTTAAATTCATATAATTAATATATTTTGGATCACTAAAAATATTGGTAATTTTACTAATAAACCAATAGCGATGGAGTACTGACTAATTTGTTCCATCCCTGCTTTAAATTCATTAAAGAAAAAAACAAAATAGTAGAATTTTGCACTACAGTACAAGCTATTTATATAAATATCAAACTGGTAAAATCATCACTAATTTTACTGATAAATCAATCAATATTGCCAACATGAGTCAATACTAATATGTAACAAATTAATCTGTCCCAACCATAAAATACACACAGCACACATCTTCACTTATTTGGCTAAAAAGTGCAGAAAACAAAATGACTTTGAGTGTGTTAATATGCACTGTTGCATGATAGTCATTAGATCATTCATGTGTAACTTTATTATACATAGTTGAAAGGAAGTTCAAAGTCTGGTGCTTATGCTACTGTATTATACAATTGTTTAAACATTATGTTTGCTACAAACCTGTTTTGCTTTTTGCGTTCTCCACACATAGAAGTGAGCCTGTCTGCTTAACAGCAAAATACTTTCATCTGTGTCAACTTGACCCAGCTTCATTACGTCGACTGTGTCATTGCAGATGATATACCTTGTAATCAACATCAATGAACTGAAATGAAAGAAAAAAATGTTTTTAATTATTATATCTTGCCTTGTAGCATTTTATCTTAATAGTCTGTTGTCTACACTTATAAAACTGTATTTTGTGTACACAGGCTATTCCTCTCTATTTCATGCATTGAACATATTTGCAAGAGCCATTTACAAAAAAAGAATTTATCATATTTCACTTAACTATATATAAAGCAAGTATAGGAATTCTATAATGTAGATTAAGATATATATTACCTCTCCTCAATTACTGGATGACCTAGTATTTTTGCAAGGACTGTGTTCCATATCTGAGTGGACACTGTAAGTGTGTGTCCAACTGACGGCCCAAAACGAACTACAACTGGATCGGTTAAACAAGATACCTTTATGTATGTTGGTTGTTCTGTGGTGATGTTCTTATGAAAAAATAGTTTTGCCTGTAAAACAATCAAACAACTCATAAAAATTTACAGTATCAAGAGATAAAACCTAAATTTATTAGTTTCTAAATTATTGGATTCAATATTCAGACTTATTTTATGTTCAAGGCCTCCCACAACTTTGCGTTGCTTTAATCTTCATGAGCATAAAAATTGTGAATGGGGTCATCAGAAGCAGTTTGAAAAACTGGAATGTCTATATTGAACCTAACATGTTTAAGCACATACAGAGAAAGACAACATTCTAAAATAATACATATACAACCTCTGACAATAAAGTTCGGTAAATGATCCTGAATATCAAAAGTACATGAATTCTTAATGAAACCTACCTTACTGTCCTTCGAAATAGTCCCCTCCCTTAGCTATGCACCTTTGAGAACGGCTGTACATGCGTTGGAAACTTTTAGAAAAGTCTTCTTTTGGGATGGTGTTCAAGACCCTCATCTCGTTCCATTGGTTGTCCGGAATATCCTCATTTCTCTGACCTTTCAAAGCGATTTTGAGGCGTGGGAAGAGAAAGAAATCTGGAGGATTTAGATCTGGTGAGTATGGTGGATGGTCAATTTGCACCACCCCCTTCTTAGCCAGAAACTGTCGGTTGATAGTGGCTGTCAAGGCGGAAAAATCACGCATCAAGACGATGTTCTTTGACAGTGATGGCATGATCCACAAGGAATTCATACTGGAGGGAACAACAATGAATGCTGCTAGGTATGTTGAAATTCTGGGGCATTTCATGAAACGGGTACAACCCCAGTACTCACAACAAGGTTCATGGTTTCTCGTACACGACAATGCTCACCCTCACACAGCCACTTTCGTCTGACAGTTTCTGGCTAAAAAGAGGGTGGTGCAAATTGACCATCTACCATACTCGCCAGATCTGAATCCTCCAGATTTCTTTCTCTTCCCACGCCTCAAAATTGCTTTGAAAGGTCAGAGATTTGAGGATATGCCGGACATCCAATGGAATGAGACGAGTGTCTTGAACACCATCCCGAAAGAAGACTTTTCTAAAAGTTTCCAAGACATGTACAGCCGTTCTCAATGGTGCATAGCCATGGGAGGGGACTACTTCGAAGGACAGTAAGGTAAGTTTCTTTAAGAATTCGTCTACTTTAGATATTCAGGATCATTCACCGAACCTTATTGTCAGAGGTTGTATATAGCTGAATGACAGACAGTTGATAAGAAAGTCTTATTTGTAATTGAACTAAAAAGCTCTCATCTGGTGGGAAGATGACATTTATCCCCCAAAATGTAATACCAAAAACAAACAAAGGAAAAACAACAAAAAATGCAAACGACAATCATGATCACATACAAAAAAAATTCACTTTCCTGGCCATTTCTTTTAAAAAACCTACAAATTCTAGACCAAGATGAAAAACTTATTTCTACTGGCATTACTGATCATGTTAACCCCTGCTATTGCAAGCATAGTACAACTCCCCATTGATATTCCAAAACATCCACATTTGATTATGGTTGAGCTACACAACTTTCTGTGTGTGCCATAACCTATTTCATACAGCCAGTTGAGTTTAATCTTACCTTAGTTTCAAATGCTTTTATGACACAATGCTGAGTTAAGAAGGAATAATCAATGACATCACATCGAACTGTTCCATGGAAGTCAATCAACTGTGAGTCATCCCAGAGACAAGAAAGAACATTGACAGCGTCTAAGGCCACAATCATGAAAGGTTGCATGTCTGGCATGCACCCATCATGAACAAACAAGTCTAAAGGCTTGGGAAGACCTGAAAAGAGAAAATGCTGTATGAAAATGCCCAAAATAAAGGCAATTCTACACAATGATTACTTTACAATTACTTGAACAATGGTATGTACCAAAACTTAAATTCTCAAGTTTTCCATCAAAGAGATATGCCAAAGTCACAAAACAGTTACTACAGTAGTAGCTAAGCAAGTATATCTGTCCATCAATTTTTCTTTTCTGAATCTTGTAATTTCTATAAATGGTTACTGTTATCAAGTACAATGATTAGAAATAAAAAGTGCAAAATGAACGATGCGGAAGTTAATGTATTCACCAGTTGCATGTACTATATCATTAAGAAAACATGAATGCTGGACTTCAAACCAGCTGTTTGAAGCCCGAGGTGCCAGGTTCAAACATCAGTTAAGGTATGGATGTATCATTACGTTTGTCCCATTGCATTATTGCAATTAACCAAAGAGGCAGGAAGGCAACATAAAATTTTAAATATAAATTTAAAAAACATCCAATTCACTGTCATGCCGACCTCTATAGTGGAGTAATGCCAGGAGTCCCAGGTTCGAATCCCAGCCTGGGAATCCACCAAAAGAAGATTACATATGACATGCAAGTTTTTACAATATGAATTTGAATTTGAATTTGAATTTAAAATTTTGGGAGCGTCAGCACTTAGGCTAATTTGCTCCCGTCACATTATACGGGGTCCAGCCCCTTACCATTACAAATTACAACTCAAACGTTGCATAACTAAAAACTTTAAAACCTTAAAATGTTCTGACTTGTTAAAAGCTGAGGCTGTAAACGCGCACTCAGCACACACAAGGACATAAAACAGGACAACACACACAAAATTATACTGGCAATAGCGCCAGTCGCCAGAGCCTCGTTAGTCTCTTGTCCAGGGTGCACTACGTGGAAGTGAGGTTGACTTTTGGGTGCACTACGTGGAAGCAGCACCCCTTACACCCCTTTTTACAATATGGATAAATGTTCAACTGTAAACATCACATTGAATATGAACAATACTTACATTTCCCAACAAGCGAAATATGGTTATGGAAGTGAAATTGCAGAGAAGAAATGTTGACGGATAATTGCACTTTTGGTACAAGGTGTGGTGAGAAGTACGAATCCACTCTCATGCATGCTGCCAGGGCACGGGCCGATGCAGTCAGTTTTGGAAAATAATTTTCTTCATTGCTAAAGAAGAAAGAAAAATACTTTGAATATGGTGTGCATGCACTACAACAACATAATCAACATGAAATAGAATGAAAGACTTTGTAAAGGTAAATAATGCATTATATCTTAGATTATGACAACATACATTGTTAACAGATTATTATTTCAACCAATTTATGAGATGGTTTAACTGTATCATTTAAAGATATTTTTCTTGTATGTATATATTGCTTGCACTGTAGAATTATACCTATTGTAGTTTGTATGTAAGGCACCTCCAGTGGACTTTTTCAAAGAGAGACTGCATATTTAGAAATTCTGTTTACAAAACTAATTAAATTTTCTCTTTGCTTGCAGTAACGTCAGAAAATTGTAAAGTTATGGTGAGCATTTAATCCTTTTTTTAAGATTCTGAATTCTGGGGATGATACACTTAGTCCCATGCAGGATATGATGACCAAGGAGAGTGTAAGAAAAAAAATATCTGCATGACAAAACTGAAAGCTCTCACTTGAAACAGTGTATATGCTTTGCTAACACACATCAGGGGATGGTACAGATAAATCAGTATTGCCAATAAAGGCACATCAACGTATCAGTAAAATTGCCAATTTCACCAATTTCATATTTTTACAAATAGTAGGCAATTTATAGCAAAGTTCTGCCATTTTGTTACTTCATATGCCTTTGTTTTGTACAGTAAATGTCTCAATGTAGAGTTTAATTTTCTAAGGCAAAATATGTTGCAATCACCTTATTGCATACATTAGTTAAACAAACAGGACATTTAAGAAGTGTACTGGATCAACAGATTATACTTTGTCTGGATTGGCAAACATTTCATCAGTCCATTCTTTTATTCTTTGAAAAACAGATTTTGTGTAAAAACTATACCGGGTTATCCATTTGGGTATCGATAAAATAAAACATTAATAGAAACATAAATGTGATGGTAGGAAAATTTTCGTGTTGGTGTTTTCATGTGAAATGTGGGAGTTTTGCTGTAGTGTGTTGGCAACAATGAAGTTTGAACTGATTCGTTATTGTTAAAATGGCATTTACGGACCAGCAACGGGCTAAATTTGTCCCTCGGTATGCAAAGCGTGCAAGTGTTACACAAGTCCAACGGGAATTTCGTCATCAGTATGGTGTACGTAAAGTACCGAAATACTATATTGTTCTGGTATCAAACATTTGAAGAAACCGGTTCAGTGCTTAAAAAAACATGCAGGTGGTCGCAGTCGTAATCTTGATAGAGAAAGAGCTGGTAGTGAAGCCATGACAAAGAGTCCAAGGAAAAGCTTAAGACGACTGTCTGCAGAGATGAATGTACCGTATACATCTTGCCACCGTATTGTTCCTAAGTACCTACGTCTTTATCCATATCGCATACAATGCCTACATGCCTTACGCAATAGGGATCATGACGCCTGCTTCAATTTTGCAACCTTTATTGACCAAAAGATGGAAGAAAATGTAGGCTACTTGAACAACTGGCTCTTCACAGATGAAGCAACTTTTCACGTCAGCGGTAGAGTAAATAAACACAACTGCATTATTTGGGCCAAGGAAAATCTCCATGTCTCCTACGAGCTGGAAAGGGCAAGTCCAAAAGTTAATGTGTGGTGTGCAGAGAGTCGCAATAAAGTGTATGGACCATTTTTCTTTTCTGAGAACACAATACGTCCTATTCCTTACTTAGACATGTTGCAGTTCTTTATAGTGGCCCAACTGCGACAAAACAACAACTTGAACATTGTGTTTCAATTAGATGCCTAGTACTGGGCACAAGTGGTTTGTGACTTTCTTGACCAACATTTCAATCGTCGTTGGCGTGGCCATGGGGGACCAATTGCTTGGCCTCCTAATTCCCCAGATTTAACCCATCCAGACTTCTTCGTATGGGGTTTCGTTAAAGGCACTGTCTATTCACAGAAACTCACAGACATTGGGTTCATGATTTGAAACTCAAAATCACACAGGCTTTCGACAGAATCAACCCAGAGATGTTACACCAGACGTGGAATGAATTGAATCACTATTATGAGTTGTGCAGAGTTCGCAATGGAGGCCATGTAGAAAACTGAAAACTGTACCAAACTGTTAATAGTGTATAAAAAGAAAAACTCCCACCTTTCAGTCTTTTGAATACAATATTTCAGGTAATTACATTTTACCAAAACAATTTCACATCCATTTTATTTTATCCATACCCAAACGGATCCCCCTGTATTATGATGTACATATCCTTACTTGTGTTAAAATCTGAATAAAAAGAGAATAAATCACAAAACCTGGAGACAAAAAACACTGCAACACTATTGATGTTTCGAAGATATTCCATCCCTACCATCAGGATAAAAGGAAGGGACAGGGGAGGGAGGGGGGGAGGTAAGAGTACATGCTTTGGGCCTGCTTGTCCGGAATTGAAGGTTCTCAATAAAGGGGATGGGATATCATTGTAATGTTACTAACCATATATAAAGCTTAATATCTCCGTGATTTGTGGATTATTGTGTTTTCATCCTGATTTAAACACCGAGAAGAATATGTACTTGTCTGCATTTGTAATCTTCACGCATTTCAAGCTACACCATGAAGAACTTACTCCTCGCTGCTATGGTGGTACAACTGGACCCTCCATGTTGTAGCCACAGCCACATGTTGTACATTTGTCAGCTGGGGAAGATCAAGTCTGCAAAGTTGTGACTCAGATAGCTTAAATCTGCAGTAGGTTTGATACTGTGACCTGCAGTCACTCCAATACTGCAGGGCACATGTCACCTGTAGGAGAAAGTGCACAAATCTATTAGAAAAATAGGAAAAAAAAAATACTGCACACTTCAGCACCAACCCATGAAGGTGTTTTTTTTTTTTAGAGTGATAGAACTTTAAATTGAAATAAAACACATAAAAAAAATAAGTTTGAAGCCAATTGTGTTTTCATTTGAAAGATAACTTTCTGACATTTACTTTTTGAAAATAATTTCCTGCATATGTCCACCACGACTAGCTGTGATGAACCGGATTCGATCAGTCCAATTTTGAACCACTTTTTCAAGTAATTGGGGACATATGTCGTTAATAACATGAGTTATGTTGGCTTCCAAAGTGTCAATTGTTGCTGGTTTATCAACATAAACCAGAGACTTTAGATATCCCAAAGAAAATAATCCAGTGGCATTAGGTCCCATGATCTTGTGAGGCCAATTCACTGACAGCACCGATATTTCCGAAGTGGTCTATACGTTTGGCGAACAGAAAATGATTTTGGAAATATATTTCCACAATTTGTAAACGTTGTTGAGGCGTCAGTCTTTTCATGATCATTTGCCAATGCTCACTGATATGAAATGACAAAACAACATATCATCAAAACAAAACAAATGACAGCTATCCCTATCAAAATTTCTATCACTCTTAAAAAAACACCCTTTACAAACACATACAATAATTCGTGTAACTTATGAAAAACACAGAGTGGAACCTCGATTTTACTTTTTCAGGTGATGCAGGAAAATGCAATATCCAGGAACATAAAATTGGGGTTCCACTGGATTTACCTATCAATTTCAGTGACTGCTGCTATTCACAAAATGGAAAGGCAAATAAATGATATTTTCTTCTTTCACAAGTTACATGAAATCATTGTATTTGTGTAAAAAATAAATATATAACTTTTTTTACTGCGCAAATGATAAGTATTGTTTATTTGTAGTGAGTATTAACATCAAGTATCCACATGCTAACATAACAAATTACAAGTTATTACCTTAACATGTTGTCTACTTTTCATGCACCAATCATAACAGACACTTTACACTGAAAATTAGCATTGTTAAGGAGAAAACTTTTCACACTGAAATGAACAATTTTTAATAACTATGCTGACACTAATATTCACACTGAAATGAACAATTTTTAATAACTATGCTGACACTAATATATTCATTCTCATTCAAAGTAACACAAAGATGAAGAAATCTCCCTTACCTGTTCTCTAGCTTGATCATTCCACACTGCAGTTGAATCTGAAGCAGTAATGAAGGGCACAGGAAAAATATCTACCCTCGTCAATGCACGTGGCTGTGGATATCTCCATGTCATAGTTGGTGGATTTTCCCAGAATACAACCTGGTAGGGGAGGGGAAGATCATCATCCCTTGTTGCTGCTTCAACAAACTGGAAGGCTCCAGCTCTCAAGTCATCCTGGTAGTGCTGCTCCTGCGAGGAAGTGGGGGATGACAGAGGGATGGTCTGCTCACCTAGCTGTGTGGAACTCCTCTCCAGTTGTGGTGAAGATATACTCTCAGCAGTACTGCCTTCATCTGCTTCTGGAGACCTCCATAGTGTATTAAACTAAATAGAAAACTTGTCAACAGTTGAAACAATAACTACAACAAAAATAAGAATAACATAGTGAGACTATAAAAGAAATGTTATGAGGACTGTTTGAAAAGTCTAAAACATCTCATATAAAAAATTCTATCTCAGTTTGTACTTACTTGTTGCCATTGGAATAGCTGTTAGAAATAAACACTGAGTGCTCACTGCATTGCGACCACCCCTTCAAACAACAAGGAACGACCCAGCAGCTCGTGTTAATGAATAGACACAACACTACATGCTAGTTGAACAGCACACGTTAAAATGGGAGGTGGTCAGAATTTAACGTTGTTCCGAAAGGGCATGATTGTGGGTGCATCAATAACACAAACAGCGACACTCGTCGGAGGCGCCCGTTCCAGTGTAGTGAAGGTGTACAGAGAGTGGCAAGAAAATGGAGCAACAACCACCAAGAGGCAAAATTCAGAATTGCAAGAGCGTACGGAAGGTGACACCGTGGGGAGAGCATCAAGTCAAAACGGTTCGTGACAACTGAACACACCATCAGCGTTCGGGAATTATGGGACTAATACAACAGTGGATGCACAACACCCATATCCCATGCAACCGTGTGGTGCACACTGGCACGCATGAAGTTCCACAGCAGATGACCCACTTGTCACCCACTCCTCACGAAGCGTCACCACTGACTTTGTCTCGCTTGTGCCCACAAGCAAGATCATTGGACTGTAGACAATTGGAAAAGGGTGTGTTGGTCCTATGAATCACGGTTTCTGCTACACCACTGTGATGGGCATGCATGTGTGTGTGGTGCCAACAGCACAAGGCTATGGACCCTTCCTACCTGGTGAGTGCTGTACAGGCAGGTGGGGGTGACTGTATGGTGTGGGGTTGCTTCTGTTGGCATGGACTGAGACCATTGGTGTGTATGGACCACCATGTTACATTTGTTGTGTATCGGGAGGTGTTAGGGGACCACTTACACCCCACAATGCAACACTTCCACCCACACGGGGACGGCATTTTCCAGGACGAACAATGCACAGTGCCGAGGCGGGACTGTACTTGCTTAGCTGGAGGAACATTCCACAGAGATGCAGCATATGAATTGGCCCTCTAACTCCCACAATCTTAATCCCATAGAGCATCTGTGGGATTTTGTAGAATGAGCTCCTCAAACCATGCATCCTGCACCAATGTCAGTTGGCTCATTATGGGATGCCATCAGGAATATATGGTGTCAGATCCCCATGAAGACATATCAGAACCTCATGGAATCCATGCCACGTCGTGTCCAGGCCATTCGCCAAGCCACAGATGGACCAACAAAGTATTAGGTAGAAGGTTGCAATTCAGTGAGCACTCAGTGTAGATTAGAAAAAAAAATGATTTATAGTAACTTCATGAAAAATTGTGAAAAATGTGACACACTAGGGTTTGAAGTAACCAATGACACTTGCCAAAATCTGTAATGCTGATACATTAGCAATATACAGATTGCAGTGTACTTGTCCATTACATTGACTAAATTTTGATATTTGACTGTGTTCAGCAAGTTATGTAAGTGGAGCCAAGATGGCCACCATAAGACTTGCAAGACTCTAGTGCCTAACACAATACAAAGTAGTAGTCTGTGTGAGAACATGGAGTAGCGACGCTACAAGAGAACATGGATTAGCGACGCTACAAGAGAACATATTACAGTTGTTTGTAAATGTTGTATTTAGGTACGCAATACATTATAAAATGTCCGTTTGAATGTTCCCATTATGTGTACTACTTTGTCTACAGCATCACACAAATCCCTGGGAAAGCTACAGACTGCACCCCGATAAAAGAAGAGGTAGTTCTGTTGGTAAGACTGGATTAAAATATTTTTTCTACAAGGAAAACTAGTTCTTGAAGAATAAAAATCAGAATATTAAAATTTCTGTACTTTCAGAAACTAGTTTTGAAAATGCTCAATAGCAGTGGGTTCTTGAGGATTTGTGTTAAAATAGTGATGTAATGAGGCCTGAAATTTACCGATTTCAAAATACTAACACATATCCAATTGCTGAATGGAATGCAAGATTCCAATAAAATAATACAGGAAATATACTGGTGTAAGCACATGAAAACTTACCAGAGACTGCATCTCACTTAAGGTAGAATGTAAGCAGGTAACATGATCCGGTCCAATTTCAAACACAATAGGATCTGAGTCTGTAGAAATCTGCAATGGAAAGACATACAATATCAGTCCATGGATTTGTTTAAGATTACAATATCATCATTATCATCCTTTGCTGTTTTACAATATAAAACAATTATTTTTTGTGCTTAAATAGAATGTGACAGAACAACTCATCCCCTCCCTCTATGCATACAAGCAAGAAGGAAAAACACTAACATGTTAAGAAGAGGCAATAATTGAAGGGCTCGGGTGTAAAACACAGTGACTTTGATTGATTGATTGATTTAGTTTATTTTACTTCGCGTTTTGTGCCTCTTGGCTAATTTGCGAAGATGGGGATGAGTGATGAAATGATGAAATTGATGAATGGACATTCACAAACAACCAAGCCCGACCGGGATTCGAACCCGGGACTCTTAGCATCGCAGCGCGATGTGCTAACCACTCAGCTACAGGGTCGGGCTAAAACACAGTGACATTTTGGCCATTTTTGAGTAACAAAGAAAAATGTGCTATCCTTCAATTCTTGTGTGAAATTGCCATGTCATACAATTTGCATTGGACTCAGTGAAGCCTTCTGAAATTTGTAAACACAACACGAAAACAATTTATCTACAGTGTAGCTTCTAATCAAGTGTTTTCTTACTGAACTCAGAAATGACCAAAATGTCACTTATCATATTTTACACCCAAGCCTTTCAATAATTATTTTTTCTAGCAACATTCTAATAATATGCTTATTATTATTTACTCTTTCATTTGTGCTCAATGAATTTGGGCAGTTCATGTGTAAAAATACCCCTTACCAAATCCTTTTTTAATTCCAGTACACAATGAGAATTAGGGCAGAACAGATATTGGTATCAATCAATATCTGTGGTACCAGTATCGCAAAGTAGTGGTACAAATTAATAATCATGAATATTAGCCAATATCTGCTATGTTGGGACCATTAGGATTGAATGTATAATGCAGAAAAATGTAAAATGTTGGGACTATTAGGATTGAATGCATGATGTGGGAATATGTAAAATCTGGGAACGAAATCAGGGTTCCACTGTATATCAGATCAACCAAATTATCAGCAATTTTGCCGATATACCAATATTAGCCAATACCTATAGAGTGTTGATTAATTCCTAACTTAAAACTACATTATGAACTTGATATTGTTGCAGCTTTCCAGTATTACCAAAAACTGATAAGAGGCACTCTGCAACTGTGTTAGTTCAAAGTAGATTTGCCTCAATCTTAAGTAAACCATTAATCTGTCAAAAAAAAAAATCTGCTTCACTTGACACAGAAATGCAAAATTTAACCATCCACCTTGTAAAAGCTAGGGTAAAGATGAACAAAGAATCATTTGTAGATAGATGTGCACATTATGTACCTGTATTTGAGGAAATTCATTTTCCAAAATCCATGGTTCCCACAAGAGGCTTCCTTCCACAGAACAGCTCCATGGATTGAGGAGAATCTTGGATCTGAAGCATGACAAAAAACGTAATCTTCAATGTAGTGTACAAATAACTTAAATAACACTAAATTTAATCTCAAATATGACATGATATTACAGACTGTTATAAAATAAAGAAATTACAAAATGTAACAGAAAAAAAATGTTTTTGCTACGAGATAATATGTTTTCCTACGAGATAATATGTTTGAATATTTCAGCTGAAATCCTTTGAATCAAATCAATTTATGTTAATTATTGTAGGAGTAATGATCAAGCTATTAAAACAAAAGTACATGATTAACTTTTTAATTACTTTCTGATCCAATATATCAGTAAATGATTGATTGATTTGTTGTTTTAAGTCCAGTTTATGTACAGTAATGCTAATCGGGACTGGACCTACAGTTTAAAATGGGATCTGAACCCCTATGTGCCTCCACCAGGTATCGAACCCAGGACCCCTTGATTACAAGGCGACAACACTACCACTGTAACATCTGGGAGGTCATATCGGTAAATGAACTGAAAGTTTACATGGTGTCCTTTTGGGATATTTAATGGCAAATATAAAAGACAATTTTCTACTTGTTAAGTTAAGAGTGACTTAGTTATGAAATACATGTCCCTTGTTTACATAGGCTATTCGGAAATCAACCTCCGTTTCGCTGGTATGAGCACATGCGTTACTGCATCATCCTAGCCCATGTGCAGAAGTAAGCGGTCATGTGTTGGTTCACATCATCCCAAGTGGTTGGTTACTGTGTTCAGTGCTTAGTGTGCAGCGAGTGGAGAATGATGGCTGGTATAACTGCTGCTCCCGCCAAATGTGAGGTTCACGGTGTGATCCAATTTCTTCAGGCTGAAGAACACAGCGCAGGTGAAATCCATCACAGAATGAGTGCTTCGTATGGGGAGAAGTTCATGAGTGTGAGAGAATGGTACCAAAAGTTTTGAGATGGACTATGACAGATCATAAGTTCTCTAGTTGAAAATGTTGTATATAAAAATAATCACGCTGTACAAATTACAACTTTGCCAGCAATGTGTAAAAAACTACAATGGCAATCATGCTGTATGAATTATAACTTTGACAGCAATGTACAGAAAAGTGACATTGGCAATCGCATTGTATAAAATAGAGGAATAGGAGTGTGGAGAGATTCTGTGGCTTAGCTGAATGGAAGCCGTGGTTGTAAGTTTTTGCGATGCAAGTGAATCGGATTGTTTTTTAATAAATTTCAAGCATGTTTGCATGTAAAAATTAATAAAAACCTGAAATTACTAACACCAGACTTGTTTTTGACATTTTGCATGAGTTAGCGTATGTGGTTTAAGCCTTAAAGGTAAAAATCCAAGTAAGGAAGTTGGTCCCCTTCGATTCTCCAGTTGCCAGAAGTGCTACGAGAATAGGTAGGCGGTCACAGGACGAACCGATGTGCACAATGAAGGTGGCCAGGGAAGACCATTTATCGTGACTAATGACATTGTGCAACCTGTGGACAGAGTGATTTGCGAGCGCCGCTGCTTCACGATATCGGACATGTCTTCTGAATTTCTGGAAGTCGGGCAAACAACACTTTAAAAGATTGTGACTGTAAAACTGGGTTTCACAAGTCTGGTGCAAGAAGGGTACCCCAAGGGCCTCAACGAGATCAAAAAAAGCAGTGTATGGGGTCAGCATTGAAGTTTCTGGAATGCTATCAAACAAATGGTAACACTTTTCTGCCCAAAATCATGACAGGTGACGAAACGTGGGTCCACTTTGAAAACGTTGAAACCAAAGAACAGTCGAAACAATGGATGCATACGAACTCACCAAACAAACCCAAAAAGGTGCGACCGATGTTGTCCTAGAAGAAGCAACAGCGTTTGGGACCGTCAGGAGGTCTTGCTGATAGACTTTATGGAGCCTGGTACGACCATCACTGCAGCAGTGTACGATGAAACCCTTAAAAAACTTCGACCGGCGATTCAGAACAAGAGGCGAGGCATGTTGTCCTCGGGGATTGTTTCGGTTCACGATAATGCGCAGTCACACAAGCCTTAATTCAGAAATTTCAGTAAGAGGTGTTTGACCACACTCCCTACAACCTGAACCTCGCACCCATCGACTTTCATTTCTTCGCGAAGATGAAAGTGTGGTTGGGGTCACAGAGATTTGAGAGAAATGAGGAGCTGATGGATGGGGTTCGGAGTGGCCGAGTTCCCTGGCGGCAACCTTCTTTAACAAGGGCATACAAAAGATGGTGCCACACACTGACAAGTGCCTGAATTCAAGTGGCAATTATGTTGAAAAAAATAGCTCATGTATGTGTGCAACTTTTGTGCATAATAAATTTTACTTGCCTTTATTTATATCTGTTTTATATCGTGCCTCCCGGAGGTTGATTTCCAAATAGCCCTCATATTATGACTACAAGTAGCACTTAATTGAAAAAAATGTATACCAGTTCTAAATTCAGATTTTTCCATATTTATGGCTAAATGAAAAATCAATATTTGAAACAAAAAAAGTGAGGGGGGAGCAAGTAGTACATGTTCAACACTGGTAGAATAAACATTTTTAAAAATAATACATTCCAATTTCTACAAATGTTTATTAATGTTTAGAGTACTCACTTGTCAAGATGAATTAGTTTGATGAGAGTAGAAGTGACCACCACAGTTGCACAAATTCTATCCACCAGGAATGAAGGATGTTTCCAGCTGGTGTACTTCTGTATGCGGTTCACATTAACTGCCAAACCTCCGGTGCTTATTAACACTTTGCTCGAAGAAGTTTCCAGTGCTAAAACCACCTGTTGCATACCCATGGAAATGCTAGATACATTGCCCATTAATTTGCGGAAATTTTGCATAAGTCTAACTGCAACTGCACCTTCCTGTTTTACATGTGCTTCTGGTTGGAGGCTGAATTGTTCCTCTGATGATTTTCTCAGTTCAGTGCTAAAACAGTCTGACACTCTTTTGCAAATCTTCAGCAGGCATTCCCACCTTGGAATGCTAAAAAATACTTTCATAGGCCTACCAAACTGCACATTCAATTGAGCTGAAAAGAAGTAGAAATGCTTGGAATCAAGAAAGTAATATAAGGGCTGAGTCGATATTGATGCCGATGTATCGGTTGATGCCTGTGGTATCGGTCAATACCAGTGGTATCAGAATCAGAAAGTATCGATTGGAATTTATTTATCAATACCAGCTTATGAACACCTCCATAACTTGATTTTACAAGAGTGAAGTCACTTATATTTTACTGTGACCACAGAATTAGCAAGTGTGATCAAATAAATAGCCCGGATTAAGTTAACACAGTAAAGTAACGCGACAACTGGGATATTGTGATGTGAATTGTAAACCAAACTACCTGATTAAATATTAATACCTTAATTACAATACTTATTTCACATGGATATCAATGTCATTGGTCATATTGAAATTTTATGTGACGATCTTATGTGTCTCCTTAAATTGTTCAATAAAAGAGTAACTTATGAACAAACAACTATAATTCATAAACCCTGTCAAAGGTATTTACATAAAGAAATATATATAGTAGTTCAGATTGTACAATGAATTAAAAGTTACGCAGGATGCATTCCAACTCAAGGTCAATGTTGTGCATCAACATGGTACAAATTCGTAAATATTACATATGAGTTTTCATATGCCAATGGATGATATGAAAGTGACTTAATCAGTATACAACAATCGAATCACTTCAAAATAAGTTTCAAAATCTATATTATGCTTTGCATAATCAGTATAATTAGTAGTGATACACTAATTCACTAACATCGAAGCTAGTAATGTATGCAACATAAATTTTGTTGTACTTTCTCATCTTCCAAAGTCAAATGAACACAAAATTCTAAAGTTTTCACTAATAGACCAGAGTTGTGAACCGATGTTTCCTGATATTTCTTCTCATGTTATGAACTTTGTCATTCTCATGCAAAGAAACTCACGTATACCAAAATATATTTTACCATTTCTGCGACGGTGAAATTTGGATAACGGCCTTTTACATTGTTTATACTTTACATTTGGCCTAAAAAAAAAGTTTTGGCCCAGAGCAAACTTGCTCTTTCTGGATGCCATTTTTCTAAAGCCCACAAGCAGGCATGCCAGGTCGGGTCCCTTCAACCCATTTACAGGCTACTCCCGCGAACTTTTTGATATATTAAAAATCATTTTTGAATGTTTTATATTCAAACCGGGAATAGATAAATACAATGCTTGATTGGAACATAATCGAATTATCAAATTCAGAGTACCTGTCTCCTTGCCGAAACCAGGAGGAGGTATACGTCTTTGCGTGGATACATCGGAATATTTTATATGAGCGAAATACAATTTTATAGAATGTTATTCCATGAATATTGCTGTGATACCTTCTTTACACAATAAATTAGTTTTTTATTACTTAACTACCAGTTTGTACTCATTTTGCATCATAAAATGTTTGATAGAAGATTTTTCTCTCAGCGGGAAAAAGGTTTTTCACATAAGACACAGATTTTTACCTCAATGAAATTTGGCAATAACAATCAACTTTTACGTAATTGAGATTACCACATACAATGCTTCTTCAGCCAAATCATTGAATTTAATAAAAAAACAAGTTTATAACATCATAATTTTGCTTGAATATGAACACAAATTGTATAGAGCATGGGTGTATACCCATATTATCTTGAAAAACTTTGTGAATCGAAACTTTTGGGTGTTTTTACACTCATTGCTCTCCTACCGTAAGTGCACCGGTCCTCTACCATAACTAAAATTAATTCACTATATTTTTATTTTTATTACAATGCTTGAACTTCAAAAATGTACACTTATTTTTACTAAGTTAGAACATGTCAATCAATTACAATTTAGGTTTCACGTTCTCTAAATAACAGAGATTCACAAAATGTGAGTTTTTATGCTACCTGGATTTATCTTTTATAATGGTACATAGCCAGGTACTTACATGATTTTGTGAAGAAATCCGTCAACGTTATAGTAAGCAGTGAAGGGGGAATTCCAGTCTTTGGGTGTGGATCACCTGCTCTGGTTTCCAGTAGTGGAACATCAAAGTCCTCCATGCGGGGAATACATTTAGAGGATGGGTCTAGAGAAAAAGAAATAAGAGGAAATATCATTTCCAGGAGCAATACATGTGTGAGAGACAGAACATATTTAAAGGTGAAGGCAAATAATGCCCTTGCACAGGAATATAATTACTACAGAAGAGGAAAAAATCAGGATGTTATTATATTTGCCTTAATTAATTAAAAGGCATCTTTCATTGAACAGGAATCACATGACTTACACAAACACTAGAGCCAAATCGATACCAGTTGTTGGTATCAGTTCAAACCAGGTTTGATATCGAAATGCAGAAAATAAAATTTTATCACCAGTAATTAACATTGCTTCTCTGCAATCTGGGTATCACGTGAGTCTGTAAATGCCGACATGGTAAAACACTAAAGCAGAGTAACAGAAGGAAAAAAAAGCCCAATCTCATTTAGCATGAGTCCTAAACCATATATTTGGCATTTTTGGTATTGAACCAAAGATCTGTGTGTTGCTACTGTTAAAAGGGTTAAGATTATACCTAGAAACAAGTCTGTAGCACTGAGAAAAGACTTATCTATTTATACGTTATTATCCAAATCAAGAACATGTGACACACTCTTCTTACATTAGCTAGCTGGTGCTAAGAATGAATACCTTTTACTATGTACCCTGAGGAACACATCTTCACGCACACATCAAAAAATGATGCTTCAATCTTCTGACTAAGACTCAAGCATGACAGGAAGCTATGCGGTTGAGAAATGACAACAGTCAACAGAGGCCTCACTTCCCTTCTGCTTGTAATACCATCATCAACAGAGTCTTCTTCTGATGCCTCATACCTGGATAAGAAAAGAAAACAAATTAAAATTGTATTTTATGGGTATTCTTGCACATATAACCACTCAAAAAAATAATGCTGTGCATTGTATTCTACATTACAATTATGATGGGTGCATCAGCACTTAGATTTTTGCACCCTTTAACATGGAAACCAGTCATCACCAGAAAAGTAGATTCTCTAGTGCTTTAACAAACTTAGGGATGGTATCGATTAATCGGTACTCTATCGGCATCGGCCGATATAGGCATATCGGTGTATCGGTTTATCGGTAAAATTATAGATTATTTTACCGATCCGATATATCGATAAATATCTGATAATTTAGTGCAAAATTCTGCCATTTTTTGTAGTTTTTATGGATAATCTCCATGCCCTACTTTCTAAAAAAGTAAATGTCTAAATATGCAATTTCATTTTCACTGCAGTCACCTTGAAACAAACATTTATTAAGGAGGTCAATGAACTTTTTAGGTTCTTCAAGGACAATTTCTAATTTTATATCGGATCGGTAGAATATCAGTTATCGGTATCGGTAAATTTCATATTGTTACTTTATCGGTATCGGCCAAAATTTCATATCGACCCATCCCTAAACAAACTATTAACCAAGCTTTTAAGTTTTAAACTGCACTTGCTATTAATAAAAACAAGTTTATTAAACATTGTTAAAAATAAATTAAGAAAATAAACCATAACATTCTATACAGAGTATCTCTGATCAAGAAGGTGGTTGAAGAAAAATTGGAATATATTTTCATTCCCAAATCCTACATTACAAAAACCCTTCATATTCCCTGAGTCTTCCAAATCTGTAGATGTATTTTCCGATAGTCTATTTCTCTGACTTCCCCAGGTTTTCCAGGTCAGTGATAACTGTGACTATGAACTAAGACTACCATATTGTATTATTCCAGTAATTGATTTTTTTTTAAGGTCACTTCCTTCATTATCATAACTTATTGTGTCTAGGACTGAGATGTTTCATACAATATATTCACATTCAACACATCATAAAACTACCATGCCCTGATAAAAGCTGGTGCTACGTAATAGCCCTCAGTAACACATACATACTAAAGAGGAAATTATTGCAGAGTAATTTCAGGTAATGCATGTTACATTTCTATTCTTAAACTTTTGTGCTAATATCAAAGAATTTAAAGGTTAAAATATACAAGACTGTAATTATGACTGTACTTTTGCATGGATACACTAAAAGAGGAATGTAAATAAAATCTTTAAAAAAAACAACATATGAGAGATGAAACAACAGGGAAGTGGAGAAGTTATATAATAATGAACTGCATAATCTACAGGGTGTCTGATAAGTCATCCCTATTTTTAAATGATTATAACTTCCTTATTTGCTAATCAATTCTGTTCCAACTAGTGTTGTTATAGATTCCACTCACCGAGGTCTTGTTCACCATAATTCAAAACTTCACATAAACTCCAAAATTCTGGACACATTTTCATAATCAAATAGGTACAACAACTGTGAAATATGTGATACTGTACCGTACAGTTATCTTCAGATGTCCTTGTGCCTTTTCGACACAAATGTGAACATTGTCACACACCCAATATTGATAGTTGCACCCATTAACAAAGCCCTCAACATGAAATACAGCCTTATCCGACCACAAAATGTTATCAAACAGTTTAGACCACTCAACATGCCATGATGGAAAATTTGCAGAAAATTTCATCCTCCTGTCAAAGTCGTCGTGGAACAATTGCTGGATGTAATGTGACTTCTATGGCTTAAATGAGATACTCTTTCATGAGACCCTAGACACAGGAATATGTGAACTCCTTGTTAATGTATCATTAAGGATGGCAATATTGTTGGCTGTCCTTGACATTGACTATCTTCCATTATGTCAAAACAAAACCTCACTGAATGAAATGTACAATGACACTAGATGCAATGGAATCGGTTAACAAATAAAGAAGTTATAATTATTTAAAAATAGTATGTTACTTACCACCCCCTGTATATTCATGCCTTGATATTATTAGGGTAATTACAGTAAAAAGACTTCGGAGTGGACAGAAAAGTTAACAGGGTTCTTGGAAACCTGATGGTTAGATACCTCTGGGAAAGCCAAGGTGAAGATCGAATGGCAATACAGTAGAACCCCGATCTTACATTTTCCCTCATTATACATCCAATCTGCATGGTCTCAATAGAGCAAAATTCCATAAAATTTTCCCAGATTGATACATTTTCCTGCATTTTTAGGTCTTTCAACTTTGTCCCCTGAAAAATGTAAAACTGAGGTTCCACTGTATTAAGATGGATCTGAAGTAAATTAGTTACAAGTGGATTTATTTTGGCCAGGTGGAGAACGCCAGTGTGTTGGTTAATTTTTTTGTGTATATACGTGTGTTAGTGTGCCAAGTACCATGATACTGTTGCATGCATAAGTAAACACTTACCCTCCATCTGATTCTTGTTCATCAGTTTCCCACTCTCTAGGACTGCATTTTTCATCTTCTTGCGACAGTGTCGCCTGGGCAGCTGATTTTGATGTTCTTCTTCTTCTTGAATGAAGCCTCCTTGAATCAAATCCCTCCACCATAGAAGCAACCCCGCTGTTGGAGGTTATGTCGTACAAAACCAATTTTATCTTTCCTCCCGTCACAAGAATTTCTGTGGGAACAACACTGTGCGTTACCTGCACATGCTTCGGCTGCAATTTCACTTCTTTCGGAGAACTCACGCTTGACATGTCACAATCGACACCACTGTCAGGAATAAGATCTGCTAGCTTGCCCTCCTGTCGACCCTTTATCACCATGCTATTTGAAAAAGTGAGGTCTTGAAAAATGGAAAAAAACTCCGAAAATATTGTTGTGACAAGTTTTAACTGGCTTAAGCTGATGGATACTTCAATATCAGAGACAGCATTCACTTCGGCTGAATGACCACATACGAGAATGATCCTAAAAGACTTCCCTTTCTTCTGCTGGTAAACTATAGCTGGGGCAGCACTTATGCAGAGATCAAACCTGAAACAAAAACAACAAAATGCAGGCATGACCAGTTTACATGTGAAATTCTGAAATTTCCTAAATATCTTGGCAGTGGCATAGACATTGATTGACTCACTTTTCTGTGATTGATTGATTTGCTTTATTTTACCTCACATTTTGTGCCACTTTTGGCTAATTTGCGAAGATGGGGATGAGTGATGATATGATGAAATTGACGAGTGGACACACACACATCCATGCCCAGGCAAAAATTTGAACCCAGGACCCCTGGCGTCGTAGCACAATGTGCTAACCACACCGCCAAACTGATGTAGCAATCTTTCCACATGGGAATATAGGTTCATTGCAACAGCTGTGGTTCGATCTTTAGTAAAAGCACACAAAACACGTCAAATAATTTTGATCATTTAGCATCACTTTTCTACCTTTCTATCTTAATTGCAATCATGTGAATAAATTATGATTATACAGGGTGACAAGAAATAACCCGTACTAATGTTTGTGATCATAAATTTATTAAACTGAAACAATTGAGCAAAACAACACTGAAGAACAATGACATGGGACCTTAGGAACAAGATATTCAGCCGGTTTCGAAGTGGCCTCCCTGGGCGGCGATACAGAGGTCCAAACGGGCTTTGAAATTTTGGGCGATGGGCCGCAGGTCCTCGGGCGACAATCGGTTCCACTCATGATGCAGCGATTGCTTCAGCGACTCCAAACTGTGGTGGCGTTTAGCACATACCCTGGCCTTAAAATCGACCAGACACTGTAGTCCATTGCGTTGGGATCCGGCGAATAGGGCAGTCATTCCGTCGATGCGATAAAGTCCGGAAAATGGGTTCTACACCACGCTTGCATCATTTTCGTCCTGTGGGCCAGAGCGGAGTCTTGCTGGAATGTCTATTGCGTATCACCGAAGCATGGGCGCCGACTACGTGGGTGCTCCGGGGCTCGAGCACCCACATAAATAATCTTGTGGGTGCGCCGCACCCACAAGATTTTTGGTTTGATAAAATCAAAATAAAATAAATATTTCTCACTTGCCATTATCAAAAAATAATAAGCAATTAAAACATTGAGATGGGACAGACTTTGATAAAGACAAGCTAACATTTCACAGGGACATGTTTCTAGATGTGTGCAGAACGAACAAAGAAAAAGTGGCCAACTTGTCAGACATTACAAATATTTTAAGTAGAGAAAACAGTGGTCCCATGCGTGAAATGCTCACAGAATTTGTGAAGTTTGTACGGGTGATTTTAACTATACCTGTTACTTCTTGTACCTCTGAGCGGTCATTTTCAGCACTTAGACGATTGAAAACGATTTTGCGGTCAACAATGACCCAAAAAATATTGAATGATTTGGCAATTTTGCATGTTCATAAAGAAATTACTAAAAATATTGACATTACCAAAATTGCAAACATATTCAGAAGTGCAAATGACGTAAGAAGGAATGTGTTTTATATTGAAAGTTAACATGTCATGATTATTATTATTATTATTATTATTATTATTATTTGGTACATAAAGTTAGTCATTTTGTAGTTTCTGTTCACAACAAAATCTGTGACAAAATCCTTGCATAGTTCTATCTGCAATACAATTAAAATTATTTGCATTTATGCAGATTTTTTCATTTTAATTTGTATGAATGTGGTATTTTCTTTTAGTAACGTGTTGATAATATAATTGCCTCTTGGAATCATTGTGCATGTAAGTTGTTTAAAGTATACAATACTTGATAATTACAGATCTAACCGCCATTGATATGCACCCACAGAAATTTTGGAAAGTCGGCGCCCTTGCACCGAAGTGCTGCTGGTCCCACAAAAGGACGCCGTTCTCGAGAATGTAGCAGCGGTACACTTGTCGGTTGATTTTGACCCCTTGATCCACGAAAACCAGGGGTGTCTTGCCGCTTGTGCAAATTTCGCCCCACACCATGAACGACTGCAGATTTTGGCGGTGTTCGACGATGGCTGAGGTTCAGGGAGCCTCTGCAGACCAGGTCCTGTCGTTTCGGTGTTTGTGCGCCTGCTCCATGGTGAACAGCTTCTCGTCTGTGAAGAGAATGCGCTCCCATCGCTGACCTGCGGCCCGGCGCTTCAGAGGGAGGCATCTTTTGAGTCGCAGGCGCTTGTTTTCGTCCGTGAGAAGCTGAACTTTTCGGAGATTGTACGCCTTGAGGTTGAGGTTCTTTTTCGCCATTTGCCGCACCGATTCACGGTTCATCCCGATCTCATGGGCGACTTTTCTCTTGGAGACCCTCGGATTTCGCTGAACTCGCTTTTTGATGATCTTGCGGTTCTGGGACGTGTTGACGGTAGGCTTTCTTCCTCTTCCGGGATAGTCGCCTTCATAGCTGAGCTCCTTGAATCGCCGAACTGTGCCTGAGACTGTCACTTTTGGAACACCCAGCAAACGAACAATTTCACATTGACGCTTTCCTTGACGTCACAGTTCCAAAATTGCACTGCGTTTGGTTGACATTATGAAACACAAAGAAAGTGACCGTTATGAAGCCGAAACAACAGGTACAGTTACAAAAGACTATGGCGAATCCAATAACAACAATTATTTGGCTACAGTACACTACATTCTTGGCAGGATATGCCAAATTAGTACGGGTTATTTCTTGTCACCCTGTATGATCAGACAAATTTGCTTTAGCCAAATTTCATTACCTGACCTCATTTGGATTTAATACCACAAGTTGAATCCACCTTAATGTAGACATGTATACACAAAGTAATTCTCACCTTGTAATAAGTGGAAGAAGCGTTGCTTCCTTTGAGTAGGAATAATTGCCAGAAGCCAAGTTGTTCCACTCAAGGGCAGGATTCTCGCTCATGGTCTTCAGTTCAGTTGCAGCATTCTTCTCTTGGAAACAGTGCTCAAGCTCCCACAAGGTACCTTTCAAGAGAAATATTTATGAAGCCAAATCATAAAATAATAATAATACCCCAGTAATGTGTGAAAAATTGAATTTTTTAATTACGTAACAGGTATTTTAATATTCTGATGTAATTTCTGAATATTTTAAAGTAAAACTCTGCTAAATTGATGCATGTAATTGGTGTTGAATACTTGCACACTAATATTAATTAATAAATTGAACAAACTTTAATTATTACAATTATCAAGTATCAGTATCCGTATTGGTGGGAATCATTAAGAGCAGAAGATTTAGAAGCAGCACTCTTCTCCACGATTATGAACAGCTTGTCATCAATGCCAATGGTCTTATGCTCATGAAATTGGGGTTTACCTGACAGAAAATCAATATGTCCTTGTGCCACACTTCAAGCATCAAGGTAGTATTCCTACTCACACCACACACATGCTCCAACATATCCACACTATGGCAGTAGTGATGCAAAGTCACAATGTAAAAGTTGTCATCCTTGTACCCTCACTGCATGAGAATATGCAACACTTGCAACTACATACCAATGCTGCCACCGACTTCAAACCCATGTGCTATAGTTAGTTGGTTGGTTGGTTGGTTAGTTAGTTAGTGTTTTTGGGGGGGGGATGAGTGGGACAATGTCATGAGGAGTACTGTTAGAAAAGCATGAAATGTTTGAGTTAGTGTTTTTGGGCAACAACTTTCATGGGCAATGATGTTTTGCCTGCTTATATTACACATATTTGTAAACTCCTTGTGCATTGCTAAAACATATTGTTTATTGTAATCTTCTGAAATCAATAATCCTGAGCACCTGCCACAAGAATCCTTATTTTGCAAACAAGCACCAGATCATCCATTTTCCTAATGTCTCAATGAAGTGTTTTCAAACCAGAGTAACCCCAACTCTAATCATTAATAACATGAAAATTGTAAGAAATGTCCCACACCTCTGTACGGTATTTTCACAATGTTATATCTACATTATCCTAGGTTAGTGCCATGTGGAAATGTGATGTGTGGCTAACTGGGTACATATTATGGGTATAAAATCCAGGCTGAAAATGCTGGTAACTCAGGAATTGCCAGTGGGTGAAGACAGCATGTACACATGCACAGTTACCTGCAATAAATATGGAACACCTAGATCATAAAATACTCACTTCAATGTTTGGCATAATGCGTGCTGCCTAACTATACAGCAGAGGCTAACACAATTTTGAAAGAAAGAAAAAAATACCTGGAATTCTGAATCAAACCTGCGTGATCTAGGCAACCCTTGCAAATTGTGTCAGATGAGACTGCATCTGCTTTATTATGATGATTACTAGAAAACCTAGTGTTGCCAGATGCAACTATATTTTCATGGATAACAAAAATCTTATATTACACATATTTGTAAACTCCTTGTGCATTGCTAAAACATATTGTTTATTGTAATCTTCTGAAATCAATAATCCTGAGCACCTGCCACAAGAATCCTTATTTTGCAAACAAGCACCAGATCATCCATTTTCCTAATGTCTCAATGAAGTGTTTTCAAACCAGAGTAACCCCAACTCTAATCATTAATAACATGAAAATTGTAAGAAATGTCCCACACCTCTGTACGGTATTTTCACAATGTTATATCTACATTATCCTAGGTTAGTGCCATGTGGAAATGTGATGTGTGGCTAACTGGGTACATATTATGGGTATAAAATCCAGGCTGAAAATGCTGGTAACTCAGGAATTGCCAGTGGGTGAAGACAGCATGTACACATGCACAGTTACCTGCAATAAATATGGAACACCTAGATCATAAAATACTCACTTCAATGTTTGGCATAATGCGTGCTGCCTAACTATACAGCAGAGGCTAACACAATTTTGAAAGAAAGAAAAAAATACCTGGAATTCTGAATCAAACCTGCGTGATCTAGGCAACCCTTGCAAATTGTGTCAGATGAGACTGCATCTGCTTTATTATGATGATTACTAGAAAACCTAGTGTTGCCAGATGCAACTATATTTTCATGGATAACAAAAATCTTATATTACACATATTTGTAAACTCCTTGTGCATTGCTAAAACATATTGTTTATTGTAATCTTCTGAAATCAATAATCCTGAGCACCTGCCACAAGAATCCTTATTTTGCAAACAAGCACCAGATCATCCATTTTCCTAATGTCTCAATGAAGTGTTTTCAAACCAGAGTAACCCCAACTCTAATCATTAATAACATGAAAATTGTAAGAAATGTCCCACACCTCTGTACGGTATTTTCACAATGTTATATCTACATTATCCTAGGTTAGTGCCATGTGGAAATGTGATGTGTGGCTAACTGGGTACATATTATGGGTATAAAATCCAGGCTGAAAATGCTGGTAACTCAGGAATTGCCAGTGGGTGAAGACAGCATGTACACATGCACAGTTACCTGCAATAAATATGGAACACCTAGATCATAAAATACTCACTTCAATGTTTGGCATAATGCGTGCTGCCTAACTATACAGCAGAGGCTAACACAATTTTGAAAGAAAGAAAAAAATACCTGGAATTCTGAATCAAACCTGCGTGATCTAGGCAACCCTTGCAAATTGTGTCAGATGAGACTGCATCTGCTTTATTATGATGATTACTAGAAAACCTAGTGTTGCCAGATGCAACTATATTTTCATGGATAACAAAAATCTTAGTGCACATAATAATAATTTAACTTACTTGTATTGACACTCAACTTGTTAACATCCAATTGATATTGCCGATCTTCAACTTCTGAACCCGGCACTCCAAGAATTCTGGCTTGTTCTGCCATCTGGTATATGTCTGCACGCACAAATATCCGTCCAAGAGGGTTGGTTACTTGTGGAGTAAGGCGGATTGATTCCACTTGAATTATGCAAACATCATGAACCACAGACCTCCCCTTCTCCTCTCTGGGTGAAGCGTCAACCTGCTCATTAATGATTATTGATGGAATAAAGAGCCTGATGTCTTTGGTTTCGATGTATAACAATGGCAGTGTATTACTATTTAGGTTTATTCCCCTTAATGTTTGTTCTGTTGAATCTTGCAGTCCATAGCCCATTAAATTTGGTGAAAGCTTAAGGCGCAACAGAGGTTCAAAGACGTGCAGAAAATGTTTTAATGGCTCGGCGGAAATGAGAAAATCAACTGGTTGTATCTTGAGTACTACTTCACTGATATAACGAGCTTGTTCTTCCACGTCAACTGGCTGGTTTTGGTTTTGTCCTTCGTGCAAGTTTTTCCTCATGAGTTGGGACCATTTCTGGTGAACATTTTTGCACAGTGCACGAGTGTATGTCACAGAGACAAAGCCATTGCTTGGTTGGCTTGTAGGTGACCACGAGTGGAGGGAATGATGGTGACTGTCAGAAGGCACAGGGTGTATGTCGCTTGATGCATCATCATTAAATCTCATTACCATTCCGTAATGCAATCCAGGTTTCCATGCAGGATCTTGATGAAATCTATCACATGCAAGAAAATGTACAAGTACTGTAAGCCAAATATCCTACAAGTAATTTCTTAATATTACATATTTAACCCTAGAAAGCTAACGTGTCCTGTGCGAAACGTTAAAGGTAACCATACGTTTGGTGGACTACTGATTTCTGCAGAATTAAAACACAGCCTAAATTTTGCAAAAAACTATTTTATTTACTACAAAAGACAGCATATACTTCCAAAATACACGAATAGCATGGCAGGAATGTAAAATTACATTTTTACAAGTCTCGTGTGCACTCAAAACAACACTTTGACTGGTGTTCACCACACACATGGCTTTGGAGCAACGGCATTAGGAGAATCTGGTCATCCTAATCCTGCTTGAGGAACAGAATGCACAAATATTCAGTCCTTGTTGTTGTTGTTGAGCATCTACATTAGTTTTTGGCATTTTCACATTCAGGATGATAGCAAAATCTTACGAAGTTGCTGTGGAAGTTTTGATGTACGTAGACACTAACGTTTCGTCCACCAGACGACGCCAAATTAAACATCGTTAAAAACACACTAAAGGAATGCTTGTAAAAGGACACCAATACTTCCCTATCGATCTCTCTGATCCAAATGAAGGTAGACTGAACGGGGAGCGGAAGAATTTAGTGGAAGGGGTGAAACAAGAAAACTGCCCCAGATGCGTAGTCTGCCAGATGAAGCGTTAGCTTTCTAGGGTTAAAGTACTGTATTTAATGAAACAATAAGTTACATTTTCTTGGACGGAGTGGAGTAGAAAGTACAAACAGTATGCTCAATCTGGAAAACACAACTAAATTAGCTATAAGAAGTAAGTTGTGGTACATAGTATTTTGTACCAGACAAAGAGTACTTTTAATACTGCAAGCCTTCATGTTTTGAAGTAATTTACCTTTTGCATTCCCACTTAACCATATTGTTGTTGAAATGAGTGTTTTCTATAATGAAAAAGTTATGCATATGCTTCACACTCAATTTGATATTACTGAGGATTTCTTATTAATTCACTAATTTCTTATTGCACAAAATGTGCATTTTTTGTACATATTTATGATGATTCTTGTAAAAACTTACCGCCTGTAATGCTGAATGCTGGAAGACGTGACTTTGGATTTGACTTTAATGTACACATTCTGCACATCCACAGATGTTGTTATATCCTCCATGTCAAAAACCAATTTCAGGTCAGGCTTTGAAATGTATCTATTGACCACAGGTGTATCATCTTTGTTTCCTAGTTTCTTGGAGTAGATTATAAATGTTGAGCGGGCCAGGGTCCATTGCAACCATGTTGTCACTCTGATGTCTTTGTCAGAGGGCTGTGCAGTTGTACCTATGAAAATGTGCAGAAGAAATATTTAATTTCTTTTAAAATTTAAATTTTGTTTTAAGCCATTACATATGAGGACAAATCGAAAAGTCTTTGCTCATATTCTTTTTAAGCCAAAAAAATAAACATGCAGATAAATCAAAATATAGGAATTGTTGTATGTACCTTGCACTTTTTTTCCACATAGTCACCACATCGCTTCAGGCATTTGTCCCATCGTACCACTAGTTTGTAGATGCTGCTGATGTAGAATTCGGCCAGTTGATCTTGGAACAACCGCCGGACAGCGGTCTTCGCTTCATCATCGCAAATGAACCTTTGTCCTGCCAGGAACTTCTTCAGTGGACCGAACATGTGGAAATCACTGATGGCAAGGTCTGGATTATACGGTGCATTCTAAGAAGCTCCCATTCGAATTACTGAAGTGTGTCGATGGTCCTGTTTGCCACATGAGGCCTGGCGTTATCGTGGATGATAACCACATTGTCCACATCGAGAATCCCTTGGTGCTTTTTCGTGATGGCAGCTTGCAGACGTGAAAGTGTGCCACAATAGCTGTCAGCGTTGGTGGTGTCATCTCGTGGCATGATATCCATCAGGAGTGGTCCTCGGCAATCCCAGAAGACCGTGAGCAATGTTTTCCATTGTGAGTGAGGATACCCTGACCGCTCATTTATGAAGGTCTTCTCAGCCATTTTCAAACTCACACCATCACTGCACACTTCTCAAAGCGAGACACTTGTTTCCATACATCGGCTGCATTTCCCTATGGATCTCGATGGGCGTTTGTCCCTTGTCCCATAGAAACCGAATAACTCTTTTCTGCTCATGCAATATGGACATGTTGAGTACTACAGCCATCCTTGCAAACTGACAGCAGCGCCATGCCGTGGAGCAGCCAAGAGTTAACGCTGGGCCGTTCCAAGAAACACCTATTGCATTGAATGTATATCTTGGTTTCTCAATCCCACTAATATTTCGGCTGAAAAAAAATAGGGGCAAAGACTTTTTGATTTGCCCTCATATATATCAAGAAAATAATGGCTTGTTATTTACAGAAATACTATAATTAAGGTACGAGGGTCACTATTTATATTTTGAGCCTAGGCAACACTGATTGAAGTTAGCGCGATTTGACGTTTGCACGGAATCGTCTGGCATTATTGACCATAACATACTTCAAATGTTTTGTCAATAGCTTCATTTGTGTTGTTTATGTTGCCTTGGAGATTGCGCGACAACAATAAAATGGAATTAACTCGTGAACATTTTCGTGCGATGATTTTTTACGATTTTCGACGTGGATTATCAAGACAAGAGTGCATCGATCAACTTACTTCCACATTTGGCGATGAAGCCCCATCCTTTGCCGCTCGCATCAATTGGTGCAAACAAATGCTCAATAAATACAATCGTGGTGCTTCAAAAGACGTATATAAGATTGTAACAGGTGACGAATCATGGATATATGCATATGAGCCAGAACGTAAACAGCAGTCGACTGTATGGGTGTTTCAAGATGAACCCAATCAAACAAAAGTTGTTCACGCTCAAAGCACATCGAAACAAATGGTCGCCTGTTTTTTCGGGAAAACTGGTCATGTGGCAACTGTGCCTTTAGAGGAACGTAGAATGGTCAACTCTGAATGGTACACAACAATTTGTTTGCCAGACGTCTTCGGTCAAATACGGAAAACAAACAAACTCCGTCGGATCATTCTTCATCAAGACAATGCCAGCTGTCACACATCTCGTCTAACAACCGACTTTATGAACAGTCAAAAAATTGAATTGATGGGTCATCTGCCGTACAGTCCTGATTTGGCACCCAATGACTTCTTCTTATTCAGGAATGTCAAGAATAAATTGCGTGGACAACGATTTTCGTCGGCGGAAGATGCCGTTGATGCGTTCAAAAACCATATTATGGAGGTGTCTCAAGAAGATTGGAAAAACTGCTTTGACAAATGGTTCGAACGAATGAAAAAGTGTATTGACCATAAAGGAGAATACTTCGAAAAACAATAAAGCAGTTTTCAATGCCAAATTCCTGTTTTTTCATTGTTAGGCTCAAAATATAAATAGTGACCCTCGTACTCATGTTTTCCGCGAAGCTGTTTTACATTATTTTCTATTAATTTCGGTAGCCCCTGCCACCATCCTCGTTGGAATTCGTTATGTTGTTATTCGTCATTTCTGCTGTTTTTTCCTAAATTGCCGCTAGGATTTAGGAAAAAACAACAGAAATGCACCAAGCAACACATTACCACATCCCTCATTCCCATAGTATGAAAAGAAATACTATATTAATAACGTCACTGCCAAGTATGCCAAGATCAGTGAAAATCATACTTTCAAGCAAGAAATTAACCCCGTTCCTTTGCTGATTTTGCTACAAATTAAACATTTCATACAGTTCATACCCCAGAGAATGTAGACCATGTTAACAAGCCAATACCTTGCTCCCCTTCTTCAGGCTCTGCAGTGACCAAAGGAGTTGTTGGCTCACTGACTGAACAAATGCTAGGCTGTGGGAAACCTGTTGGTGTGACTCTTGTAGGTGACAGAGGAGGGGGCATTTCAGACAGGAGTTCATCTGGTTTTGGCACTGATGACTTCCACAGATCCAGAAGCTGTGTCAGTACATGAACTGCCACCTTCACCTGCAATGTAACAACAGTTTAAACAACATGTAGAGATAGATGTGGCAGTTCAGGCTATATCACTAGGGGATGCATATTTCGTTTTTGACGAAAACATGAAATGTGAAATAACACATTGTAATGTTAATTTTTTGTTTTTGAAAAGGGTGATGTGCATTTTGCTACCATGTTTTCTCACGAAATGATGTGAAATGAAATTTAAAATGCGAAATAGACTCTCAAACATGAAATTTGGAGTTTATTTTCAGACGCGACACCATCTGCACCTGAATTATCTTGAGAGTTATGCAATTTATGGAAAATTGATTAAACATGCTGTAAATATTTGAGAAGGAAAAAATTGACTCCCTTACACAAGAATAAACTTAATACTCTGATTACTATATAAATGTGCTATTAGAAGTGAAATGTTAATTTTGTGAAACAAGTATAGTTTTTAAATCAAATTTAGGATTTTATGCACCATTTTAACACTGAAATGCCACTTTATATGCCACTTTTGATCGTGAAATATGCTCAGTTTTTGTACCAATCTTAATATTTTATTCACCTTAAATTAGTAACTATACATATTACTAATGGACAAAGTTTATTTTTCACTTAAAAAAATAAACTTTTCTTCTGGACATTTAGCCTGAATTTAGAGAGTATGAACAAGACAAGTATCAGTGATTAAATTTAAACCGATATTTTCTATTACAATTACTGTGGCATTAGTATCAGTTAAAAAAGGAATTTTCCAGCAACAAGTGAAAGACATTATTTAGTGCATAGCAATGTTTCTAAAATTCTCTCTGGCTCATCCAATTTATGGATAACTATAACTTGCCTGTGCTTCTGAAATAGCAACAAGTATGTATTTTGTATCAAGATGAATGCATAGTCCAAAGGCATTCAGAATGTCTTCCTTCTCACTGATGTAGCTGGTTGTCACTCCAACAGTACAACTGAAATCCACTGGTTTCACCAGCTGCAACTTGAATGCTCCATGTAAAGTTTGAATTTCAAAATTTGAAACTGCGATTGTCCATGGGAAATTGATCTTTTCTGTAACAAGAAAATTTTAAATAGCATGAGACGAGGCAAGAATATACACAATTGTGTAAACAAAAGAAGCAATAGTACAAATACAATCATTATTTGTATTTCTTAAATAATAACATGGTTAGAAAGACTATTATAAAGAATTAAAGAAATCATCAACAAAATTAATGCAGGGCAGGTAAAACAGCGTTAGCGAAAAATCAAGCGAGGCCAGACTGGCTCGGTAGCTCAGTGGTTAGAGCAATGGCACGGTATGCCAGAGACCTGGGTTCGAGTCCTGGTCGAGCCTGCATTTTTCGCTGAAAATTTCTATGTACGACATTTAACATATACATTTCTCTCTAGAAAGAAGCTGGAAGAAGTAAAAATAACCCAACATGCACAATATAGCACTTTATATCAACAAATCAAATATGCATGAAATGTACAATACTAGCCAATAAGGATATTAACTAGGAACACTAAATAATAAGGCTGGGACAGATTAATCGGTATTCTATTGGTATCAGCCAATGTATTGATTTATCTGCAAAATTAGTGATAATATTATCAATTCAATATATCTAGAGAGTCTGCAATTTAGTTGAAAATTCTGCAATTTTGTTATTATTTTACATCTTTCAATATGCTAGAATGTGTTGAGGTTCTGTAAAAGCAGCCAGGATAAGAAATTTCATGTTGTGGCTGTTTCTCTAAAGTTAACTTCTGGTTGTTTTTTCCACTAATTGAACATTTTTGATCTTTGAGCCTAACATTTCTATTGGACATAACTGTTATGGTATTCACTGTTCCCCGCTAATAGGATCATCTGAAAGGGTGGAAAATAACAAAATTAAAAGGACTAAAGAAACATTACTTACTGTATTCCCATAAACCCTTTTGAAGTTTCACAGGCAGGGATGCAGAATATTGATGTAAGCTATGACGCAAGCCAGCACTCTTCACATCCACACTCGGAAGCCTCAGGACAATGATTTCAAGATCCTCAGACACAGCCAAAGACTTCTTTACAGTTTCTTCAATATTCCCTGCATCTATTGATGTTAGGCTGATGGTTGGAAAATAAACGACGCAGCCTTCAAATTCTCCGAAGACCACTAGACTATGCCAAGTGGGAAACCAAGGGAAGAACCTTTCCTTCCACGAAATCATATTTTCAGCAGTTCTGGCTTCTTCCTGTGATGGATTCGAGGCAGCTCTATTTGTGCTCTCGTTCACGTGAAAGTTATCTTTGTCCTTCTCAGAGCTGTGGATCGATTCCTGTGGTGCTGACTGGGAGGTATATTGCTTCGGTTCACTGCCTACCTCTGACATCTTCCGGTATTTTCTCACAGTGGATGCACTGTCAGAATGCATCTGAACTTTAACGTTTATTCTTGAAAATGTGTGAGGACGTTGCCTCTTGTTTCTCCGCGAATACATCATCCATTCGCAAAGTATAGGGTCCATGCAGACATGAATTTCCTTCAATTTAAATATTACTACACTTTCACAGCATTGATTGGCTGCGGAAATGGGATACTGCACAGTTCCCTGGAAAAGATTCTCCTCCTCAGCATTAACTGTGCTCCTTTCTCCTGCATTCTCATTGTTTGCAGTCTCAGGCCCAGATAGCACAAGCACTTGTTGTAACCCTGCATTGCCACTCTTGGATTTAAGCACAAAGGCTCTGACGCATTTCAACTCAGTTCTCTGTGATACTGTTAATCTTGTTGTAATGTATTTCCATGACAGTCCTTCCAGGCAAAGTTCCAAGTATGGCAAATCTGAAATATATAAACAAATTATATTAGTCCCTGTTTAGATTGTTTTTTTTTCTGTGAAGCTTTTCTGATACTTTTGGCTAATCACGACGATGAGAATGATTGATAGAGGGACATTCAAAAGAACAATGATGACCAGGCTGGAATTCGAAGCTGGGAACACTGCCCTGTTAAGAGGTATATGCATCATGCTAAGAGAGAAACATTTTTCAATCACATGCACAGCAAACAGCACTGCTCCCAAAAAAGAATGATTTTGTTTAACAAAAAAGAGAAAGCAGGGTGTCTAGCAAAAGCCCTGAGTAAAATTCCCTGACTACCCTGGAAGATGAATGTATTCACATGTGATTAGCTAAAATAATGCTTACCTTAAGCTGCAATTATCAAAGTTCAGGGATTACATAGATGCACTCATTCACTCTAGGCTATCATCAATACACAATTCTTCACTATTTACAAATAAGCAGTCTGTCTAAATATATTTACATTATGTACACATAGCACAGCAGCACCTTTCTCACTTCTTAAGTTTCTGAATTTCTTCAGCAAGGACCTCAGCCTCCTTCCCTACTATAATAATGTGAATTAGTACTTACAAGGTGTGTAAACCACAACTTCCAAAATCCAAGAGGTCTTTGCCACCAGGTTCAGTTTTCAGTGCCTCCTTCAGTTCCCGAAGAAATTTAAAATTCACATTCGACCCATCCATTGAAATCTGCAAAATTTTATTGCGCTTAATATTTTTTATTGCCTTCTGAAATGCCTCTAACATGCCACTTGACCTTGAACGACCCAGGAACACTGACGTCAAATATCGTGTCTTTACTTCCCCACAATCGTTGTCCCAGAACCTAACATTCACATCCATTTGTAGCCGATGGACTACTTTGGTCAGGGATTCATCAAATCCAATGACCAACGATTCACACTTCGAAAGTTTCTCAAGTAGATCCTTTTTGAAAAAAGGCACAATACCAAAAGCAATGGTATAACCAATCTTATCTTTCGCATTTTTTTTCACGATATCACTATCGGGAAACATGATGTGACGTGACACTGAACAAATTTACATTTTGTCCTGCAGTTTGCAGAGAAGTGTGTTATTGCGGTCTGAATGCACCACAATATTTCAGCTTTAGTTACACTGTCATTCAACAGGAATGCCTTTAGTCCCCGAGGTTGTAGCACATTATTGAAACTTTGTGTATTTTCACTCTCAGAAAAGGAACTGGATGAAGCAGGTTTAAAAGTCGCATCCTTTTTGATGAACTGAGTTCTTCACTTGGACAGGGAATATTTTCCTGTTCAGTTCTCGCACTTCCACTCACAAAAACTTTAATCGAGGCACTTATACTTTGACTCGTCGACATTATTTTGTGCTTAACGCTTTCCATATGGCTCGACAAAGCACGATAACCCACATTGCTTAAAGTAAAAATCTTGCAGCACAATTTACACTTGGCCGAATGTAAATCATTTGGCACTTTTTCTAGCCATGATGAAAAACAAGGCTCCTGCAGCCAGTTGACTTGAAAAACTGATTTTTTCTACGTCATTTTAACACATCGAGAACACGTAACACGTTCTGTAGCATAATTTCACCCTTCTGTCGTCTTGTGAATGGTAATACGTCTCAAAACTGTTCCGACACCAGAATGTGATTGGCCGAAAACATTGGCATGCGCTGGTGTCTGTGGTGGAAGAAAGAAGCACAAGGTAACTCTGCAAGCAAACTTAAAAGACTCACTGAAAAATTTATTGAAATATGTGACGTCTTGTTCAAATTCGATGTTGTTCTTGACAATCCGTCACAACCCATTTTTTTATTATTTTGGAAGTACGTGCGTTTCCTTGGATATCTCCCTGTAAAAATACATATGAATATATATATTTAGTTTCTCTATCACGGGTGGCTCGCGTGCTGTAGGGAGAAAACCAAGGATCAGACAATCAAAATGGGCACAAGTCAAACTACTAAATCCCAGTTGCTTTTTTTTTAAGGTATTAAATAGTGCGTCGCTCCAATTCTTCTCGCATATACCGCCAGCTGGTCCGGTGTTTTGTAGCGGGCTCGTCTAGTCCCACTCCCGACGAACTAACGTGTATATGACTGAAAACATGCAACTGCTTTTTTTGGGCCCTTCCAAAAAAATATATATATATATATCTGCTACCCAAGAAATTATACGGGGAAAGGGTGAACTTATCCTAAACGGCACCCAGCACTCTGCTTAATTACGTGAACAGTAAGATTGGGTATTTTCTCAATATGCTTTTTTATTTCTTAATAAGTGCAGTTTTTTTTATTACTTACAACAACAATAGTAACAACGTGTTCTCTATAAATAAGTCACTTCACACAAGAAACTGTTAGCAATTACCCCCCTTGACAGATTTTCACAAAAATATTTACAATGACGATCAACGTCGACCATTCATTTTATTTACTTTTTTTTTACTATCTCTTACCACACTTATGCTTACAAAAACTATGTCCATAATCATTCCTTCTTTTAACTACTTATATATTTTGCAGGAATTAGACCCCGGCGATAGGAAATTATTTGCAAGTGAAGTCACGATGTTTTCTAAACTTTTAAGTAAAAAAGGGGGAAAAGGGAGGTGAAAGATTCAAAATTTATCAATTAAAGTAACGCGATAAACTAAACCCTTTTAGTAAAAATACTTAACTCCATGTCCGCAAGGTTCCACGTTCTAGTCGATGTACCAGGTGAACGGGAAGATAAAGGGCTGAGTCACGTCCGCATTGACTCAGGCGGCTATAACGTCGTGGAGCACCGTTGCTGGTGTTGATGTTATCGAGGTCAGCTGGGAGAGAACACTGGCTCGCCCAACAAGGAAAAACGTCTGCCCCGAGAAGCTCGCTAGGTGGCAGTCTTGTCGCCCCTATGCGAGTTTCTTGGGAAACAAACGAAGTTTCTCAGGGAACTAACATCCCACGCATCGGGTCTAATTCCTCTTATACAGGGTGGGCCGAAGAATGTGGCGAAATGGGATAAACAAGTCCCGATTCACCACAAATAGTATCTTGATAAATTACTGTTACTCAAGAATTCACACGACTTTTGATAAGTTTGAAATAATTTAAAAATCTTAATTCATGCAGAAATTAAAATTCCCTGAATTCTCGTTAAATTCACTGACTTTTCCAGATTTTTTACAATTCCCCGACAATTCCCGGTTTTAACCGATTTTTCCGGTCGCTAGTCACCCTGGAAAGAGACTATCATGAAAGTTTAATATAAAAAGCAGTAAAGAGGAACATCAGAAGAAGTTCTAGGTTAAAATAAAACAATTATGGAAGTGGCAGCAAGCAACATGATGGGTTTGTAACTCAGTTGGTAAAGTGCCGGAATAAAAATTGATCCAGCTTTGATTCCAGCCTGAACAACAATTTTCAATAGCATTCCAATAACTACACTGTTAATAATAAAAGAGCATTTTATTTTATTTTCTCCCACTTGTATACAGTGGAAAATAGAGCAAATTCAAATATCTTCAGATGCTTCAGAATATCAAATTGAAATAATAGTTGAGGTGTTAAGATTAAAAATTCCGATTTACCTGTACCAACAGCAGCATCTTGTAGCAAACTGGAGTCAGTAACATTCTCTACATATGGTCTAGCTTCAAGAACAGACTTCACTACATGGTAAATGACAAGCAGTTTGGCTTTGGTGGTGGTAATTGTGATACTATCTGGAAACAAAAATGTGTAGAAATTATGGTACACTTGCTCAACTAAAAAACTTATGCAAGATAGAAATCTGCAAGTATCAAAACTTAAGATTAGAGCCAAGCCGATTTTGATGTCAATGTATTTGCTAGATGTAGAACTGAACCAATAAGAAATTTCCACTTGGTTTCACAGACTCAGTGAGTGTATGGCCCTTGGTAGTGGTGAGTGCATCTCAGCTGGTGAGATTCCACCTCTACAAGCCCAGCATACCAGAAAAATTTGGACAGAATAAATACTAGGGATGTGACAGATTAATAGGTATTCTATCAGTATTGGCCGATATAGATATATCAGTGCATTGGTTTATCGGTAAAATTACTGATAATTTTACTGATCTGACATATCTATAAAATCTATAAATACCTTATAATTTAGTGCAAGATTCTGCCACTTTGTTGTATTTTTATGTATATATATATATATATATATATATATATATATATATATATATATATATATATATACACACACACACACCTGGGGGAAACATCAACGGCCCTCAACCTCCGCATCAATAACCACCGCTCCTCCACCCACAACCTGGACTTCACTGTCGCCGTCCACACCAACCACCACAACATCAGTTTCAACGACTGCTTCCGGGTAGCGATCATCCATCTCCTACCCCAACCAGCCAACACCTCTGTTCGCAAAAGATGGGAGAGGGCCTATATGTCGGCCATGAGTGCAACCACTCCACCTGGCCTGAACAAGGCCACCCAGTAATGCCCAACCCTCACCCACCCTCCCGCCCCCCCTCCCAACTCATCCTACACACACAGTTTACGACGAGCCTTAATGCCCAACCCTCACCCACCATCCCGCCCCCCCTCCCAAGTCATCCTACACACTCACAGTTTACGACGAGCCTGGTGACGAAACAGTGTTTTTTTTTTTCGTTCTACGCACCGCTTCTTCTTCGATGGGGACCTGGCAACTCTGCAGGGCCCCAACTTCCGGTTCCGTCTATTTCTCCTCACACCGATGATGCTATGAAATTAGCGAAAATTTTGAATTTTTCTACTGTCCGGTGAGTGTTTCCTTTTACCTTCTTTGATTTATATATATATATATATAATATCCATGCCCTATTTTTTTTAAATGTAAATGTGTAAATATGCTGCTTCTTTTGCAATCATCTGGTAACACATTTATTAAGGAAGTCAATGAACCATTTAGAATCTTCAAGGACCATTTCGAATTTTTATATTTTAGTTAGAATATCGGTTATTGAAATTGGTAAATTGTATATCGGTATTGGCCAAAATTTCGTATCAGTCCATCCCTAACAAATACCCCAGGAAAAGACGGATTAGACATAGTACAGTGTGTACAAAAAAGAATATACAGTGTGTACAAAAAAGAATGTCCTAGTTTTAAATTGTTATAACTTCTTGTAGAATATGTGAACAGTGTTCATTCAGTGTTCATTTGTGACTTGAATGTTTGAAATTTTGTTGGTGTTCATTAGTTCTCCATTTTCCAGGTTGGCGGCGCTGGCGTAGCAAAGGAATAGAATAGGCGAGCCCCGATCTGTGTTCTAAACTTTGCGAAATGTGAATCAGTGATATCTGTGCAGCGTGCTTTCCGTGCGAAGTTCCATGTTGAAGCTCCACTTGCGAAGAACATAAGACGTTGGTATAAGCAATTTGAAACAAATACGAACAGCTGTAACCTCAATCACTACAGACATGCTTGAGTAGTATAAAAGTATATATTATAAACCCGAGAAAGTATGAACCCCCCTCAGGCAGATTTGACTACACTTAAAACTAGCTCAACATGCCCATATGAGCTTTTTGCTCAAGTGTGGCACCCTGTCTAATCCAAGATTTTTGTAAAAATGCCCTCGGGTATTTCCCGTGAAAGTATGACCCCCCTCAGATTGATTTGCCTACACTTATAAGAGGCACTTCTATGAGATTGTTGTCCATAATCCTGTCAAAAATATGCCCCTCTTGATATTTTTTTTGGCTACACCTAAAACTAGGCCAAACGTATTAACACACACACACACCCATACCCACCCACCCCTATACATATTTACTTCCGGTCCACTTCTGGTTTAAGTTCAATTGGACACCAGGCCCAACTTGCATATCTAGTACTAAGACAATGCATTGTGCAGAAATCTTCTAGAATTGCTCTGTGACTCTCTCATTTCTTACATCATAAACATATGATTTTTCACCTATGAGAATAACACTACATATGGTGAAATCGGGGAGTGTATCGTGGAATTCACAGATAATTTTAATGTTTGTCCTGTCATTAACCACAACTTGTTTTCTTTTTGAAGTGTTGATGACAAACATGGGTCTCTGTGCTTTGAATTCATCTGGTGTGTAAAACATGTCAGTATTGCCTGTAGTGACCCTTTTGTATGCTGTAAATGCTTCATATAATTTAAGGAAATCATCCTTGGACATGTCTAAATTATAATTTTCTCTAGGGAATACCTCATTTCTGCCATTTTTAAGATATATGTTCTTGATGTTGCAGTTATCAAATTTACTTGAATTTTTTTCCTGATTGTTGTGTCTTCCAGTCTGAAACAGTACCACCACAAAATCCGGCATGTCATATTGTATACTGGAGAATGAATTTGTAGCATCAAACTCATAATAGGTACCAGAGGCGGGCTTCTGTACACATTGATATGTATAAAATTGTAAAGGTACCTGTGGATTTTTTAGTATATCTGCTTTGTATTTAAGAGCATAACTGGCTTCATACTCAACAACCGGGATTCTTAGCTCCATAGTCTGAATAAGGCACTTGCCCTCATCAGGTAGGGTATTAGGCAGAGCTTCCCCTGTAGAGTTTAATGTGCTGTACCTCATCAAAGCATTATTATCATTGGCAGCTCTTCTAAATGTGATTCTTAAACCACCCTTCCACATAATATCTTTGTAATCTGAGAAGAATCCTGGCAATAGGTGCATAGGAAACAGCACTGTGTGGCTCTTGGATAATATTTTATCACCAGCCTCAAATCCACCTATTTTGTAGTAAGAAGCCTCGGTTTTGGATAATTTTAGTGTGGCCAAAGCTGTGGAGGTAATGCCGGGATAATCTACTCTGTTTATAACAACACCATGTTTTCTGATCTCAATTTCAGAGAACAGATGTGGCACAAAATTGTCCACCAATCTTATATTTGAATTTGCCGGATAATCTGTACCATCGAGCTTTACAACATCAAATTTGATGTATAGATCTGCTCTGTGGGGGTGTATAAAGCCATCCCCTACATCAAGATCAACCTCAATCTCTGTGTTGGGTTGATTTAAATTTGCAAATGTCCTCCTGTTTGGGGGGAATGATTGTAGCTCATAACTCTCAATATTTTCCATTTTTTTTTGTATGTATTTTTATTTAAATGTTAATTTCTATGACAGCAGTTGTTGTGGCTCCAGCAAAATCAACTAATTCTTCTTTTTCATTAGTGACCATCAACTCAATGTAATCTATTCTATTATGGCACACAGGAAAATATAATGTTGGGGATGGAGTGTAGATGATGGGCTCCATAAATTCAGAGTTAGGTTTGAATGTTGCAATGATGCCAGTTTGTTTGTGAGTGCCTATGCCATTTGATTTGGTAATCATACCCTCAGCCACATTACAGTGAATATTTAGAGTCTCTATGGCTAAGAATTTAGGTATATTAATAGCAGTGTGTTTGATGGCCGGTTCAAGTTTTGTGTTGTTCTCAAAGCCTAACAGCTCTCCTATAGTACCTAGATCCACTGTTTCTGTAGCAGATACAATCTCTACTCTGTGAGTGACAGAATTTTGAGTTAATACTATACCTCTGGGTAATTGAGCATTTAGAGTAGATAGATTATACTGCCCTGGAGTGATGACAATTTTTTTATCCCCAACTGCAATTTTGTTGTTGTGGTGTGTAATATTAGGGATCAAGTACATGCCATAAAATGCTCTGAGAGCTATTGTTTTGGGATACACTATGTCATCATGTAATCTAAGTTTCAATATTGAATTTTGGCTGGTGAGATGGAATACCCCATGATGCTTCAGATACCACAAGGCCTTTTGAAAATTTTCAATTGATGGTTTATTTATTTGAGACATATATCTAAGAACAGATAAACACAAATGTCCGCAATTAACATTTTTGAAATTTTGAACACGGGCATTATTGTAATAAAGATTAGCTGAATTTAGATATTTTATTAAATTTTCAGGTGGAACACCTCCAAATGAATCAAACACAAATACCTCATTTTTTAAATATCTAAGATAACAGATCCAGTGAGTGCCCTGATTTTTGTACTTATCCAAATTAACAATGCCACACTCTTTGTTGAGTGGTTGTTCTGGTAAAGAATCAGACATGTACACACCTCTAAAATGTTTGATGCCCAGTGGCTTGATTAAAGCTTCAATATCTTGGTTTGTAAGCGGCTCTTGTTTTTTTTAAACTTATTCATGGCTCTCTTAACACCTTTGCCTTGTTTCTCAATGGCCAGGTTATGGCGCTTCAATTCATCTAATTCTGCCTTATTCTTCTTGGCATCTATTACTGTTTTTGCTATGGCAGCTGATCCCCCAGCCAAGCTCCCCACAGCCCCAAGTGCTGCTAAGATGGCCGGGATAGTAAATATGAATCCACCCACATGTGATTTTTTTCTTGACTGCTGTAATTTTTTTAATTGGGGGGTACTAAGTAACAATTTCATACCATGGCCCTTTGCAAGACAAGAGCTTTTTTTCTTGCGCTGCTTTTTGGTTAAAAGACTATCAATAGTTTTAAGAGATTTAAGACCTGCATAAGGTATTTGATACATAACACCCTTGGCCTTCATTGTAGGTTTATTATATACATATTCACAACCCCCACCCCAATTTTTGTTTGGTATTCATAGCTATGGTGGTCCCCAATGCTGCTATTTTTTCACTTAAAGAAGCATCTTTGCTTACAAATCTACCAAATGCAGCCTCTTCTAATTTCTTGTCTGCAACATGTCTCTTGCCAAGATCAGAATGTGTGTTGTATGCTATGTCATGGTCTCTACAAGCAGCATCTAGGGGATTAACACCAGGGTCCCCTCTGTTTAATCTATGGTCCAATTTTGTGCCTGGACCACAATACTGATAGCCTGGAATGTGTAGTTCAAATGGCAGCTTGTTTATAATATCATTAACAAGCCCCCGACCCTCAGAAATATTCCAAAATTTAGGTGGTAGAGTATTAATAATTTTTATAAGATATCCAATCCCCTTAGTGTCATTCACTATAAAATTAGACAATTTAGTGCTTATCATGTCCATAATTCCAACCTTTTCATTGTAAAAATTGTGGTTGCCAGCATTTTCCTCCCCAGCTATCACCAATAACCTATCTACTGATTTGTGACCATATGGGCTTGATTAAGTTGTTATATTTTGCTCCACTGCTAGACTTGACTCTTTTTTGTGTGGGATCATTGTTCTGGTATAGAGCATCTGATTTTATTAATATTTCTTTGTAATGCTCATAATCTTGATCTGTATAGCTGCCAGGCCTTTTCCTAGTCATCAGTTCCCACAATCCAGGTGTGCCGGGGTACTTAACAAAAGCACCTTTTTCTCCAAGACGAGATTCTGAATATACAATCAGATCATCTCCCATAAATGTTACTCTGAAATTGCCAATTCTATGTATGATGCTACCATCACGCTCTGTGTCAGCATATAAGCCAAAGACCTCATCTTTGTTGTCTTTAGGTGTGCTTAAATATTTTTGAGCAAGAAGACCCAATTCAATAGGATCCTGAGTAGCTTCAATTCTTCGAGGACCAACAGGACTAGGTGTATGAATACTGGAAAGTGGGGTGAATGGATAATCTAATATGTTTCTTGCAGCTACAGGTACAAGCTCTGTGATCAAATTTTGATTTTGCTCTGTAACAGTTTTGATATTTTTACCTAATTCACCAATAGCATCAATAATAGGCTGTTCTGTGCGCTTGTGTTGCTCATAAAAACCTCGGTTCTCTGATTTCCATCCCTTAAATCTTTTTACAAGATAATCTCTTAATTTAAGATCATCAATCATTGGCCTTTTCATGGTTATTTATTTATGTTTCAATGTCTAGAAAATTGTTGATTTTATTTCTATATTTACCACTATTGGGTTTTCTTGTCATATCAATTGTGACAAACCCATAACTATCCTGGTTCCAGCACCTACTGCAAATCTTAGAAAAATCATTGTAGCTCAGGTCCCCACCTACATATTCATCATGTATATGTTTGAGGTTGGTATGATCTTGATGAAACACACATATAAAATTGCTGTTGTCTCGGATCAGCTGCTTCGGTATTTTAGAAAAAGTCTGTGCCAGGTAGAAGCAATCAATATTTTTGTGCCGGCCCTGTGTAAAGAAATTTCTAACCTTGTTTTGATTATCCAGTATAATGTCATCAAACACAACAACAGAATTATCGAGACATTCATGGAGTGGCTTAACATCTGGTTCAAAAGTGGCAATATCCAATCCATCATATAGCTTCATCAGCTGCTGATATTTTAATTGTTCCAAGCTCTTAGAGAAGACATACAAGTGCCTGTTTTTCCAGTCTAACCAGTTGGGTGCCAATAAAAAATTATCAATCATTAGTGTAGTTTTACCACAAGCCGATGGCCCAACAATAAGACACCTAATATTATCAGGTAGCAATTTTCCATTTCTCTTATTCTGCTGTTCAGGTTCTGGCAGCCTTTTTATAACATCCCAGGTGTTCATATTATCACTTTGTCTGCATCGATCCAGCTGTGTTCTGGAAGTCCTAGCCATTTGACAAATAACTTGTTGCCTTTTCTGCGGATGATTTTTTCTATGAGATATGTGTCAGGCTGTTTAGTTTTGTTGAGTTCTTCTTCATAGAACCTGCCTTTGAGAATTTCTCCTCGGTGATCTTTTATTATATATGTGTTAAGGGTCCCAGGTTTAACTTGAACCACTGTAAATAATTCAGTGCTCCAGTTTCTTGTAAAACCTCTTTTGAATAAGTGCTTATATTTGCTGATTCTTACTTGATCACCCACCCTGTATTTGGCTTTTCTTGTTGTTGGCTGATATTTAGGATAATAAACAGTACTGATCAATTTTTGCTCATCAGATGAAGTTACTTCAGAGGGTTTCGTGTTGATTGTGGAATGGACCGAGTTGTTATATTTATGTAGAAGTTCTGGAAGAATATTAATCCATTTATAATTACCTTGAAGTGTAAATTGTTTATACATATGATTTTTTAGGGTTTTGTTGAATCTCTCTACAATTGAGGCCTTGAGATCACTGTAACTCGAATAATGTTGTATTGACTGGCTTTTAATAAATTGTTGAAACACTGAATTATAAAATTCTTTGCCATTATCTGTTTGCAAATAGCGTGGTGATCTTCCACTCTGATTGATGATTGTTCTGATGGCTTCTGTAACACATTTTCCAGTCTTGGATTTGAGTGGCACAGCCCAGGAAAATTTTGAAAATGTGTCTATTACAGTGAGTAGATACTTGTAGCCCTTGTTGATTTTGTCTAAGTTTTTCAGCTGTCCACTTGCCATCTCAATCAAGTCGCACTGCCATAAATCATCTATGCCTTTTGTGACTACTGGCAGTCTCTTAAAATTATGTCTGGCTTGTCTGTGTAATTCATCAACAATAATTTGTCTAGACATAATATGAAAACAAGAATATTGCAACTATGGGGTGTTCAGCAGCTGATACTACAGGATTTTCTAAATATAATTTGTCTCCTATTTGTATATGAAATTCCAGAGAGCCATCATCTTCAACATAAGATGTTTCTAATGTATTGGGATCTGTAAAATCCTCCAATTCTACACTGGTGATTTTTGGTTTATTATCAGCATTTGTTATTGATAAGGTAGGGTAGTGGTGTGCCTGTGGTTGTAGCCAATATTTGATCTTGATTGGTCTCAGTGTGCCCCCAACAAAAAACTGGTAATAAAATTGTGCAGGGGACACCATATATATTTTGCCACCTGGTGTAAATGGTGAATCATATTCTTTGTTGGGGATGCTGTACAATTCAAGAATTACTGTATGTTTAGGATTCTCGATTATGCCTGTTATTTCTTTTTCTGCTGTGAGCAATCTACTTGTTACAGATTCAAGGTGCTCATTGATAGTCCTAACAACATCATCATGGCCTGGCTTGATCTTTATGTCCACAACAAGTTTCTTGTATTGTTGCACAATCTCTTGTAGCTGCGTGGCAAAAACAGACAAAGCATTTGCTTGATTGGATTCCATGGTCCCTAGCTGTTGCTTGATATTAGCTACAATTTGCTGTAAATTTTCAACAACTGCCAATTTTGAATTTTGAGCTGTAAGATCATGGACCTGTCTTCTGATATCCTCAAACAGGGCATGCAGTTTATTAATATGTTGATTAGTTGGTAGAGTGGCCACTGTCTGGTAAGTTGTTTGATCTCTGCCTGGATATTCTTGATATCTTCTGATTTCAATATGCGATTCACAGCTCTCTTAATATTTTTAAGTTCCTGTGATGTAGGAAGATTTGATACAGTATTTTGCAAAGATTCAAGTGCCAATTTCACATTGTTTAATTCAGAAGCATCAGCCACACCACGCATAGCATCTTGAAGCAGGGCTATATCTGCCTGAGTGGGTGTTGATTGTTGTAAAATTTCAAGCTTTGTTTGGATATCATCGATCAAGTGATGAAAATGATAGCTCAGATTCAGTGTTGAGGTTTTCAAGTTTTGTGATCTGTTGCTGGACACTGGCAAGGGTATCTACAATACCAGGCAGGCGAGATTCTAGAGATTCTTGTACATTTGTCAAATCACTTTGCACTGCTGCTATTGTACCCTCAAGATGGGTTATGGTACTTTGAATTTTTCCAAAATCTTCATATGTTTCAAGTTGCAGCTTAATATTGGCAACACTCCGAGTTATTGCACTCAAAGCATCAGAAGATGGCAAGTTGTTCATAAAATTTTCAAGTGTCTCAATTTTTTCTTTAACCTCGGCTATGGCATTGTTCAGAGGGTCCAGATTAGGTATCTGGAGTGACTGAATCTGTTCCTTTAGAGTGGAAATCACTAGATCAAAATCTTCTTGTGATTTTATGCTTTTGACAATTGTTTGGAGCTGTGCCTGGACATTATTTATTTGCTCTTCCAATTGTTGTTTCAATTGCTCAGAGTTGGTAGCCTGGGTCTTAAATTTGGCTTGAAGAGCTGCTACAGCCTCTTCTAAACTTTGAAAATTATCCAATGTGGCCAAATCAGTATATTTCTGAAGCAATAATTTGAGTTCAGAATCAATTTTAAGAAGAGGGTCCATGCATTGTGATTGCAAATTTGTAATTTTTAGTTGAAGACTGGCATTCAGTGTGGTTTGTAAAGCTTGTAAATCACTTCTTAATTTCTTGACTCTGACATCAAGCATCAGAATCTCATCACTGTGATCTTCATGTCTTGTATGGCCAAATATATCATTAGGCATTTTTGTTTTAGTGGTTATTTATTATTGAATATCTGATTCTTAATTCTATAAAAAAGGGTATAAGCTTGTCATATGATCCCGGGACCTCAATATATAAGCAGTCACCAGCAGAAACAGTATATACAGTGCCAGAAATCATGTTTGAGTGCTTAATTCTATAAATATTTTTCCCTATTGAAATCTTGACATTACCCTCAGGGGTTGTAATAAATTGTAATTGTCCACCTACAGGTAATTGGTAATGATTTAAATTATTGTTAAATATGTACAATATTTTACCTGTTTCATCATCAACATCTGTAAGTATGCTGTTCAGATGAATAATTAACAAAGCACTTAGTTTAGATATTATATCAGAAGAGGGTTGTGGTGTTGGCAGGTCCATAATAGCCTGTTTTTTGAACCCAAATAAGTTCATAGGCATGTTTATTTATTTCAAATCATGCTCTGTAATTGGGCATTGATTCCCACTTTTCAAATAACAATGACCCCATGGTAGAGTATGTATGCCACATGACAAAATACATCTCTTATCATCATGTGGGTCCAGAGCCACTTTTCTTACAATATTGCTAGTCAACAAGTGATCCACACTCTGAATTCTATTTTCTGATGTTCTGATTGTGCTACATGATTTGAGGCAATTTTTGTAATCTTCAAATTCAAGCTCTTTGTCTACAGTCACTCTGCCAATGCCCTTGGCTTTTTTGGCAACAACACCACTACATGTTTCAAAACTGTACATCTTGGCCCTTAACCCAGCAAATGCCACAATAACATCACCAAGTGTCTCATCTTTTAACTTGCCAGGCACCTTTTTGTTGTGGGGTTGAATTTTTGAATGTTCACTGGTATCAAAATATTCAAGCAATGCAGGCTGGGACATATCTTGATAAACATCTTCTGTTTGAATATCAAGGATAAAACTATCTGTGTCCATGTACATCAGTTTTACACGATCCTTATAAAAAGGCTTCAACACATCATAATACAATTTTAACATGTGTAATTTGGCCAATTCCAATATTACAGCCCCTACATAAATAGGCTTATCAAACTTAATCTTTGTTTTTTTCATGTTGAAAAGTGCCATATTTTCATCATAAATTCTTCTGTAATTGAAATTAGGCTTTGCAATCAATTTTTTGCTCCGGCTGGGGTCAGTAATTATTTTAACATCAATATGTTTTCTGACATTTTCAATTGTTTTGCCATACACTGAATTTACCATCAATTTAAACAAGGTCTTATCAAATTGGCTCATTGCAGATGTTCGAAGCTCTGTATTTGTATCAATATATGGCTTCAACCATCTTCAGTGCCTGAACCTCAAAACTTTTCCAATTTTGGTCACTTGAACACCATGTTTCATCAGGAACTGGAGGTTTTTGTAATATATAACATAACCCTGTTTTGGCTCTAGAGTCTTCATCAATTTCTTTTGTTTAGAGCCAGGTGAGCACTGAACCTCAGGAATTGGGGGCAGATCAGAAAATATGTTGTGTAAATTATCAGGAATTGTCAGATCAACCTCTAAGAAGAGGCCATAGTTACTGTCATCAAAATCCTTAAGATCTTCAATATTGAAATCTTCAACCCACTCAAGCCCTGCATATGGCAATTTATCCATCATAGCATAACCATAGAGGCTATTGGCATCTACATACAGTATATAATTTGATGGCAGTGCTGGATCATAATCAGGAATATATTTGTTATTAGCTCTGGCATATCTCTGAGAACATTGCACCATGCCTCCTCTTATACATTGCTCCATAAACAGATACATGTCTTGATCTTGGATCAGATCCAATTGCATTTTAGTGTTTAAAAACATTGCAGACCATGCTAGGCCCGGAGCACTGTAAAAATACATTGGATCCAGTTTATAATTTTGCATGGAAGATTTTCTAAATGCCTGCAGTATATCAGCTAAGAGGGTCATATCAAGTTTTAAATATGCATTGTGATAATCACCAAATGTCTGGCATTTTAAATTGTTCCACATCAACTGGGCATGGTGATAATCATCATCAGTGATTCCAGATCCTCTGATTTTGCTGTAAAACTCTTGTTGTGGTGGCAGAGCACACTCATCAAATTTAGAAAAATCTGTAACATAGTCATATGTATATACACCCTTCCGCCTAATTAATTTCAGGTCCTGATTTGGAAACATGGTACATGTGATTTTGAATTGATCATCAGATAATTGAGTGGCCAGTGTAGCCAGGCTAGCAGACAGAATTCTGTATGAATCAAGAAATCTTAAGTGAATAGGAACACCATTAACTTTAATTATTTTGCTAATAGCAATATATTTCTCATCATTTTCAGCTAAAATATTTAAATTCTGCTTGTCAAACCCCTCATACCTGATCAAATGATGGAAATCATAATTGGATGCTCCATGGCAAAATATGGGGACAAATTTTGGTCTCTGGATCTTAATATTACAGCTATTACACAGGGCCATTAAGAATTTACCATCTGTATGAGAATGGTGTTTCACCTTGATATTTCTATCTGAAAATTCAGAATCACATACCGGGCATTTTTCTGCATTGTTGAAATCTTCAATCTGTTTCTCTGTTAAAGGCAACATGGGTTTTGATTTTAATAAGACATTAGATGCTATGTTATGGCACTCATTTTCTATTCTATGTGCAAATTCTTTGATGGCATCTGGTCCCATGTATAAATATTCTTTACTAACAACACCATCCTGTACAATCACATAATAAAAGCTGGAAGGTTCATGTAATTGATATGATGTAATTGAAGATTCCTCAGGGTCTGGGCTACAGAATGCAAGAGGTTTGAGATTTGATTCAAAATCACAGACTATATATGCTGGGTGTTCCAACAAGGCTTCAAACTTTTTGCATTTGGCATTTTCACTTGGCATTGGCATCACCATATGAACAGGTTTATGGTTGCCACAGTATTTCAGATGCTCAATTAACTTGTTTTTAGCAATTTCTGCATTCACTTTACAAACCCCATTTATTATTTTTTTACCATCAAATACAGTCAAACATCTTCTCCACAACTTAAATATTCTATTAGATTTGTCTAGTTGTGTTCTGACTAAAGCTTCAAGATTATGTTTCAGAGTGTAATGGTGTGTGCCATCCCCTTCAATTAAGAGCAGATCAATCGGAACAGCAGAATCATCATCAAATGTACTGATTCTGAGAGTTGCTATCAAGCAATTGCCACGGCCAGTAGAACAAATAAATACATTAATAGATAATTGTTTACCATTGATATCCCGGGCCTTTTTTTCAAATTTATCAATATTCTGAACAGACATTGGATATTCTAAACCCTCCATTGCTTCATTAAAAATATGTTCATGTTGTTTATAATAACTTATTCTCTCAGGATGCCTTAAAACTGGAAACAAAGCAGCTAAAATACACCACAAAAAGCATTTCTCATCATTATTTTCTATGTTAACCACGGCTCTTTTGTTTTTAATATTGGCAGGTAATGGCAAATATGTAGATCCTTGTAATGGGCTGAATTCAGAAATATTAACATAGAGCTTGTGTGGAGATCCGCATAGGCTCCATCCTGATTCTTTTGCTGCAAATTCAGAGTGTTTAATATTCAATTGATCTATCAAACTGTTTATTATTTTGTCTGAATTTGCATTTGAATATACAGCTACAGTTTCTGTTATGTGGGGCTGTGTAAATTTTGTGCCGTTTGGTTTCTTATATTGTGTAAACAATTTGAGGGACAGCTTATAAGAGCCATTTTGTGCATTTAGAATTGCCTGCACATCAGGATTTACACTGTTCAAAAAATTCTTAATACCACATCTTGGCTCTGATTTAAAACAGTGATCCCTTAGTTGGCCATTAAAACTGCTATGGATATTTAGTGCATAGCGTGGCTGCTTTGCTGCTCTAGCATTAACAGGTGCTTCATGCTTCCTTTTCAGACCAGATGTAGATGGTTGTGGGGGCAATATTGATGACTGTGCAGAGCAAGTACCTTTATGTTTATATGTGAAATATTCCATGCTATATTTTCTATGGCATTTAGGGCATATTTTAGTGGGAGTTCTGCATTTGTCTGGATTACAATTCTTTTGATGCTTAGCCCAATTGGGGCTAGATATATTCTTTTTGCATTGATTACAATGTTTTTGATTTGGCATTTTTATTATTGGTTTATTATATATATTTCTTGGGATTCAAATCAAAATTCTATGCTTAATAAAAAATATCAGTTGGGTTCAGCAGTGTGATTTGTGTGTGTGTATATGTGTGTGTACGTGTGTTAATATTTTTGGCTTTGGTATTTATATAAAATTTCTTGGGGTTCAAATCAAAACTCTATAGTTAATAAACCTATGACAGGTTGTATAAAGCTGATAGCCTACATGCACAAAGGTAGAATAAGTACAGAAGCACTGGGGCAGATATAAACCCTTTGTTCAATATATTACAAATATGTTTGATATGAATAATAAAAAATTCTGTATATTAAATCAAATAGATTTGTAATTCAATTTATACAAATCTGTTATATTTTTGTGTTTAAAAAATATGAGCAGCACTGCAACAACACACCCTTTCTCTTCAACAACTCTCACAATACTGGCTGATATGCAATGCAAAATCTCTTTATATAGCCTAAGCACAGACCGCATTGAAAACATCTGAAACAATAAGCCAATCAGAATATAACACATCATCACATTATGTCATAACCAACCAATCAGAAAACAACACATCCCTAATAATTTATTGCATAATATTGGGTAATAATTTGTTGCAAAACATGATGCAATAGAAATAAGCCAGAAATAGGTCACAAGTGGACCGGAAGTGGGCAGAAATGGCCAGAAATAGCCGGAAATAGACTGGAAGTGGGCAGAAATGGCCAGAAATGGCCGGCAATAGACCGGAAATAGACCGGAAGTGGGCAGAAATGGCCAGAATAGCCGGAAATAGACCGGAAGTGGGCAGAAATGGCCGGAAATAGACCGGAAGTGGGCAGAAATGGCCAGAAATAGACCGGAAGTGAGCAGAAATGGCCAGAAATGGCCGGAAATAAACCGGAAGTGGTCAGAAATGGCCGAAAATAGACCGGAAGTGGGCAGAAATAACCAGAAATAGACCGGAAGTGGGCAGAAATGGCCGGAAATAGACCGGAAGTGGACCGGAAGTAAATATGTGTGGGTGTGTATGTGGGTGGGTGTGTATGTGGGTGGGTGTGGGTGGGTGTATCTTGGCTTAGTTTTAAGTGTGGCCAAAAAAAATATCAAGAGGGGCATACTTTTAACAAATTTATGGACCACAATCTCACAGAAGTGCCTTTTATAAGTGTAGGCAAATCAATCTGAGGGGGGTCATACTTTCACGGGAAATTCCCGAGGGCATTTTTACAAAAATCTTGGATTAGACAGGGTGCCACACTTGAGCAAAAAACTCATATGGGCATGTTGAGCTAGTTTTAAGTGTAGTCAAATCTGCCTGAGGGGGGTTCATACTTTCTCGGGTTTATAATATATACTTTTATACTACTTGCTTGTTAGTGTGTGGGAAGAGCTGTCTTATCGTTTGGATGTGTGTTGGGTCACAAAAGGGTCACACATTGAACATTTGTGAACCAAAAAAACTGTGAGTGTTACTCTTTCGTTTAATATATATATCATTGTTGTACGCCAAATATGTATGAAATAACAGAGGTTCAAAACTAGGACATTCTTTTTTGTACACCCGGTACACTAGTTGACCCCAAGTGGCGGAAGTATCATCGAGAGGCTTTTGACATAGATCCAACCCTCCAGAAAATTTTGCCCAGGTGATTTTGATGCCCTCTGTCACCATGTGTCACTTGTCACAAAAGAGCAACAGATACTTCTGGTGCCTTCAGCCAGTTCACCAGGAACCCACTCCAAGATGCCAACTCACTATCAATCGATAGAAGCAAGAGGACACTAACTACACCCAGCATGGAATGAGTGACTAACTGCCAACATCATTTCCCAACTTCCTTAGTTGACCTAGTTGGCAGGGTAGAGACAGCCAGTGAGTTCGAAACTTGACTTTACCTTTTATTTCTGGCGCTACTTCCAGCATTTCTTGATCCCAGTAAAAAAGGTAACCAAATGTCACACTACAATATATATGGTGAAACCTTGATTTTATGTTTTTCAGGAGAGCAAGACAACTTCAAATGCAGGAAAACTTTATAACATGTTGCTGTATTGGAATCATGAAAATTGAATGGATCCCACCTGATGGATGATGAACAGATTAAAAAAGGTAAAAAAAAAAAAAGGTAAAGTGCTCCCCTGTGCTTAGCACCATGCCATGAAGGCGTATAGGGGGTGTGGGGGTAACGCCCCACACTTTCTTGATCCGGTCATGAGTGGGGGTGATGTGATCAGCATCACGCTCCTGACCGCCTTTACCCCCCAGGGTTTCCCCCAGGTACCCATGTTATTCGACGCTGGGTGGGCGCCGGGGCCGCTTCCATCGTTAGAAAAGTTCCCGGATTGAACAGATTCTCTTTGGAAATCAACCAGGTCAGCTCCGGGCATGCTTGCACATTTTTGAGAGCTAACATCAGTTCCATCTTCAGGGACTGAAGACACTTGGCATGAAACAGATTGAAGAGACATCTGACATTTAAGCTATTGAAAGCTTAAAAACATCTCTGGAACTAACCTGCTTGATATCCCGGGAGAATCCCTTCATGAAAAACATATTGCTTATAAATAGTAAAAATAAGACATACAATTTGCACGTAAAAGAACAAAACTCCTACTGTAAAATATTAAAAGGAAGAACTATGCCAAACAAGAATGACACCTCAAACGATTACTTTTTTACTCACCAAATTCCACCATATAATCAATAATAGGTACATCAGGACTTTGCCAATACTGTGGAAAGAGCAGTAGCTTTCTGTATAGGGAAATGTTACCGGGCATCAGCACTGTTGTTTGATGGCCATCTATGAAGACGTTACTGCTGACACCCATTATCTGCAGAGAAGTTATCATGTTACAAAACTTAATGAAAATTCCTTGCACATAAAGTTTGGAAATTAGAAATAAAAAATTTAGCTTTCTTTTTTTTAACAAAAAAAGGAGTAAAGGTTGTAAACAACAAGTTAAAAGAAAATCATTACAGAAATGATTGACATCATTTCTCTTCTTTGACGACTCATTCTATCTAACAAAAGTTATTTTCTTGATACACAAGATTTTCTCAGTGGTAATATTTGATAAATATTAGTATTGCTCCCAATTTGGATATTCTATGGGCTAACAAGGAAATTGGTGAATGTTTATTCTGAAGCTCCTTACCTATCTCTACTGTGATTGTACAGCGATTTTCTGCTTCTTTAGTTAATTATGACAAGAAACATTTAAAAGTTCTTATGGTTTGGATCTCTCTACCAAAATTTTCCGTTTCAAAATCACAAGTTTTCTTCTTCAAGACACATTGGATGTTGTTAATTTACACCTTACACAGCTTCGGATGCAGACCTTTATAAGTAAGTTGAACAAAAAAAGTTAGTAATTTGCTCCTGTGTATTTATAGATCTTGTGTGTTGATAGGAGTATCCCACGTTAAAAAACTATTAAAATTACAATTAATATCATTGTTGTTGTTCAACTGTAGGTATGCGTGTGATTACAAGCTCTACATCTGAAGCTGTTTGATATGTGACGAAATAACAACCAGTGTAGCTTGAAAAAGAAAGTGTTTTTTTCTTTAAACATTCGGAATCTTTGGAGTTTTCAATTGTATGTATTTTTTAAACTTTTCTTGGTGTATCCAGGTTATCTCAGTTGTACGTACACCTAACACAATCACTGATGTAACAATGTCTTGCCTGAACCTTTTTTCATTATTTAAAAGTCTACACAATTTACCTTTACTGTCAGTAAGGAATGACAGTTGGCAAACATATCTTCCAAAGGAGAAGGTAACTGGCAGGTAGCTTTAACGAGTCGACATGGATACATTGGCTGAACGAGTTTGGCATCTAAGCATTGGCACTCCAGGCAAATCTTCGGAAGAGCATCAATTGGATCAACTTGATATGAACTTCTGTTGGACTTCTGAAATGTACAAATGAAATAATTAGGGGCATCCATATTTCGTTTTTGACAAGAAAACGAAATTTGAAAAAACTCATTGTAGTGTTAATTTTTCATGTTTTTGAAAGGTGTGAGATGCATTTTGTGACCATATTTTGTCACGAAATAATGCGAAATGAACTGCAAAAAGCGAAATTTACTCTTAAACACGAAATTCAGGGTTTATTCACCGATGCGACACCTTCTGAGGTCTGAATTATCCTGAGAGTTATGCAATTTCCGGAAACTTTATTAATTCTGCTGTTAATATTGGAGAAGCAAAAATGGACTCCTTTACACAGAAATAAACTTAATACTCTGATAACTACATAAATGTGCTATTAGAAGTGAAATGTTAATTTTTAGTTAATGTTCAGTTTTTAAATCAAATTTAGGATTATATTCACAATTTTAAAACCAAAATGTCTTTTTATATACCACTTTTCATCCAATTTTTCATCGCTATAACACCGATATTTTATTTTATTTACCACTTTTGAACCCGAAATTGACTACTTTTTTGTACCAAAATATTGCTTTTTTATTTACCAAAAATATGTGCCTCTAGAAATAATCAATCATAGAAATTAGGAAATAAAAAGAGTAGAAAAATTACAATCTTGGCAGAAAAATAAAACCAGATGGAAGAGGGGTGGGTCTTTTTACAGAGTTGCTTCTTCTTAAAAAGTTATTAACTTCAGAGGTCTGCTGTATTCCTTGTCCATCTTACCTGTAGTGGAATAACTAAGTACACAGGAACCTCGATTTTGCATTTTTCAGGGGACTAAGCAGCAAAAACTTAAAATGAGGGAAAATGAAAAATTGAAGAAAATTTTCTAACATTTTGCTATGTTGGGACCAACAAGATCTGTATAATGCAGGAAAATGTAAAATACAGGAACATAAAATTGGAGTTCCACTGTACATAGTCTTACAATCAAGGACCCCAGGTTTGTTTTCACGTACAGGTATGTTGTACTAGTTCAGGCCTATCTTTAAAATACAAGCCCAGTCTCAACTCATATATGTATATAAAATGAACTTAAACAAACCATGATGAACTTTTTTTGATAAAACCAGTGCAGCAGAATCAGCTTGAATCAATACTGTGCCTAACCTTGCAACAAACTGCTGACAACCAGAACAAAAGTAAATACGTGAGTGAGAGTGAGTCTGTCGGTCTCTCTCTTTCTCTCGCACACACACAAACAAACTAAGATGGCATTACAATGCAGAGTAGCCAGATAATGGACGATGACCAACAACAAATTGATTTTGAAAAGTAGACATTGTTGTAGTTCTTACTTTCTTTTTCTTTCCACTGTTTGCTACTGCTGGGTTGTATTTATTATGGTCTGCTAAATAAATGTTGATTACTGGATGAAACAGGGTAATTTGGTAAACCCTCAATGGCGTATTCTTCCCCAAGGCCTCTAATTCTTCTTCTGTCACACTTGGAAGAGATTCCAAAGTAGGCACTGAAAGGAAAGAAAAATAAAATCCTTAATAACCAAAATACCAATATGTTTAAAATCTGATCAAAAACCTTAATTTTGGTACATGATTCACATTCAGAACATTTCAAATTACATATTAAAGAACTTACTTCACCCCTTCACACAAAGAGTTACTAAATCTGATTTTGATTTTTGTTATGTAGCGTCACTTTTCTCCCACTTTGTGCTAATCGTGATGATGAGAATGAATGATGACATTATGAATTTGATGAAGGGACACTCACAAAGGACACCCATGTGCAGGCCGAGATTCAAACTCAGAACCCCTGGCATCTTAGCATGCTGTGCTAACCATGAGTTACTAAATCTGTTTGGATGATTTCATTACTCTCTGAGTGTGTCTATTGATAGGTACAGTAAGGATAGACAAAGTCAACTTTGACTTCCGCATTACTTCCACAACTTAGATCTCTGTGTAAGTTTAAATTCAGGTCGATGGCACAAATGGCAACAGTAGCAGTATATACCAGAAATAAACAAAAATGTAGGAACCAGAGATTGCCTTGGTATCTCAACAGAGCATTGCTATTTATGAACAAGAACTCAGGCTCAATCCCTGGCTGAGTAATAATTATCCTCTGTGTATCAAAAGCTTCACATAGTTCAGAGTGGCTCAACTTACTTGATTTAGGAAGACTGTAGGGAGCATAATCATATTTGGATGCAGAATAGAGGACCATTTTCAATCTGTGGATGGATCCCGAACACACGTTTGCTTGAGCAGGGCCAACTACAAATCTGCATGAAGCTTTCTCTGGCAAATTGCTGAAAAATAACAGGAATATAGATCAATATACTTGCACATGCACACAGACACAAACAAACATGGAACTAAAAATCTGCATAAGAACATCAGCAAATAATACAAAGTTCTTTGAACACCCATAGGGAGATGATAATTTACAATTCACATACTATTATTCTTAAATTTGTTAGCCCCCTGAAACACACACATCTGTGGTAGATATTTAAAAAAATAAATTTGAGCACAATTTGCCTTTCAGGTTGAAGCTCTACATATAAGGTGGTTACGATGAATAGGATCTCAATATAATTTGGAAACTTTACACTTATTAGACCAAATAAACATTTCCATTCAAGCATGCACATTCGTAATCTTTGTTTTCTATTGCCCATGTAAAAAGTACAGAATAACATAAAATTTATTTTTTTATAATGTCTATTATTTTGCATCCCACATTTTGCCAAACCAATCTTCAAAGTTCTGGAATTTTGCATAATCAAAACAGTGATATTTGTGCCAACAAATAAACTGCAAATTTCAGTTCCCTTTGCATCATTTCATAACAAAGTGTGGTACAAAAATGTATTTTCCCATCCCAAGGAATCACGTTAAAATAAACATTATAATGAAATAATTCTTGAAGCCCTCCTGGTAGCAAATGATGAAGAGGTTTTCTTTGGTTATAAACGAGGTGATTTCCAGATAAGCATGCGAGTTTTCGAGAGTTAACGTCACTCTCATATTCAGAGATTGAAGTGACTTCAATCCCTGAAGATGAGAGTGGCATTAGCTCTTGAAAGCTCAGATGCTTATCCGGAAATCACCTGGTTGATATCCCAAGAAAATCTCTTCAAACATTACAGTGTGTTTGTGAAAAACAAAATATGCATATCCCGATATCAATGATTGTTTACAAAACATGTTGGGAACATAACTTTTGCAACACAACACCACCTCCCCTGCAATGTTGCTGAAATTAATATGAAAATTAATTGATCCATATAATACCTGTATTCCAAGTCATTTCCCAGTTCAGACAAGTGTTCTGAGCCAATATCTTCAGGCAGATCCAAGACATACAAGTAATCTACAGCAACTGCTGGTGTTCTCTCCAACATTGAGGCCTCTATGGAGGGCAAAACATCAATTACCACAACAAGTTTTGTAAAAATGTTAAATACAAATATAGTTTTCGAACATGTATATATATGAAAGTATGTGTGAATATTCAGCCACATTACAGTTAATTAATCACATTTGCATTTTTGGTGTCCCCCCCCCCCCACCTCACAATCTCTGACATTGACAGTAAGTGGGGTTCACATTGTATGCAATTATTTCCAATGTAGCATTTCTTAGTACATACATACAAATACAGCGGAACCTCAATTTTATGTTTTTCAGGGGATCAAAACTTGAAATCCGTGAATATGTGAAATGTTGGGACCATCAAGTTTGAATACATAATGAAGGAAAATGTAAAATCGGGGTTCCACTGTATACATGTGTGGGATGTAGGGGTATTTTGATCTGACTAGCTGAGAGACAAAATCTGATCTCCATCACTCTTTCACTCATCCACAGCTGATAACTTCACCTTCCAATCTAAGAGAGTCTTTGTTAAGGACTTATTCATGACAATAATAACAACAATACTGTATTTCCTGTGTCTGTCTATTTTGTTTAATTTATGTTGCTCTTCTACCTCTTGAGCTAATTGCAACAATGAAGAATTAACGAAATGGATGATGGGACAAACACAATGATACACATCCATGACTTAACCACAGTTCAACCTGGGACCTCTGGCTTCATATCATGTTACGCTGCTAAACTACAGAGGCTGGCTGTTTTTTCTGTAAAAAGAAATATCAATCAATGGTTCACAGAAACTGGGTTAAGGTCCAAAATAAAAAGCCTTTGGTGAATGTTGTGCATATTACTCTCAAAATTACAACAGGTGACCTTTTTTTTTATTTTTGGAAACATGGAATCAATATTATTATTAGTAGCAGCATTATTAGTATTTTAAACAAATTAATTTCAACTGTGTTTGTGTCGAAATGTTAAGAAACATTGACCTTTCTATCACCTGGTTAAATTTTGTACATCAAAAGAATAGATGCAAGTTGGCATGGTTTCTATATGCAAGAACAGGGGGAAAAAACAATATTTGCTCTACACACAGGAGCAAGATATAAGGGGGGGGGGGGCATGTATTTTATCAATCTGCTTTCACAAGTAAATTAGTCTAAAGAAAAGCAAAGTGTAACAACAATGAAATAGCTGAGAAAGACAACAAAAATTCACAGTTTCAACATTCAAGTTTTTATTTTCTTTCATGAGTTTTTAAATGCTGACAAAATGCAGCACAAAATAAGTAATGGAATAGTTGTGATTAAAACAAACACACAGACACACAATACGCATGAAAATGTATTACAGTTTCATTTCATTATGTTTGTTATTGTGGGTGAAAAGAATGGTGCACTGCATAGCTTATGAGGAAATTAACAGACTCGGGGTTGGGAAGTTGGAACAAAAAAGCTCTACCCTCTAAGCAGTATTGCACCACACAGTTTATTAGTTTGTGGTATGAAAAAAAAAAAAGGAAAAGAAAAATCCATTATTGCCAGCAATCTCTTTAAAATTCAATATGATAAAGTTTCCAAAGGTACAGAGAATATATATTTGTCAGTATATAATTACTACATAGGCTAATTACTACATAGGCTATCTATTGTACAGGACTTATGACAATACTTCCCTCAAAGAAGTGTTCATTAACCTTTTGGAGCCCAAGGCCATTTTCACAGGTAACCAACCCCCTTGGTGCCAGAGCCGATTTTGAGCAAAATGGAGAGTTTCAATTAAATGAGTGTAGATCGGAGGCTAATTGCCCTAGAGAGATGAATGATATATCGTTGTACGCGGAATGAACCAGAGATTCACACTCTATAAAATTTATGCAAATTCGGCATATATGTGGCGGGGGAGAGGAGAACCCCCAAAATTCCAAAATTTCAAAAAAATGGGGATTTCTCTCCCTCCCCCAAGAAAAACGTACATGACAGTGTCCACATACACATGGAAATGATCGCTGACATGTAAGGAACACAAAAATATTTGCATTATTATCGTATGACCGATGTAACGCGAGTTGTACCCCCAAAAGGAATGGTCGGCACGCCACTGATTCAAGCTTCAAAATGCAGCATTACCTTGAAATGACTGTAGCTCAGAGCCTAATTGCCCTAGAGAGATGACTGATATACTGTTGTACGCGGAATGAATCACAGATTCAGAAGATATAAAATTTATGCACATTCGGCGTATATATGGAAGGAAAGGGAGGAATCCCACAAAAAATCATTTTTTTAGAAAAAAATGGGGTTCTCCCTCCCCCCACCACCCAAAAAAAGGATGGAAAATATTCCTTTTGACCTCAGGTACCGATAAACAAACTTCCTTCGAATGCAGTTTCCAGGGGTGAGAGAAACGCATTGCTTTAGATGAAGCTTTAGAACAAGAAACCCAGCCTTCCTTTGTTGGCAAATTTTTCCCTTGAAAAAAGAGGCAAAAAAGAAGTTGCCTTTTTCCCGTGATTTTCATGAAAAAAAACGTGCAACAATCATTTCTGTTAAAAAAAGAAAATCGGAATTCTAGAAAAAAATAGCAAAGTTATAACTTAAAAACTCTGACCTTGGCAAAGCATCTCGAGACAATCAGAAGACACCCGAGGGTTACCTAAGAGCATCTCGACGAGACGATCGGGCACCAAATGGTTAATCCTATCAGGGGGTTTGAATAATATTCTGCTAGATGTGGAAAAGTAAGATATTCTTACCTGTTGCAGTTAACATGTGATGGTCCCAATTCAAGTTGTAAGTTCTTCTCTGTTCAATGTTCTCAAGAGAATTTGAATCAAACAAGGAATTTTTTATAAAATGACTTTCCTTTGACCCAACCAGCAAATAGAATGGTTTCTGAAAACACAAGAAAATGTAACAATGAATGCAGAAGAAATTCTATGGAATGTAACAATATGGACTTTTCAAACTTAATTAACTCTACTATGAAAGAGCAGAAACTTACTGTAACTTTTTCTGGCTTAGGTTGATTGCAATCAGCTGTAGCCAGTAATATATTAGTTGAGTGTTTCAAGTTTTCCACACATAAATAGACATTTAATAATAACGATAATGATATCAACAATATGCCATGCCCTCCATCTCCCTTGGCACAGTGGTAATGTTGTTGCCTTGTAATCAAGGGATCTCAAGATACCTGGTAGAGGCAAATAGTGGTCTGGATCACACTTTAAACTGCAGGTCTGGTCCCAATTAGCCCTGTCTGTACATAAAATGGGCTTTAAAAAGGAACTCAACAATAAATCATACAATAAAAATATATGCAAAATGTATCAGGTATATTTAATTTACACTGTATTATTTGTATTATATTGCAATGTAACTGTTTCAGCTGAAATGTTTGGTATAGATACCAGAAGATTATTGGCTCAAATTTAGTTACCGATATTTTTGATACTTTTCTGAGTCCAAACTTACTGAGAATTATGCAAACAAGTGTTTTTATATTATTGTTAACTACTAGGAATGGGTTAGATTAACTGGTACTCTATCGGTATTAGTTAACATAGCTTTATTGGTAAAATTACTGATAATTCTAATGATCTGATATACAAAGGTCGGTCAAAAAGTAAAGCACAATCCACTGTAGCTCAGGAATGGTAAGGATAAGGGAAATGAAATTTAGTAGGTAGAGAAGCATTGGTTCTTTATCACCTAACCAACACCTAATTCCATGTCGAGAAGAATTCAACAAATCTGGATATACAAGTTGCATCACAATAACGCATGACCGCATGCTGCAATCATGACAGTTCAAAAGATTGACCATCTTGGATGTGGTGCCACAACTCCCATACAGTCCTGACCTAGCACCATCGGATTTCTATCTGTTTGGACGACTGAAAGCTTATCTGCATGGGAAACAGTTTGGAGATAATAACGAGCTCATTGCATGTGTGAAAGAGTGTGAAAAAGTGGTGTAAAGAACAACCTCAAGAGTTTCACGAACGTGCATTCGTGTCATCGAAACAAAGATGGCTGCAGTGCAGTGAAGTACCTGGATCATACATTGAGTGACATTTCCAAAGGCCCAAAAGACCAATGCTTCTACTTACAAAATTTCATTTCTCTAGGCCTTACCATTTCCGAGCTACAGTGGATTGTGCGTTACTTTTTGACTGACCTTTGCATCTTTCAACGGCCTTTAAATTAGAACAAAATTATATCATTTTATTATTCTTATGAACATTAATGAAAAATTCATATGATGTGGTTTTGTACAATAAAAACCTTAATATGCAGTTCCTTTTTCCAAGGTAAAATCTATTGCAGTCACCTAGTTACAAACATTATGGAGGTTAACGAGCAATGCATATTCTTCTGAGAAATACATACAATTTAACATTGGATCAGTAGAATATTGGTTATTGATATTTGTAAATTTTATATTGGTACTTGATTGGGGTCAGCAAAATTGCATATTGGTCCAAACCCATTAAATACTAAGCAGATTGTACATTTTTTGGTTTACCTTGACAGATGAATCAGCTAAATCGGTTATGTCTTTGGCACCACAGAAGCAGTCTCTGCCTACTGGTTCCACCATCACGTAACTAACACCCAACTGCACATTCACTGCCTGCATTCCAATCACAACACATTCAATGAAGGAACCTTGGAACTGAATTTTGGTGAAGGGGATAAATCTTAATTTCTTTGGTCCATAGTAGTTCCTATCATGGTTGTCTTCAGTTACCTGGTAAATAATGCACATGAAAAAAAAGGTAAAATTCTTAACTATTTTTCCTATTAACATAAAAATCTTTAATTCAACTATACTATTTGTCTTGTACAATTACAAATATATTTTCGAAAATACACAGTGAATTGTGAAAACAAATTTGTGATGACTAAAAAGATCACGAGGCATCCTCTCCCCCCATTTTCTAATCGACACTGGAGTAAAGAACAAGTTTTGATTTGATTTGCTTTATTTTACTTCGCCTTTTGTGCCACTTTTGGCTAATATGCAAATATGGGGATGAGTAATGATATGATGAAATTGATGAATAGACATCACAAACGTCCATGCCCAAGCCAGGATTCGAACCCGGGACCCCTAAAGAACAAGTAAAGCACACAATGATCACACCAGCTCAGTGGTTGAGCACGTTAAGAGAACAACTCTTGATCTTGCCACTGAAGTTCCCATGTTTGAGTCCCAACCTGGGGATGGGTGTTCTATGTTAGTGTTGCTTCATTAATTTCATCTAATCACAAGTCATCCTCATCTTTGTGATTAGCCAAAAGTGGCAGAGATGAGAAGTAAAATAACAAAACTGCAAATATTCAAGAAACACAACAAGTATTCAAAGGAATGAGCTTCATTAGTATAAGATCATAGAATGATTGGGCTGAGTTTAATAAAATTTCCTACAATACACTAGAAGTTTATAAAGATAATACTTGAAAGTGTGACAGGGTACCCACTCACTTTACCAAAATGAATTCCATGACTTTTCAAGGTTATTCAAACCAATTTCCAGACCTATCTGTAGTATGTTAACTACCTATGACCTACCAAGTAGGCAGTAGTATAAAGAACACAACACACAACCAACAAATTAAAAATGTAATCCCTAACTATTGCTTCTCCGTGACAACCCTGAAGAGTGGTCAAAAACTTGGTATTATGTTTTGCTGCTTGCTGTGTTTTTAACTTACTGGCTACAAGGTAAGTCAGACATGACTGTTCCAGCATGAGAAGTATTAAAAATATTTATTTTATTACTTCCTTTAACTCACCTAACAGTACATACATATCTAGAGTGGAAATATGAAACTTGCTTCATAAGTATTTCTTCTTCTCCTTCTTATCTTTTTTTTTACTTACAGATAATTACTGTCACAGAAAATTAGAATTTTTAAATATACAAAAAAGCCCATATTTAGTATAAATACAAGAAACATACATAACATTCCATGACTTTTTGGCAGGGGAAGTTTTTGGGGTCTTTCCAATGTTTTCCAGGTACCAACCCAAGTCTCCAGTGGAAAGTGATCTACACACCAATACAAATTTCAACTTCAGACTCGGAATGTGTCCTAAGGGCCAAAGCTTATAAACAACAGTTATTAAACAGAATGTCCATTACTTTACTTATCTAAAAAAGAGTCTGCCATTTTTTAGCTTGCTATCATGAAGCTGCATTAACCCAGGAAATTCTGGGTACTCATTAGGAATCCTATCCAGGCCTGGAGGCACCAGAAAGTCAATTAAAACTGTATGCTTACCTTTAAAGTAAGAACAGCTTTCTCCACATAAAACCCAAAATGAAGAGTATGCCCTGAATAAGCCTGCTGCTGCTCTGCACCCCACTCGTCATCCCAGTTGTCAGGTGAAAGGGTAGGAACCCAGCTCCAAGCCCAACCTGCCCACGAGGCATCCTCACCATCTTGTGAGCTACCTGAAAGTAGAAGGAAAATGGATCATGGTTTATTCATGGAGTGTTTATGGGGATGTATTGGTTAGTATTTGTTTAAATAAGAGCTGAGCACATACCACATTAAACCCACACCAATGACAATGTCTTATTGATTCCACCAATACTGATGCATTGCAATTGTAACAATTACAAGTTGTAATATTAGTGCTTAAGTATTCCACAACTATTATAATATCAATTTACCACAGTCTTGCTTTAAAATATTCAGAAATTACATCAGGATATTAAAATACTCGTTATGTAAGAAAAATTGAATTTTTAACCCAATATGGTTAAAAAATAAATGACAACTTCAAATTTAGCATAGTTTTCAGAACAATTATGCTGCAAAAGTGTTGTGCACCATTTATGTGAAAGACCAAAGTGCCAGAAAAATATCAACTCTATCAGTAAATAAATTCCAATTGATATTTCACGACACCAATACAGAAGCATCAATATCGGCTGTCCTAGTTCAAATTTAATCAATGAAACATGCAGATAATTCTCCAGAGAATTTTGTGCTATATTCTTCCACTTTGTTATAATTTTTATGGATATAAATATGTAATCTTCATTTGCTACTATTCTTAAATGTCTAACTACGCACCTCCTTTTGCACTACATACAACTGGTAGCCTACATTTATTAAGGTCAATGAACCATTCAAGTTCTTTCATGACCATTTGGAATTTTAAACTGCATCGGCAGAACATCAGTTATCAGTATCGGTAAATTGTAAATTGGTACTCTTATTAGCCAAAATTTCATATTGGTCCATCCTCAACAAAAAATAATAACACTGAATTACAGAATATTTATAGATATTCAGTGGAACATCCATTTTAAGTTATTCATGGGTCCAAGCTGGAAAAACATATGATGCGGTAAAATGTACAATTGAGGAAAATTTTATAATATTTTGGTACGTTGGGACCATCAAGATTGAATGTAAATTGATTGATTTGCTTTATTTTACTTCGCTTCTTGTGCCACTTTTGGCTAATTTGTGAAGATGGGGATGAGTGATGACATGATGAATTGATGAACGGACACTCACAAACATTCATGGCCAGGCCAGGATTCGAAACTGGAACCCTTGACATCGTAGCACGAAATGCTAACCCCTCTGCCACATAGGCCGAAGATTGAATGTAAAATCCAGGAACGTAAAATCAGGGTTCCACTGTATATCATGTCAGTAAAACTATCAGTGGGTGTAATGAAGGGTCTTAGGATCAATTCCTTATTGAGGTACACTGCATAGTGGTTTGGATCTCTCTTTAAACTGTAGGTCCAGTCTCGATTAGTCTGAGCATAAAGTGCACTTAAAACAAAGTTTTAAAGTTATTGGTAATTTTACTGGTTAACTAATAGATATGACTATATCGACCAATACTATTAAGTACCCATTAAATTATCTACTACCTAGTATATTCAACAAATACTGTAAACAGTAAAAGTTACTGTTGGTAACTCATTCCAAAGTGTAACAATTCGTTACCTTGTAATCAAGGTATCCCAGGTTCAATAGCCAGTGGAGGCACATAGTGGTTTGGATACTACTTTAAACTGTAGGTCCAGTCCTGATTAGCCTATCTGTGCATAAAGTGGACTTAAAAAATCAAACTCAGTGTAATGAATATAAACAAGTGAGAAAGAAATTAAAAGCAGAGTAGAATATGGTATATCTGTTCTATTACTTTCAGCAAGTATTGTAGCCTCAGTCAAATGCCTCACAAATTTTAACACCTTCCTTTCTCCAGTTTGGATCAAACTTGTGTAAACAGAAGCAATTTCACCTTCATATCAAGTTTTTTGGAGAGCATAAAACATAAATATCGGTATATAAATGACAGACACGAGTTAAAATCTATATTATTGTAAGGAATCAACAGACTTACTTTCATACTCTTCTCCTGCTGATCTGCTGACTTCATTCTCTGAAGATTCCTCATTTGTCTTTAATTCCTTGTAGTACAAAGCCAGAACAAGAAGACACAGCCTTATCAGCATGGGGATCTGCTGCTCTGTAAGGCAAAAGCCCATGCTCTCACAGTGAAGGTCAATGCGAGTGACAGATGCATGTTTTGCCGTCATGCTATGGTAACATCTCAAAAGACGGAGCTGGAAGGAGCATCTGTAGAGAAGGGGTTCCTGGAAAAAATATTTTCAGCATTCATTGCATCACTAATGTAACTGCACAAAGAAAAAATAATGTCAGAGCTGAACTCATGCCACTTCAAAGTGGTACTGATATCAGCACTGATACCATTACTGTTTCTGTCGAGAAGAACGTTGATGAGTATTCACTCTTATAAACTTACGGTTCATTTCTCCATGCAGTTTTTGTTCGCAATCAATTTCGTCACCTGTCTGGTGGCTTTATCAGGCATGTACTGGCTTACTGAAGGTGGTGACGCTGTTTGGTACTTTATAATGCTCATTTGTCATTACTGATGAAATTTGCATGCATAATTACTTGCAAATTAATAATAAAATTACAATTAATTATAATTAATATGCTTAGTTTCTGATTTATTGTTTTTTTTGTGCTTTTTAAATGCAGATGATATCTTGATATTATTCTTACCTGATATACTTCTATCTTCCCTGAGGCATTTCTCTTGTCTAGACAGATTGTAACATCAGTGAAGGACAAAAGCTTCCTTAAGGTTAAATGTGGGGGAGAAAGCTCTGCAAAGAATTAACATGTATAAATTAGCATAACTTAAATATATTTTTGCTTATTTGTTCTAATGAGCACAGTGAAACATACTGATAATTACATTTGATGTTCAAAGTAATTCTTAACGGAGGACATTGCCTGTTAGTGTAATTGCACAACACTCATTACATCATTATCTCAGACACCGATATCATCAGTCCCATAAATCAATGGGAGTTAATGGCACAGCTGGTAATATTGTCCCAGATGATAAAATTTTCAGACTATCACCAGCGAACTACAGTGTTCTAATTGGAGACATTTAAAATTGTGGATTCAGGATATTTGTATGTTGGGTTGTGAACACAATAAGATAGGAAAAAGATGAAACACTATTAAGCAGAGCTAGACAAATACAAGTGCCCAGTCACCATGGCACCTGATAAATTTTTAGCTGGTGCCTGAATTTTCATATTCAGTTCTCAAAAACATTTCTTTTAATATTTCAAGTTCCCGTATGGAAATTTCGATTACCTTCTTTTTAAATAACAAGTGCAGTATATGTCTTTGTGTTGTTTTTTCTGAATCACGTGTATCATTAATTTAGAATAATAAACATGCCATTATAAATTTTTGCACTGTTGTTAGCCAAATTTTGAAACCTACGGAGGGATGATAGAGTTGGTCATACTTTACAACATATTGCAGTTATTCATACTGCTACCAGTAGAGCCATGTATATAGAGTCCTTTATTCTTTATGAAGACCACTCTATGGTGCAAGAATTAATTACATTTAATCCAATCTCATAGTAATTGAAGGGCTTGGGGTAAAACATTTTGGTCATTATTGAGTTTATCAAGCAGAAAGGTTATTAGAAACTATACTGTAGATAAGTAAGCCATGGTAGCTCAGTCGTTGGGTGTCTGACTACCATGCAAGAGACCCGGGTTCGATCTCCAGCAGGGGCCCTAACCCCACACACCTTCATGGCATGGTGCAAAGCACAGGGTAGCACTTTACTTTTTTTTTTACTTTACTGTAGATAAATTGTTTTCGTGCTGTGTTTACCAATTTCAGAAAGCATGACATGGCAATTACACCCAAAAAATTAAGGATGGCTTTTTTTACTTTGTAACTCAATAATGATCAAAATGTCACTTACCATGTTTTACCCCTTCAATTAATAAGTTAGATGTTTTAAGGTCACATTTCAAAATGTGTAGCTATATCTTATTGGATTCATGGTTTTCTTATCCCACATTTGGGGGGAAAAAATCCTCCTGAATTATTTTTAATTTTGTCTACCCCTGTTATTAAGTCACATTATAATTGACAAGACTATATAATCTCACATATCTTTAGTTTACTTCAATTACTATATCATACAGATAATCACATTCTATACTGATAACATGCAAAGATTTTTTTACCGCTGAATGCAGGCTCCCATTTCTCATCAGCAGACTTCAAGGATACTGTCTTTACATTCACCGACAACACAATATCCTCTTCAACATACTTCAGAATAAGATTATTGCATACGATTGTAATGTTGCTAACAATCTTATTGACCAAGCTCTGTATGTACCCTGGCGGGGCCTCGACTTCATTCCTGTAACAGAAGGTAATTTGTCATTACTAGTTGTTCACAAATAACATGCCTCTCAGTTGTAAATAACTTAATTTTAATATAGGGTCATTTCATCTCATATCATACAACTAATATCTGATCATCATCATGGATTTTGCTGAAAAAATATATGTTAAATTATCACATGACACATGTTCAAAAATAAAATATTTCCCTTTTCTGTTGATTTGTTACAATGTTACAAGCTCACAAACAAACAGAGTACTTGGTAAAGAGTTTTACACAAGGAAAATAATGCGATTCTCAAACCAATATACATCAAAAACCTTAAATGATACAGACATAAGGTTTCCTTTATTTGAAAGCTTGTTCAAAGTACTTCCAAACTCTTATTAAGAAAGATATTTATGAAATCTCATCAACTCTAAAATTAAAAATACAAAAATTGGATTATTTTTCTTTTAAACTTAAACTACAGGACATTTGCTGCTGGGACAACAATGCATGGAAGCTGAACTAACTAACAATGTTACTTCTACCCTAACCTCTAATGTTATGTAGATACCAAATTTGCCACGTATAAGATGCACCCCATTTTTCGTACACATTTTTGAGGGAAAAGCTTTATCACTGAATTTATAATTAATTTACAGTATTTCAAATATAAAGTAATATGTAGGTCTACTTTCAACAAATAACTTACTTAATCTAACTAGGAAAGAATATATTTTTATCTTTTTCGTCACACACCACAAGAAAGCAAGAAAGAAATTGTCTTAATTCAGAACAGAGAAAGTTTCCAGAATTGAAGGTATGGTAATTGAAAACTGACTATAGGCATATAAGACGTACCCTGTTTTTCAGACCTATTTTTAAAGGTAAAAAGTGAATTTTATACACAGGTAAATACAGTAATTCTCTGTAAAAAAATTAAAAGGTACATTCTGACCTTTTCTCAAAAATACCCATCTCAAAATTTCTGAAAATTGTACAAAATAGTCTTTGGTACCTGCAAGATGTGCTACCAGATAGGGCAATGTTTGTGTATGTAACCTGGTAGAAATTTTCCAAAAATATCATCTATACTACATAATCTTTTTATTGATATTTTATTGTTGAATATGTGCCATATGGTTCTTTAACACTTACAGTGCTGACCTCTTAGTTGCTTTCCATCCCATATTAACTAATTTTTAAAAAATAATATCTCAAAAACTAAAAATGTAAAATATATGTATCATACACTGTTGAAAAGTTTGATTCTTCCTCTTTATTTTGATATATGATACGTTACATTATAACCACATGGCTACCTTGGACATTTCATCATAAATTATATGAAATGTACTAATAATAAAAAGTTGACAAGATATATGACATGCAGTGGCAGCGATTGGGTTCCAAAACTGAGGGGAAAAGGTGCCAAAACTAGGGAGGCAAAGAAAGTATATTTCCCTTCGTAGATAAGATTTAGCACAGCGTGGGGGCAAAAGTGGCAAAAATTGAGGGGTCAACTGCCCCCTCGCACCCCCTCCCCCTGATCGCTGGCACTGTAGAAAAGGGAAGCAAGCATATCGCTATCAGACAACAACGCAAACAGGACCGTTATGAAAATTTGCCCACCATCTAGTGGCAGTATGAGGAAGTACGATGTCCAAACATTACGCAGGATAGCTAACTCCGTAATTGTAAGGCAAATGACCGTTGAAATAAATTTTGAATTTAACTCCATATATATATGTGATCCGCACACTAGAAAAGTTCGAGAACTCCGTGTATATATACGTGTTAACATACATTTATTTAGCTGATTTTGTAATTTTAAGGTTACACATTTATTACTAAACTGTATGATTTGAGAAGAAATTGCCCTATATATCATATCACGCGGCAGGCATGAGTCGAACCTAGGACCCGGGCATCATAAATAAATAAGCTAATCATGTCATAAAAAGGGTCCCGCTGAAGCATTGAAAAAGAGCTTCTTAAAAGCTAATTACGACACCGACCTACAGCGAAGTTGGAAAACAACCGCTGACAGTGCAGTATGAAGAGTATGAAAATCAGGAAATCAGCGTTTTCCTCAGGTTCACCATTGCCAAAGGACGTGATCGAGTCAACCGTCTTAACGGCCGATAGTTTGAATTTCATTTAAATAGGTCGCGAGAGAAATTATCATTCTTAGTTGTCTTCCGTTTTCCGTCAGATGAAGTAGTTACAAAATAATTCCGTTTCTAGTTGCTCTCAGTTTACATTGAATCCAGTTATCGCGAGAGAACTCCATAGTTGTAATAAGTTTAAGAAAAGGAGTGAACGAACGATCAGGAAGTTAAAAGTATATCGTTTAGACTATCGGTCTACGAAAGTACAGAGTTTGTAGCCCCAAGTTGCTCCCTCGTCCAATTTATTAGAGAGTAGGGCCACATCGCAACGAGAACCAGCGGAGAAGAGATTGCAGCAGAACTACAGGTAAACGAACATTCCTTATGTCTTTCCTCACCCTGCCTGTTCAGTCAAAGGTAGAGTATTTAAATACATGTCCGTGTGTTCTTATTTCACGGGGCTAGCCCCCATGCAGTTTGATTGTAGACGTAGCTCTTCAGAGATACCCCCTTTTTCTTACAATGTTCCTCTCGCTTAGAAAGTGAGTGGCTAAAGGCTGTCATAGCCTAGCAACAATCCCCCAAATATTTGTCTTTAGACGATATAAATACAGTGTAACCCTGATTTTTTTGTTCCTGGATTTTTCATTTCCCCCACATTATACATTCAAATCTTGATGGTCCCAACATAGGAAAATTCTACAAAATTTACCTCGATTTTACATTTTCATGCATTTTAAATTCTTTCAGCTTGGTCCCCTGAAAAATGTCTAATCAAGGTTCCACTGTACTCTATATCAATATGGGCCAATATAGGCACAGAGGTGTATTTGGCACATTGCAATAATTTTACTGATCCAATATTTCTATCAATAACTCCCCTTCTCAATACCACACAAATACACACACACACACGCACACACATAGCGCAGGTGAAAGGAAGGAGTGACTGAAGGGCTAATATATCACCAGACACTGGGCATTTTTCACCCTCCACCCAAAAAGAACCTGCCACATCTCACCTCAAACCTTATCTATATCCTAAACTTTGGGAGAACATCCACAGCTCTAAACCTTGGGACCAACAAGCATCCCTGATCCACCCAAAACCTAGATTTTACAGTCAACCTCTCAACAGTCATAATCCCCCACTCGTTCTTTGTAGCAATCGTGCACCAAAACGTTTGAGTATGAACCTCTAGCAGTGTTCATGTTGCCTGTTATAAACATTTGATGCTTTTTTTAAATTTTATTTGCATACATGTTCGAAGAATAGCGTAAGAGATAATAGGAATATTAAAAGAGCTAACATTTGAATAAATAAATACATGTAAAAAAAGTTACAAATTTTACAATATAACCATGTATTTCATTCCCAAATCATGAAAAGCTAACATTTGAATACAAAATTCACTTTTGCCACCAATGATGGTTCAGAAATAACTAAAACTATGCATTTTACTGATACTTTCCAATATCAAAACCACTGGTATTGGCTCATATACACTGGAGTATCAGTATTGGCTCAGTCCTAGTATTTAACTGTGACAGTCCTGTAAATGGAAACATAATAATTGAATATTAAACAAAAGATAAAGTAATTGCCACAGGTAGTGGTGTAAAACCTGCAGAATTGGGTTAAAATCCTGGATAATGCATGAATAATGATTTATTTGAGTATGTTATATCTGTTTAATTCATTCTCATCAGGCAAACTACATATATCTAAAATACACAGTCCGTCCAGTGGGAAAGGTGACTGATTTTATTGCCACGGAACCACCAGAGCCATCTATGGAGAAGTATATGTACTACATAGTGACACATTTCGACTTTCTTCCGGCAAAGTTGCAAAGAGCTAACATCGACGGTTGACGCATATGGATCTTGTGACTGTAGTACCTGCTGAACGTCGGTCGGAAACTGAGCAACGTGCCAACAATAAATTCCATTTCAAATTGGGTAAAAGTGCAACAGAGACGTTTCAAATGATTCAAACTGTTTACGGTAGTGAGGCATTGAGCCGTAAGAACATGTTTAAGTGGTATGCAAGATTTCATGATGGTTGGGAGAGCATTGAAGACGATCCGCAACCAGGACCATCAGTGAATGTGCGAACTGACGAAAACGTCCAAAAAGTGGCGGAGATTTGGGCAAACGGAAGGTCTGTGCGTGGTTTGTGCCACACACACATTCAGTGACAAACAAAAACGTTGCAGAGTAGAACACTGCAAAGGCATGAAACAAGCAGCTGATGTGGATCCAGGATTTATGTCAAGCATTGTAACAGGTAATGAAACATGGTGCTTTCAGTACGAAACCACTCACAAAGCATCAGAGCTCTGAATGGAAGGGTCTAGGCTCTCCAAAATCGAAGAACGTGCACATGCAGAAGCGCCGAATCAAAAACTCTGCTCACTGTTTTCTTCGATTCCAAAGGCATCATCCACAAGGAATTCACTCCAGAAGGTCACACTGTGAACATTGTCTATTGGCCACGATTTGTAGAGTTCGGCCTGAATATCGGGAACATGGCTCATGGTCTCTGTTGCACGACAATGCACCCGTGCACAAGAGCAGGTTGGTACGCCAGTTTTTGGCCAAAAAAGGGATAGTGGAACTCGATCGCCCCCCATATTCTCCAGATTTAGCTCCATGCGACTTCTGGATATTTCCAAATTGGCGTTGAAAAGAAGGCGTTTTGACACCATTCCAGACATCCAAAAGGCTTCTACGGCGATTTTGGAGGCAATTCCGAAACAGGAGTACCAAGACTGCTTCACAAAGTTCTACAACCACTTCAGTGCATGTATTGACTCACAAGGTTTCTATTTTGAATAAACGTTATTGTAAACTACCAGTCCACAAGGTCTTGTCTTTCATTTCTCATTAGTCACCTTTCCCACTGGATGGACTGTGTATAAGGGTGAGTCAAATGTGTCTTCCTCTAGGTCAAATGGCTTTGTCCAGCAACTTAGCAAGCCGTATGAATGATGCAATATCCCATAAAGGGTTGAATTCTTCACTGAGTTAGAGCATGTTACACAAAGGTCTGTATGGTAATGGATGCTCCATGATGCACTGTCCTAAGGGGTACAAACTCAGGTGAAGTTCAATTGGGAAACACTGCATCACCCTTCTTACAGTCCTGGCCTTTACGAAGCAACTTTCGTGTGTTTGGTAAACTGCAGAGCAAGCTAAAGCAGATTTGTATCAGATGTGGACATACAGGAGGCAGTCAGAAATTCTAACCCAGCTATGAGCATGAAATTGCTGGGCTTGTACATGGTGGGACAAGCATATTTTTCCTGGGGGTGTATATTTCTAACATCTGAATTTGTTTTCCACCTAAAGATCATCTTGGTTCACATTCATTTGACTCGGGCCTATATAAAAGGTTCCTCAAGGAAGTGTGTACACATAGTTGTTTTGATATAATTACCTTTTACTTCGTCTTTTTCCCTCTTTGTTTGCTTCTGTCCTTCCAATGCTTGCATCAGACCCTGCAGCTTCATCATTTCGTAATTTTAAGGTGCATTCTGTAACAAGAAACAAATGTCATATGCCATTATGGCAGTATTCACAGGAAATGTGATAATACCTGTTACAAATGTACAAGAAATGGTGAGGAGTTTAGAATACCATACCATACCAAACCAAAGGAGGCAGTTTTTAAACTTTTTTCTTTTAAATAATTCTTGCACTGCTGTTCCAAATGAAGCATGACTTACACCTTGTGCCAACATGACATATTTCTTTAAAATAATAAAAGTAACAATTATTGTGTTCTGTTAGTACCTAGCACTTTTCTTCTCACAATATTTGATCTTCATCAACAACAAGGATGAAAAACATTACACACAGGCTCTAGATGACCATCTAGAAGTAAAGTTATCCTCTGCACATTGCAACATGACATGAAGGTACGAGGTGTGGCTAGGAAAAAACCGGACTGTCGCTACAAAATATTTTATTGGTTACTTTGTACAATACGAACATTATCCCTTTCAAAGTACTCCCCTGCACTATCGATACACCACTCCATACGAATCTTCCATTGCTGGAAGCAGTGCTGGAAATCATTTTCTGAAACCATGTTCATGACCTCAGTCGCTTTTGTTTTCACAGATTCTACGGTCGTACATCTGGTTCCTTTCAGTGCTGATTTGACGTTTGGGAATAAAAAAAGGTCGCACGGAGCGAGATCCAATGAATAGGGTGGATGTTCTAACACTGGGATCCCATTCTTGGCCAAAAACGTCTTGACTGACAATGACGTGTGGCAGGAACATTGTCCTGATGAAGAATCCATGACTTGCTTTTGTACAAATCAGGTCGTCTTCTTCTTACTCGCTCGCGAACGGTCGTCAGCACCGTAATGTAATAACATTGGTTGACGGTTTGACCTTCGGGTATCCAAGTAACGTACACAATCCCATGGATGTCGAATCAATTCACCGACATTTGCAATGTTTGATTCAGTTTTCGACGTGCAAGGCCGTTCAGGATGCGAGTCCTCCGCGATCACTTCTCGTCCCTCTTTAAACCCTTGAAACCACTCAAACACTTGTGTGTGTGACAAACATTCTTCTCAGTACACTATCTTCAACAAACCCGAAGTTTCTGTGGCAGATTTTCCAAGTTTCATAAGAAACTTCACATTGATATGCGGTTTCACTTTCATATTTAACATTTTTCCGACAGAGGTTCACTTTTTCCACAAGCTACAACGGAACTGAGCGCTGCGCACCCTGGACAATCACACAGTTGATAGGCAGGATATCACGTTATACACTCATGCACCACTTGACCTTGACGTGCTTGCCGTTTATCAACAGCAACGTCAATCCGGTTTTTTTCTAGCCACACCTCGTATATTGTACGGGGAGGCCTCCTGATCTCAGCCATTTGTGGAGATGGTGTGGTCAGCACCATTCTCTGGCCATCATTGGCTACCCACCCACCCAGGTAACTAGTTATCACAGACTGGGTGAACCTCAGAGCTGCTCTATGCTCTTTTAAAAAATTCCCACCTGAAATATCCAACCTGGGAATTGAACCCAGGTGCCTCTAGTGACAGTCAAGATGCCCTCACAACTGGGCCACTGCAGCTCTAATACAGAAATAAAATTATCTCTGGTATTTGATGGCCTGCAAACTAGTTTACCTTTCCACACGTAAAAGAAAACAAATGTGTACATGTTGTGTGTTAACACAGAAACAGTATACATACCAATAGTATTGATGGTAACTGTTATGGGTTCAGATGCCAATTTTGTCCATGGGACATGGATCAAGAGTTCATGGATGTGACCACTGGAAAAGCTGAAAGGCAACTGGAGCTCTTGTTCCAGCACTTCCAGCCGAAGGTCCAGGTTGTTGAAAGAGACATCTCCTCCCCACAGTGACACCTTGAAAGAAATACATTAATTTATTATACATGCACACACTTATGCTTATCAGAATGATAATGAGTTCTGAACTACAGATGACACTAGATCAACGTTTCTCAACCTATGGGGCCAACTGGGTCGCAAGGGGATGTTTGGTGGGTTGCGAAGTCAGGTTCGAAAATTTATTTACTGTGTCTTAGAAACCTATAACTATATTACTAAGATATATTATTTTAACAATCTAAATTCCACCCACGTTGTACGTAGTATAAACTCTACATTTCTGTTATTCATGCTCTACCATTGCTCTTTAACAGCATCTCTCAATTTCAGCTAGACTAGAGTAAATTAGTCTTTTAAATTACGTATATACTTTTCTAGAATAAAGTATGTGTAATTTGTTTAAGCAAGCATAAAAGAGGGCTTCTTAAAGTACTCGATGTTAGCAAAAATATGATTTTAAACTGGGTTCACACCCCTACTGTCTCCAAGGATAAAATTTCCATACTCTTTCATAATTGGGAGAAGAGAGACGTGGTAGTAGATAAATACAGAGAAACTAGTACTTCATCTGCGAAACTGTTTTTTTCTTTGCTTCTTTGTTCTATTAATTTCAGTGGCCACTGTCACCATCCTCGTTGGAACTTGTTGTACTGTTGCATGGCGTGCTTCCATTGTTCGTAGTCCTCACAGCTGCTGCTAGGTGTGCAGTGGTTAACTGTACATCTGCGTCCATGTTATCTGCTATTTCCAGGTGCTAACTGTTGTAGTAGGGAAATCCATGTGTGGTCTGCCTGTCCACTATTGGTGTTTAGTAAACATCCAACAACACCTATCAGGTGCAAAAAAAAAAGCCCAACCCACAACTGATCTTGCTAAACATATCAAATACAATAGCCATAAAATATAAAAGGTACAAGTCAAGCACATCGCACATGGATTCCCCTACTACAACAGTTAGTGCCAGGAAATAGCCGACTACACAGACGCAGATGTATAGTTTAACAACAGTATATCTAGCAGCAGACGTGAGAACTACGAGCAATAAAAGCACGCCAAGCAACAGCACACAACAAGGTCCAACAAGGATGGTGGCAGTGGCCACTGAAATTAATAGAACAAAGAAGAAAAAAAAACAGTTTTGCGAATAAATTGAGTACTATTTTCTCCGTATTTATCCATACTCTTGTTAAAAGCTGAGGCTGTAAAGGGGCACTCAGCACCAATAAGGACAAACATGAGACAACACAACTCCATAGAGGATTTGGAATGCAGATTCACGAAACATTGCTTGTGTAATAAATAAATGGTGTTAATGTAGGTACCATGCATATGTCCTACTGTTATACACAGTTTTTCTCACTGTGCGCTAAAATAAGATCAAACGAGCAGACGAAGGTTTAGAATAATACATTGTTTTAGTTAGAAGTTTCATTTGCTTTTACTTTTTACAGATTTTTAAAACACTTGGGGATGTTATTTTGCAGTATGTATATTCAAGTAAGTAGACTACAACCAAGACTACTTACAAACAGTTGGTAACACTGTGTGTTTTTGAGAGAGACAGTGATTGGATGGGGGGAGGAGGGAGGCAGGCACATGCATGGAATGAAATTAATACTTTGACTTTTGTATTCAAGATTTTTCTATTGCAAACACTACAATATTTATGTGTTAACAGAAATAGCCATTCTTTGATTATTGGTAGGGATGCTTTATTCACCCTCTTGAATATAGCTTGCAAAAACAATCAAGCATATGCAGCTTGGACCTTGTTTTTCTTAGCTACATTTCTGCATGAGGTATACCATAAATTTATGGCAGTACTTCCTTGATCAAGGGCAATAAATCACACAGTGTAATATAAAAGTAACTACAGAAGACAGTACATGGCTATTTAGTAACACACTTTATAACCCAACGGAATTCTACATTTGTTATTTTATCAAGGGCTACTCTATTTCCCTGGAGATCAATAAGTTTCACATTTTGAAAGTACAGGTAGTGCTTCCCAAATATAACCTTGATTTCAAGTGATTTGGATTTTTTGAAAAATTAAAGAACAGTTACCTGAGAATCCTCTGATCTAAAGTTCTTGATGTATTTATCGACATAGCTGAAGAGAATTGGTGTTATGTAGGACTCTATTTTAAACATGATCCTTTGAACTCAAAATGTGGATTTAGCATAGCTTGGAATGGTGAGCAGGACATGTACTCTGCAAAAGAAAAGAATTACAAAAATAAAACTTAACATTTCGACGAAATTTTATAATTAATGAAATACATCAACAGAGGGGTGCTCAAGAATTATGTTGATTTTTCTTTTAATCCGCAGATTTCGATGTTTTACATCATATAAAATTGGTTCCAGCACATGGAAACAATAACGGAAATATTTTATATCAAAGCATGGCCTGCGTAAGTAAAAACCTGCCATTTCAGAGTACTTTTGCTGCTTTTTATTAGTAAAAACTGTTTCTATGCACACTAAAATAGCGAAAGAACATGTCAAAAATAACTATCAGTCCCAAATTTAACAATTCTAACCTAACTGCATAAAATTATAGCTGCTGTTGTAGAATGACATGTCAGGTGCTATATTCGCTTGCGTCTTTAGGGTGGTTTTTTTTTTCATGGTAAGGTGACACACTAAGATAACATATTTACTTTACTTCACAATAGCACATTTCTGCAAGCTAAAAATAACTGAAAACGTTCATAAACTATGCAAAATATTTCACTTTCCCAAGGGGGTACAGAGTCAAAAGAGAAGGAAAAAAAAAGTTGATATGTATTTTATTTGTAATAATTACTTAGACTAATACATACGTATCTTGTAGTTTTAAACTTTAAATTAGGTTTTGTGCAAAATGGAATGTTTAGTTACTTCAGGGTTATTAACCATCTTGAGAAATAACTGATCACATATTTCTAAGAATATCTATGAAGATAATAATTTTTATGCATATGCCAGTTTATTATTATTAATTTATAAAAACAAGCAGTTGCTTTAAAAAATAAGAAAGTGTTCTACAGAATCCCTGCACTGAGAAACTACTCATATTCAGATATTTAATGTATTGTCTTCACTAAAAGTGAAACTTTTCAAGGTCAAAAAAGTAAATCGAGAGAGAAATTCATGTTCTGTTTTTAAAATGTATAAGTAAACAATAAAAATAAAAACACTTATTGTTTTTATGAAGAATATAAAAAAGAATGCAGAGCATGTAATTCATGGAGTCCCGGAGATTAAAATGTACTATAGTACGTTAAAATTCTGGCATTTTGAAGCATTTCATATCATTTAGCTCACCATGTACATATAATAAATCACACAGAAACATAAACCATAAAAATTTTGAGATTATTATTACATATTCTTTCTCTCTATTTTCGATATTTAATATTGCTTTTCTACCTCATAAGTTAATATATATAGCAATTTCCACTGCTTTATTAGACATTACAATTGGAGGAAAACAATAAAAATACATTTCTTACAGTATAACTTTTTTCATTTTTTAAAAAATAATAGTAATAAAATTTGTAAGCACAGTTAGTATAATTTGCTAGTTTTCATCATTCTGAACATGGGAGTGGCATATGCCTTAGAGTAGCTTCAATACAAAAAGATTACTATATTCATTTTCGATTGACTTATGTGGTTGCTGGATTTGAAGTTTTTGTCATAAAATAAAAATTAGTAATGGTGTTACTTTATTTCAAAATTCATTCCAGTGGCTTATTCCGAAAATTTGGGATGGTTAAACTCAACAATTCTACTTTATTGTACAAGGGTGTATCAAAAAGTAAGGTGAATTTGTCTGTAAAACCTCGAGTTTTTTGCGTAGCTAATTAATTTTTTTTGTATGTGTCAGACACCAAGATGATGCAAGTCTGACGGCAATTACAGCCTTCTATGTCAATCCGTCTGGTACCTAGAGCAATTCAAAGGTGGTGCAACAACTTGAATATTACTCCAAGGAGGAGGTGCGCGGTGTTATTCGTTTTTTAAGGGCCAATGGAAAGGAACCATCTGAAATTCATCGAGAATTGTTGGAGGTCTATGGAGAGAGTATTAATTCGCACAAACAAGTGTATGTGTGGTGTAACTCATTTGCAAGTGGTAGGAGTTGTGTGACAGATGATGACAGAAGTGGCAGTCCAGCAACGTCCATCACTGACAGAAATGTGTGTGACGTGGATGCGATGATTCGTGAAGACAGAAGAGTCAGGTTGCATGACAATGCTGATGCATTGAACATCTCATATGGTTCAGTGAGGAGTATCGTCCATAACAAACTTCACATTTTTTTCTATGCACGTTTTTCAATAAATTGAAAATTCACCTACTTTTTGATACACCCTTGTATATACTTATTATATGAAATAGAAATAAAACAGCAATGCAGGGATGCAAGTAAAACAATAACAGAAGTCTGATCTCAAATTTTCCGTCAAATTCTATATATATCCAAAAAGATGGTGTATATCGATGATAAACCAAGTAACATGGGAGAATACGCCACTGCATTCCACGAATTAGTATACTCTGTAGGTTAAATCATATAAATTCGTAAGAAAAATATTCTGAAATGAGATACAATAACAAAGTAATGAATGAAATGTACAATGAAGCCATGAACCTACACATTCTAAAGGTGAATTGAATTGTTGTTTCAAGTCCACCTTACGTGCTGAGAGACTAATTGGGACATGACCTACAGTTTAAGGTGGGATCTGAAGCATGTGCAACGTGCCTCTACTAAGTATCAAAGCTAGGACCCCTTCATTACCATTATGCCATCAGGGAGGCCCCATTCTGAAGGTGAATAAATCTATCTATCCTTCCACAGTTGTTTCCAGTATTCTAAAGTACTTCCCAACACTACTATAAACAGTGCTCAAAGTGATGGGAGTGAGGGGGGATGAAGAGCTTATACCCACCCCCAGCTAGCAAAATTTTCACAACGCATCCCCAAACTGACTCTTTCTCACCATGTTAAACCATAGAAGACACCCACCAAGCTAGCCTCAAGGTTGGACCAAACTTCCCCCACCTAAGAATTTCCACTTCAAGCACTGTCTGTAAAACTGGTGAAAAATCATTGGTCCAAGTTCCATTTGTTTTATTGCGACTTCATCATGCTACGAATGAATTTTTTACATGGTTTGATTTCGATTTACATCTGTTAACACATGGAGTTTTAGCGATTAATGTGTATTTCCTTGACACTGTTATTTTGCTTCCAAATAATAAACCTAAATGCTTCTGTGGTTAGCTTAGGCAGGTCAGGTTTAGTTCACTTAGCATTAAATGCTTTCGTAGTTAGGTTAGGTTCCAATTTACTTCTACATTAATTCCCAATAAGGCCCAAGTTCCTTTTGTTTTATTGCGATTTCATCATGCTACGAATGCAATTATAACATGGTTCAATTTCAATGTACTTCTGTTAACACATACTGCGGAATTTTAGCAATTACTTAAGAATTAGTTCAATATATGCTTTCATAGTTAGGTTAGGCAGGCCAGGTTTGGTCCTCTTAGCATTAAAATAAAGTCCCTAAATGCATTCTACTAAGGTTCCGATTTACTTTTACATTAATTCCTACTAGTCTACGATACTTACAGTCACTTGTCAACAGAAGATACATTGTCCATGGGAATCGTGCATGCTCGCGTAAGGTAATTTTTTTTTTTCAACATAAATAACTTTTTTCAAAATCCAAACAGTGCTTATTACTTTAAGGAAGGTTCAAATTTCGTATAACAATGATTGACAAAATTCTACGATAATTAGTCTTCCTGCTAGGAGAATTTGAAAAAAATCATAAAACAATTGGAACAGTTAGCCCCACTAATATGTAATACTTGCTGTTACTTCTGTCAATGGTGAATGCCTTGTTCGTGGAAAGTATGTATGATTGCTTAAAGTAATTTTTAAGGTTTTTCTCCCAAAATAAATAACTTTCTTTTCGAAATCCAAACGGTGCTCATTACTTTAAGAAATGTTCAAATTTCAAGTGACAATCATTGCCAAAATTCTACAATAATTAGTCCTTGCTTTCTTCTAGGAGAATTTTAAAAAAAATCATAAAACAATAGGAACCATTACCAAATCACTAAACGCTTGTAACATTTAATCGAACAATGTAAAAAATGGATATGTAGCATGATCAAATTCAGAATTAAACAATCAGAACGTAGGTCTTTCTTATATCTGGGGAATAGTGAATTAATTTTCCATGACAGAGGGATCGAGGCTTTGTGGTAGGTGACAGCACCCTTTTACTCGTAAAGAAAATAAAAGCTGTTGAAAGCATTAGATCGTGAATATCAGAGTTGGTAACAGTTCGTTATATCACACACACTTCAAATTCTGATATTATGTGTTTCGTATGGTTCGTACTTACCACTTGTGTATTGCTGAACATATTTGAAGGTGCCATTAAGGTTTTCACATGATTAGAAACATTTTTTACACTAAAATAAGCCATTTCTCAAAGTGTTACGGAACACACATCATGTTGCGAGCCCCACAAACTATTCACAGATAGCCCCAAAAACCATTCATGCATAGCCCCAAAAATCAATCCCGGATAGCGCCACGGACCATTCACAGAAGGTTAGGTTAGGCAAACATAGTTAAAAAAAACGCCGTGGTTAAGTTTTCGCGTAAATTGAAGCAACGGGAATTGATTTCCGGCTGAAATAGATTGAAAAATGAAAGAAAATACCTCGAAGAACTTCGACAATGCTACAGAAACTGATTTCCGTAAGTAGTTTCTCCTGTAAATTTGAAGAAAAGTGTCTCCGATATAACGAACTGTTACCTGACAGTTCAACTAGGGCTGGTGTGTACAGTTGTATCCAGATTTCTCATCCGCAGAATGTACCATCCCAGGGGCTCGGAGGCACGTCTGAAAGTCCTACTAGTGAACTCAGGTTACTGTAAGGGCGTTTAGTAGTACAGGGTTAAGCAATTTGTCGTGTTGTCCAAAGTACTTTAACTTCTTCCCAAAACAGAGGCGAAAAGCGAAAGAAAAAAAAAATATTTCTAATCAAAATGTTGCGAAATTAATATCGAGTGGCAACTCGACCGTAGTCGCTACATGATACAAGTCTATACTAATAAAATAATTCATGTTATGGAAAGTACAACGCAGCATTATACCAAGATTAAACTGTTATACTTCTAAACGAACCTTTGTAATAATCCTTGTACTGCGCAATCGATCAAAGGCGTATTCAGATTCGATAAAAATTTAAGCTGCTTGTAGGTATGATCACAAAGGAGGGAAGTACACACAAAATGGTTTAAAACTACAGGCATTCAGCAACGAAAAATTTGATTAAGCAGCAAGGAATGTACACGTTTAATCCATGGCCATTTCTGGTGCACTAGTACAAAAAAAATTGACGTAATACATTACATCCTAATCGGCTTTTAGCTGTGGTCTGTGCATTTGTTGTCATCGGATATTACGTAAAAAGAGGAAACGTAAATTCGATCATCGATATTGTGTTGAATCAGAATCTCGATAGCAATCAACGAGTCAGTGTTGCCATTAATTTTTTCCCCCTGACCCTATCAACTGTTAGTCGATTTTAATCTAAAGAGAAATGTATTCTTTTGCTGTATTTTTAAGCTATGGAATCCAATAGTGTGACGTGTTTTCTTCGTATCCAATTCAATGCTATTTTCGTTCGGAAGGGGTAGCTTTAATTATTGTGACAGCAGTCATGGACGTCCGCAGGATTTTTTCCAGGGAGGGGCAAGGTAGGTATTTTTTTCCAGGGGGGGCAAACAAGGCACATTTTCCCCAAAAATAGTGTTTTTCCCTAAAAAAAAACATTGCTTAAATTTGAATTTATGGTATTCATGCAATAATTAACACATATTATTGTTGTTAAAATGAAATTATGTGTGTGAAATACATAATTTTTGGTTGACTTTCATTTTCCAGGGGGGGCCACGGCCCCCCTTCCGGACGCCCAGGACAGCAGTTAAGAAACAAAATTGTGATGTGCATCGTACATCAATGTAAAGATGAGATTTCGGAGAATATGTCCATATATAACATATACCTTACAGATGAGAATGTAAAGAATAAATGGAGTAGGAAATCGAGTAAAACGAATGCTCCAAAAGAAATCTCAGCCAATGGGCGTCGTCGGTTCAATCGCCTGAGGCTGCTGGTCTCCCACGGTTTCCCACATAGATTTCCCACCATCCATAGCGGCAGCGTGGCCGCATCATAATTTTGTTTCATAACTGCTGTCACAATAATTAAAGCTACCCCTCCCGAAAGAAAATAATTAGCATTGAATTGGATACGAAGAAAACACGTTCTGTCGTTGTGAAGACTCAGTCCAAGCGCGTCGTCTGCTGTGACGTCACCACTAATGGACTCCATTCTTCTCTGCAAAAAAAGAGGACAGAGCATGGCGAAAAAGGAGGACAAAGCCATAATAAAGAGGAGACCACAAAAAATGGCAACCCATTTGTCATTACTTATAATTAGGGCTAGGATTTTATGACCTAAAAATCACCAAAATATGCAAAATAGAATATTGCCGTAATGACCTAAAATTGTACAAAATATGCACTTATAACTGGACTGTTTAAAACATCAATATCTAAATGCTGAGATATTTCCCCCTAAGTACTATTTTTAATTCATTTTATGGGCCCTGAGTTGCAATGCACAATGAATACTTCTGTAAATTTTCAAATAAAAATGAGAGATATTTTGCTGCAGTCCAAAAAACCCTCGAGTGAACACGAGAGTAAGAACGACTCCACTTCGAAAATGACTATATTTCTTGAAAAAGCGAAGATATGGCCGAAAATCCATCAAAATATGTTCTATCATGCAGAAATAGCCAAATATACTCTTAAAAAGCACCTTAATTTAATTAGTTTCTTCACAATATGAATTTCTATATGTTTAGGGAATCACCTTACCAAAAAAAAAAAATATATGCTGTCATGAAAATCCTAGGCCTACTCATAATTTAATGAATATAAAAAGAATCTTGCCAACACTTTGCTCACAGATACTTTTCAGATGATCTCTTTCTATAACTTCCTTCTTACCTTTAAGCAAAGAAATCAATCTTCTATGCTATACTCTTTCCAAAAAAGGACATTTACCGATTTCTAAAATATCCGTCCGGATGCCAGACACCTAAAAAGGAGGACATGTCCAGATAAAAGAGGACTATGTCTACCATAAAAATATATATTCAGATTCACACCTAATTTCATTTCATTCCCAGTAATGTATGTTAATTATTATAAGTTTGTTGAAAGAACATGATAATTTCAGACTGAGGGAAAAAATATGCCTCCCTGGAAAAATCCTGTGGACGTCCATGAGTGTACGTAGGATTATTTTGTTTAAGGGGCTGGAATTGTAAAGGTGGATTATTACATGGGTTTTCATCATTTTCCGGATCACATCCTGTTCAGATCTTTTGCCTATTTACCTTGGTCAGCCTTTATCTGCAGAATGGAATCCATATTATCAATTTCATAATGTTTTGTCACATCACCAATGGTACTCTTACATGTATTTAGCATTTATGTAATATTCCTGTTCCTCAATTGCACGAAGGTTGTAATATGATCTCTCATACTTCAGTCAGAGAAAAAACAGAGATGTTAGCCAATGTATACTGAAATGGACTCGAGTCCCTTAAATTTTGCTGCCCCTGCTTGCTTCCCTACCTTATATTTTTATTTGTGGTGTGGATCCTGTTGGGCCTGCGAGATCCAAAATGTCTGTGAAAACAAAATTCTGTCCTGGGCCAGACTTTGGAAGAATGCTTCTGATTTTCAGGATCTCTTCATTCAAAAAAAAATCAGTTGGTTCCTTACAGGTTTCTACAATCAGTCATTCTTTTTGGAAATTGCAGTTTCCTTCAAAAGAAAAAAAATCAGGAGAAATGGCATCGAATTCAAAACAGTGGAACATCTAATTTATGTTTTTTTAAAGGGACCAAGCTAAAAAACTTCAGATGTGGGAAAATGAAAAATCAAGACAATTCTATGAAATTTTGCTATCTTGTGATCAAGATTAAATGTACATTATGTTGCCATTCGTCACCGGACACCCCTCAGAAAGTGCTCGGGATCATCTGTACACATCATACAACCTATAAAAGGCGTTGCCGGTTGAGAAAACACTAATACCAGCTACAGCACTCTATATGGAAAGACAACGCGAACTGAGTGAGGCGGAAAGAGGGATGATCACTGGAGCCCACAGGTTTGGGCATTCCACCCATGAGGTTTCCAACAAATTTCAGATACCCCGGTCAACAGTGAGTGATGTTATCGTGAAGTGGAAGCGAGAGGGGGTCATGACATGCCGACCCAGACCCAGTAAACCGAAAATATTAATAGATCGTGACCGTCTATGCTTGAAACTTGTGGTGAAGTCAAACCGGAAGACGTCGTTACAGATGGTGACAGAGGAGTTTCGTTCGGCTTCCAGTAGTGCTGCAAGTGATCGTACTGTCTGCCGGGAGATCGTTGCACTTGGTTTTCATGGTCAGGCAGCAGTTCACAAGCCGCATATCACAGCCCTCAATGCGACCCGTCGGTTACAGTGGTGCAAGGAACGCCACCATTGGACTCTCGAACAATGGAAATCCGTTCTATGGAGTGATGAATCGCACTACCAGATGTGGCGGTCTAATGGACGTCTGTCGGTGTGGCATATGCCCGGTGAACGCTGTTTACAGGACTAACGTACCCACAGTGAAATTCGGCAGAGGTGGCATCATGGTGTGATCCTGGTTTTCGTGGTATGGTCTTGGTTCTCTTGTTTTAGTTTGGGGAAACATGAATGCCAATGCTTACCAAAAAGTTCTGGACAATTCTGCGCTACCGACATGGTGGGAGCAATTTGGTATTGGCCCATACCTGTTTCAGCACGACAATGCTCCATGTCATACGGCAGGCATTATGAACACGTGGTTCGAGGACATGGGTGTGCAAAAACTTGATTGGCCAGCCCAAAGTCCAGATATCAACCTCATTGAACACCTTTGGGACGAGTTGGAGCGTCGCTTGAGAGCCAGGCCATGCCGCCCAAAAATCACCACTGAGCTGTTTGCCGCTTTGCAGGAGGCATGGGGCAAGATTCCCGTCGACACGTATCGCAAATTGGTGGAAAGTCTTCCTCGAAGGGTTGCGGACGTCATTGCGGTGAAAGGTGGCCCTACACAATACTGATGTGGTGCTGCGACCAAATAAACCTACTGGTATGAGGTGTCCGGTGACGAATGGCAACATAGTGTATAATCCAAATTGAAAACTAAGGAATATCAAGATGCAGCCTTCGTAGCAATGGCTCAAAACCCTTTAAGGCATCCGTGTAGAATTCCGGCAAATAAAGTCCCCTTGCCTCAAAAATTAGAAATGGTAACATCAGGAGAAAAAATTAGTATAGAATTTTGGAAGGTGCCATGCAGTAGTTGGTTAGCACTCCAGATTTATAGTATAATCGCAGGCCTGCCCTAGGTTCAATCCCCACCACCAGCAACAAGAAATTTGTTCACCTAAAGACGAGAAAAAGGGTGCTCTCTCGAAATGTAGTGTTAGAATAAGTAATTACAGTTAACAGCACTATACAATTGATAACGGTTTACTTAACAATGCACGCAAATGAAGACTATGCCATGCATTGCCTACCACCTGGACTACCCAGTCAGTCTTATAGCATAGTGTCACGTGAGTTTTCACTTATGCCGTTCTACCTGTGAAACTTATTTCAACCACTACTATGGCAACTGTGGCCGCGGTGGCTCAGTCGGTAACGCGTCTGACTACCATGCTCAAGGTCCCGGGTTCGATCCCCGGCCGGTTCAAATCCGGGAACTTTTCTAACGGTGGAAGCGGCCCCGGCGCCTACCCAGCGTCGAATAACATGGGTACCTGGGGGAAACCCTGGGGGGTAAAGGCGGTCAGGGGCGTTACCCCCACACCCCCTATACGCCTTCATGGCGTGGTGCTATGCACAGGGGAACACTTTACTTTTACTTTACTTTACTATGGCAACTGCATCTGTTGACATGGGCGTGATAAGTAATCTCCTGGAGTAGAATTCTATATTGCATTATGTCTTGGTACACGCTACTATAAAAATGAAACTAAAAATGCACGCTAAACCAGGTTTCTAGAATACCATGCAACTGCTCTATGAACTGAACTACCAGGCCAGTTGGGCTTTTGCTGATCCTTTTTCAGTGTGGAATTTATTACAACCAATGATACTGCAACTGGATCTATTGCCTTTGAATTACTACTGGTAAAGATACCTCTTGTGCACACCAGGAGATAATACAATATTCAGCTATGCACTGTTAAAGTTATCATATCTAGCTGCTATATCACTGGTTGAGTATTTCACATTGATTAAACAGCATAAGTGAAGCCTACACTGACCCAGTAGCACTGTTGATTGATTGAATTGTTGTTTCAAGTCCACTTTATGCACAGAATGGCTAATCGGGACTGGACCTACAGTTTAAAGTAGGATCTGAACCAATGTGCTATGTGCTTCCATCAGGTATTGAACCTGGAACTCCTTGATTACAAGGTGACAATGCCATCGGGGAGGCATTTAGTAGAACAGTATGCTTGGGTTTACATTCTGGCCAAGCTTGCAGCTCTTGCTATCTATCTTCAATAGCTCACCTCACCAAAGCATAATATGGCCTCCCCGATGGCATAATAGTAATGCTGTTACCTTATGATCAATCTATGGTGGAGACATAGTATGGTTACTTGAAACTGTACGTCCATTCACAATTGGCCTATCTGAGCATAAAATAAACTTAAAAAAAAACTGTGACTTGGACCAAAACACAATACAAATTACTTTGTTTGAATTTTTACCCATTAAAAATACTATTTTATTTTTCTTTAAGGGCCAGTTTTTCAACATGTATTTAATCTCTATGTTCATTATCTGCCAGGTGGAGACAATTGCCAGTTCTAACCAGCACCAGAGTTTTCAATGTAAAAGTAAGTGACACATAACTAATCCAAACATTACATAGAGAAAAAGTAATTCTCTGGTAAGATCACTCAACAATTCGCGATTAAAATTACCACCTGAGTGCTAAGCTTTTCACTTTTCACTTGTCCTGACCCACAAAATGATTTAGAGGGAAAGAGTGAAAAGTAGAGGTTACTTTTTCGCATGATCCCCATGCTTTGAACAGCTTCAACACAGCGAAGTGTCCTACTTGGAGTGGTTCCTAAAAATCTCACCAGATGGCATATTGGATAATTTTAATCACGAATAATGCAGTGAAAAGAAAATCCATAATAAATAATTGCAAACAGTGGCGGCGATTGGGTCCCAAAACTGGAGGGGGGGGGGGGCAAGGTGCCAAAACTAGGAGGGCAAAGACAGTATATTTCCCTTTGTAGATAAGATTTAGCATAGTGCGGGGGCAAAAGTGGCAAAAATTGAGGGGGAGGGTCAACTGCCCCCCTTGCCCCCTAATCGCTGGCACTGATTGCAAATAATAAAAATAATAATAATAACCAGTGCCACGACTCAACTTCATATCATAAAACATGACAAACTCCACAAGCTGTTCCTTCTAACCACCACAGCAAATTGCCACTTCGGAGATAGGAATGTCTGGTATTGTTTCTTCATCACAAATTCTTGAATACTATCTCATCAAGCAGGTTCTGGCAGCCACACCCCTTAATTTCCCTGTTTACATAGACAGTGGTTGCACTTTGCCAAACAAAACAAGTCTTCCGAACAGATGTTCTCAGCAAGGTTAATTTTATGTTAGCATCCAATGTTTCAAGCACATACATTGCTCTCATCATCAGGGAACGTTGAACTGGAGACCAGTATAAGTTATATATGCAAGTGTAAAGGGGTGGACCTTAGGTTCTGCCCTGTGATTGGCTCGTTTTTGATCCCAGTGTTTTCTTGGTGGATATTATGCTTTTAAAAAGAAGGGAGTTCCATACAAAATTAAGTTGGAGTCCCACATCAGCATAACTGAAAATTACAAGAACAGATATTTGTGCTAGATGTTTCAAACAAGAGACCTGTGGGGAAGAAAAATATGTGATAGAAAGAACAACAGCATGTATTCTTCCTCTGAATCCATATGATTATGTCAGCCAAACACTTTGGTCAATAGAATATTAACTAAAATATGTACATAGAGAAATAAATAAGATGCAAAAGTAGTAAAAAAAATTCAATATAATAAACTAAAATTTATAATATATATTTTTTTTATATACAATATTTTTCACAATGTACAAATTAATTACATGAATAAACTACATAAAATCATGAATCCCATCGAGACTTTCTCTGTCTTAGAATCTGTTCTCCATCTTCAGTCACTGCTGTGTAATACCCCATCTGTTCATACTTATACTTCATGTATCCAATATAGCTTAAGCAACATGTCATTGCAACCACTCCAAATGCCATTATTACCTTGTTCTGAAAAAAAAATGAAGCAATGCAAAGTAACATATGAATTTCACTTTCATTATAATGATTCAAAATATAATGGAAGAGTTCTCTTGAAGTTGTCCAAATTTGGACTACAAATTTTAATCCGTCAATTCCCAGTGTCACCTACAGGTGCATATTTTGTATTTTTATTTCATTCATAAACATTTAGGGCATTATATGTTATAGACACACAATTAATGTGTCTATGACACACTAATTAGACATAATATGTTAGTAGTGCAGAGCATGCGCTGGAATAGATTTTTTGAGATCCAACGGTTCTTACACTTGTGTAATAATTTAGATTTACCAAAATTCCAGTTTTATGAAAAACTTTCCAATGTGTTTCTCAAGTCATGTGGCAATTGGAAAGCAACACATACACGGAAAACCTGTAAGGTTTGGTTACAAGAAATGATCAGAAGCTACAAGAAGTGGTTACCTGATATCCTTTGAATCTTGCCAAGGTGCATAATCATCACCAATGGGCTTCCAAGATGGGATAGGTTTGGGAGCAGCTGTACTGTTGGAAATGGGATCTTGCTTGACAAAGGATCTAGGTCCATACAACCTATATTTTGACCAGTGATGGTCCCTACATGGAACAGAAGGAACAGGCTGTTCCCTTTTACTTATCACCCTTTTGAGCTATTAAAATATTTATATTAACATAATAAGAACACTTCTTTCTCCCGAAATAAACGTTTCCAAAAGTAACGCTGAAGAAAATCTTTGACCGTGGCTGGACATTTGTTTACTTCACCTACCCTCATCACATAGACAGCCTCATTGTTCCCACGCTCTATGGCTTAGGTCCGAAAACTGGCAGGGGGGGGGGGGGAAGGTGCAAAAACTAGGGGGGCAAAGACAGTATACTTCCCTTTGTAGATAAGATTTAGCATAGTGCGGGGGCAAAAGTGGCAAAAATTGGGGGGGGGGGGGGCAACTGCCCCCCCTAATCGCCAACACTGCTTTTGAGTGTAGTAAGTCTTTAATTTCCTAATCTCGTTACGAACTTGCACCTGACTTCTACAGCCTAAGCGTCTACTAAATGCCTTAAGTTACCTTGGCTAAACACTGCGTAATATCTTCCGAGGGAACAGCTCCAGTCCACCTGCTCCACCAGTCCCACGACCAAAGTTTCAACGCACGCAGTGGCAGGACAAGAAAGCGAATGTTGCATGATCGACCAGCTTGAGGCGAAATCTTTTAGTTCCTTGGACTTAGCAGAAAATACATCAAACCAAAACCTATCCTAACTGAATTAAAACCTAAAACGAAATCATACACAAGGCATTTTCAAACGAGTTACTACAACTCTGTAAAATGATTAACTGGATACCCTTCCAGTGGCAAATTATGTTGTTGTCCTTGTTTGTTCCTGAGAAGGGAGTCTGGAATAGTTCGGGTTTTGTTACATTAACAACTACAAATCTAGCAGACGTCATGAAAAAACTTAGCCATCTGTATGCCATTATTGCATTGAGGACATTTGAATTGCAAGAATACTCAACTCTATGAAAAAACAACTTAATCTACGAATAGGGTCATTCCATGCCAAATCACTCAAAAAAATGGAATTTTTGACCTCGCCATTTCCAAATTTCATGAAACTCTCAGAGTTAGTAGTATTTGAGGAGCAAAGAATATTTGCACAATAACAGCCAACAGCGATGCGAACATTTTGTGTAGCAGGGTTGCCAACTTAGGGAAAAAGTGAAAAATTTGACACACGACGCCAAAGAAAAAATCATATCTGTTGTTGCAGGTAAGCTAGAATCTTCACGCTGGGCTCATTTTAAAGCTAAAGGATTGTTCTTTTAATAAAAAATAAACTTCTTTACCTTCAATCAAATTTTTATGTCAAGGTCATATCATATGACCTTTGACCTTGAAAATTTTCAAAACTGTATTTTTGAAATTTTTAAAACTAATACATATGGTGCATTAAGATGTTGTCTATAAGTGACAGAAATATCATCTTGGGATGGCATTGGGAACAGAAGCTATGATAGTTACTGCCCACTGGTGCAGTGGACTTAGGCAGTTGTTGCACTGAAGGTATCCAAGAAGCAAGTTCAAACATGCTCAGTCCAATCAGAACCAGCAACAGCGTAAGTGGTGAAGAGACAATGGTTAGAGAACAAAGAGAAAGTGATAATGGTAGTGATGAGGAACTGGAGAAATTCCACAGGAATGTCTCTATTCAGGCATTAAATGAAAGCTTATAAAGTGTAGGAAAATCACCCATCAAACAGAAAAGAATGAAATCAACAGGTTATAGCAAAAGCAAAATAAAGAAGATTAAAGAAGCAGTACAAAACAAAATATTCGAAATACCAGCAGCAGAAGAACAGGTTGCAGAAAACAAAAGTACTGATGGAAAAATATTGAAGCTGTCGAAAGAAAAGTTTGAAAAATGTACAGAAAGAAGTGCTAAAGTGCAAATCTTGACTATACTAGCTAATGATTGGAGTATTGGAAGAATTAAGAATGAATTCCCACATGCAACAAATCACATGATACGAACTTCAAAAACACTAGTGAGGGAATGTGGAGTAATGTCATCACCAAATCCTAAACCTGGGAGAAGTTTGAATCCAGGAATACCTGTGACACCAGAAGAACTTGTTGTGAAAAGGTTTTCTACAGACATAAGAAGTGAAAAACACCACACCAATGTCGCCCTTTGGATGAAGTTTGTGGTTTTGTGACGTGTGTTCATGATCATGCATGGTGGTTGGAATGTGTGTCGATGTTTGTGAAAGTTCTTACGATGTTGTTATCAGTTTTCTCGTCATCCACATGGTCCTTCTCCATCATATGTATATCCCCAACATCCATACATAAGAAGAATTCCCATCCAGGATGTTCTGACTACTGTAGATACAAGAACTGAAACTGGACAGACATATAAGATCCCAGCTTCAGACACTAAGACCTCAGAAGAAAAGATGAGGAATAGGAAACGCCACTAATCTGCACTATACGTAATGTTATTATTGTGTACTTGTCTAAAATGTAAACATGTGCATCCTTCCCAGTGTTTGTATCGCAGTCAATGCACAGTAACACTTTTTCGTTAAGTTTATAAATTTCAGCAGCTCCTGTTCCCAATGTCATCCCAAGATGATATTTCTGTCACTTATAGACAACACCTTAATGCACCATATGTATTAGTTTCAAAAATTTCAAAAATACAGTTTTCAAAATTTTCAGGTCAAAGGTCATATTATAAGACCTTGACATAAAAATTTGATTGAAGGTAAAGAAGTTTATTTTTTATTAAAAGAACAATCCTTTAGCTTTAAAATGAGCCCAACATGAAGATTCTAGCTTACCTGCAACAACAGTTATGATTTTTTTCTTCGGCCCCATGTCAAATTTTTCACTAAGTTGACAACCCTGCTACACAAAAAGTATGCATCGCTGTTGGCTGTTATTGTGCAAATATTAATGTTTCCCCAAATACTACTACACAAAAAGTACGCATCGCTGTTGGCTGTTATTGTGCAAATATTATTGTTTCCTCAAATACTACTAACTATCACATGCAATTTGGAAACGTTGAGGCCAGAGGCTGTATGATTTGGCATGGAATGGCCCAATAAAGAGATGAAATAGGTTCCGACAAAACATTATTTTTGTCTATGATCACTCATAAATTGCTTTTATAAAATATTCCTTTGCTCCGCATCAACAATTTTGTTTTTAATGTTTTCTATATATATTATATCATATTTGCCTTAAAATTATTATTGTCACATAATTTTAACGTGTCTCATGTCTGTCACTTCAGACAATTTGTAAGGTATGTATCGTATATTTATTTGGTTAATTTCAATAAGGGTTGAATTTTATTTGATCTACTGTATTATATTAACACTAGAAGCACCAGGATTTTTTACTACCTAGAAGCGCCACCTCCGGTCAAAATGACCGGTATATAAAATTTGACCATTTCTCAAAATGGATATTGCCAATAATCATCTTATTACTAATAAAACAAAATATTTTGTAAAAAAATACAAAAATATCATGAAACCCAGCGATTTTTATTTTCCATGCACTAATTACAACAATAAATATTCATTTTCTTCAAGGAAATAAGTTTCCGTCATGAAATCTCACATATTACATTTTTTGCACTTCAGTACCTTTTCTACACCAGAAACACATTTTCCACAAACATATTTGTTGCACATTGAACAAATGTCACTTGTTTTGATTTCAATGCACAATGCCACCTGGTACTGGCACCTCTTTCTGGAAACAGAGCCACTTACATTCCGTGCATGTGATATTGATGTTGACAATATTTTATTGGGCTTTGCAATCAAATGTCCTTCTCTCAGTTCCTCAGCTAATTCTATCAAAAAGTTATGTCTCGTAACGTTCCTCCCCTTGAGTGCCTTGTAAACTACCCATGCATTTATTGCTGCCAGATCTAAGATATTGTAAAACACATGTACCGGGCATCTACGTGATGAAGCACGGACTGAATATTTGCATGCAATTTGATCAACAACATCAACACTGCATTTAGTTTTGTTGTAATTCTTGATTGTTTCTAGTAGTTTCTTTGGCTTTGCAAATCTACTTCTACATCTGAATGCACGCAGCTTAGGAGTAGAACATTTTTGTTTGGTTTAGCTTGGTATGCACACAATGTAACGTCCCCCTTTTTTAGCGAACATGTTTCATACACTTGTGTTCTAATGTTCACAATTTCATTACGAATCTCCTTTCTATTTTTCTTCATAATGCTAATTAGGCCCGTCTTCTTCTCCTTTAGCTTCTCAGTGAGTTTTAGCGATGTGAAATAATTGTCAGTAGTTACATTTCTACCTGCATTTAGATAAGGTGAAGTAATTCTCAATACAACATTTTCAGCTACAGTAACATTATCATTCCTTGATTCATCTTTCCCAAGGTATGGAAAGGTATTGCACATGTATTTTGAATGTACGTTCACTAGCATCTAAAATTTTATACCAAATTTGTCTGGTTTGTTTGGCATGTACTGTGTAAATCTACACCTCGCTTTCGAAGGAAACAATTGTTCGTCAACTGTTAGATTTTCCACTGTGGTGTAGCAACTCCTACAATTAGCTATTAATTTGTCCCAAATTTCAGAGCAAAGTCAAATTTATCAGTTTGTAATCGTTCAGATCTGGATGATTTTGAATCGAATCTAAGATATTTCATTATTTCCCTGAATTTGTTTCTTGACATTGTTTGTTGAAAGAAAGGTGGCACCCAAAGTAGTTTTCATAAAAAATCGTAGTCTATAGAACTGCACCCATACACTCCTCTAGTATATAAAATAGCCAGGAAAGAGTCAAGTTCTTGTAATGACAAAGGCCAGTTGGGTATCTGCTTTTGAGCTGCTTCTTCTTCCGTACACTTCTGTATGTGTCGAAGCAGGGAATCGTCTACAGTAAGATCTGGGTCCTCGACATCGGATTCATTTTCACTAATCTCCTGTAATACTTTCAAATATTCATCTGTACTGAGAACACATTGTCTACAAAACATGCTTACAAACTGCAGTGTTCAAACAAAACTGCGTCTTCACTTTCTCCTTCTTATCAGATTTGACAATACGCGAACATATATGGGCGAGTCTAAAAGAGGAAAGAAGAATAGGGGTGGAAACTGTAAGTACAACGTTCCAACCGAGAAGTGGATTTCCATTGAAATACATTAGCGGTCAAAATGACCGTCAACGGTGCTTCTAGGTAGAAACACAAATATTTCCATTAGTATTATTTTTTTTGTAAATAACGCATAGCTGTAATAATGTACTGCGAATTTTAGGAAAAGTCACAAAATTTCAATGCACGAAGAATTTTTTTCTGTACAAAGCAGAAATTGAAATTTGAAAAACTGCCAAAATGACCGGCTTGGCGCTTCTAGTGTTAAGACACCCATGGGGGGAGGGGGCAATTGCAGGTCACCTGCTCCTCTGCTTGATTTAGCACTGCACGCCACTGATTTTGACAATAATTTCACTGGCATTCCTTTACTAACAACACTTACTGGACGTGGTGTAGGTGGAACAGGAACTATTCGAGTACATAGAATACAGATTTGCCCCATAGAAAGTGCAGAATCAATGGAGAAGGAAAAACGTGGGTGTATGTAATTCAAAAACCAACATGATCATTGTTAGATGGCATGACAACAACACAGTAACTGTTGCGTCAAACTGTCATGGAATTACTCCTGTTACAAAGGTGGACAGGGTAGGATCAGTTGATGGGAATAGGTCCAAAATCGAAGTTGGCTGTCCCTCTGTAGCACAGAAATACAACAAATACATACGTACTGTGGATCGTTTCGATGGAAATGTGCAGTACCTAAGAGTTGGGTCTTCGGGGTAAGAAGTGGTGGTTCTCTCTTTTGCATTTGGGGATGCAACATTATAGAATGCATGTGGAAAAGTGTCAGAGCAAAGTGGGTTTTACAGAGTACTATTGGGTGGGAGAGTTCCAGCTGAAGTGCAGCTTAGTGCACAATTTGAGAAACATGTTCATGTTAACTGCAGTGAGAGGAGATGTGACTGTCATAAATGTACCAGAATTATGCGCAAGGAGTATAGCATTAGACTAATAGTAGGGTGGGATTAGCTAAAATTTTGCTCCAACACGGAATTAAATACTAGAGAAATATTTTTCTTCCAGGAATGTTCACCAATGTTAGGATAACTCAAATCCAAAATACTAAAAGATGGAAGCTTGGGCAAATCGTTTTATACAAGGATCAGTCAATAATTGGTGAAATTAGCGAAAATTTTGCTCCAAGCCAGAATTAAATACTACAGAGAAGATTTTTTTACACGAATGTTCCGTAATGTTAGGATAACTCAAATTCAAAATGCCAAAAGATGGAAGCTTGGGGAAATCATTCTACATAAGAGTGTCGGTCAATAAGTATCTGCACTTTGCTGTAATTTTCTTTGAGTTGACCATGCTGCTTTCTGTGTATTTCACATGTGTCTAGTGTATATTTGACCTTTACAACCATTTTTTCATTTCTTGTTGTTTTACAGGGTAAAAATGGCTGCACCCTCCATTTGTAACAAAGAAGAACAGCAATCAGTAATATCTCTTTTGTTGTCTGAAGGTGTATCAAAAACCGAAATTTACAGAAGGCAGTGGCAGCGATTAGAGGGGTGGTAGCCCCCCCCCCCCCTTTGGCCCCACACTATGCTAAACCTTATCTACCAAGGGAAAGTGAACTGTCCTTGCCACCCTTAAATATCTAGATTTGCCCAAGGCATACGGTTTTAGCATTCTGGCTATAAGTTATCCTGAAGTAGATGAACACCATCTCCATTCTTTAGTAATTACTTCCGGGTCATATCCTAATTCCACCCTACTATACATGTACAATGTTGGTACAAGTTACACGATTGAAAAATATGATATGAGGGATTTGATTACTTAGTTTATTTCTTATCATGAAAACAACGTTACAAAACTATATTTTATTCATTTTTGTCTACATAACAAAAGGCATGTAATTTGCAAAATATGTGTGTGTATATATATATATACAGGGTGTCGCAAAACTCTTTCAACAACGCTTGGGTGCTGGTAGATATCATAAAAACAAGTAACTTTTGCCTATAAAGTTTACCTCGAAAGTGTTTAGTTTCTGAGCTACAAGTGCTTAAAATCTATCCTGTACGTATGCAACCCATCACAGCAAATGCTTGCTCTGACATAACTACCAGGGGCACGTGGTAGGGTTGCCACTAGCATTGCTCATTAAGAGAGACGACTTGAAAACAACAACTTGGGAGTCTTGCCTCAGCAAAATCCAAAACATTAATGATACTTGCAATGTTATAAGAAGCATTGACAGTATTTACAAACTGACCAAGACAAATAATGGGCAGACTGAAATTCAAGATTACTCATTCTAAAATATCTCCATAATTGAATGATTGATTTGGTTTATTTTAATTCGCTTTTCTGCCACCTTTGGCTAATCACGAAGATGAGGATGATATGATGACAACAAATGACACCAATGTCTAGGCCAGGATTTAAACCAGAGACACCTGGCACTGTAGCGAGCTGTGCTAACTACATCACCATGGAGTGTTTCGTGTATCATGCAATATCAACAATTGCAAGGGACACGTGAGATAGGGGAAATCATGGAACGAACAAATGTAAACATGATGTGCTTGCTGCCTCATTTCGAACACGCAGAATGTAATGTTATTACAATTTCTTTATTAGAAAATTGTGAACTAGCACTATTGCGAATCGAGTTTGTTATAAAAAGCAGGCAAACCTCTATACTGAAAAGAAACAAAAATCTCCGGCAGATGAATATTCTTGAGCCACTACGGATACTGAGTACGTTTAGTTTTCAACACATGATATCTCTACCGAATGTTCCGGACACAAGTTCCGACCTGGACAAAGGTGTCACTGGATCTTTCGTCCTCGTATTTACTATTTTCCTGAAAGTGCAGCAAAATGATGTACAATGAGCAGAATAGAAATTCACAAGAATTATCCCGGAAATTCATTCTAGATGTCAGAATCTCGCACGTTTGTTACAAAACGTTGTTTCCAGGGTGAACTAAAAGTTGACATTTTGGTGCCTTCCAAAAATGTTACTCTTACATTTCAATGTCGATATCAAGTTGCTACAATGAATGATGAAAATGTACAATTTATGACGTGTACTCAATGGTTTCCTTTTGATTATTTTTTTTCCACGTTTGATGATAAGAATGCAAAACAAAAACACAAAATGAGAAAACTAGTTCACATACATGAAAAGAGTGTAAATTACGAGGATTTCTCTTGATGTATGTATGTACCAATATCAAACGATATCGTGAAGTGCGGAACAAACTAGTATAGGCAGTATGCACCGAACTCAATGTAATTTCTTTCAATGAAATATTAATTTCTTCCTAGAACTTCTTTAATAGACCATTCAAGATGAACCAGTTTGAGTGATGAGAAAGAGAGAGAGAGTTTTTAATTGGAAGCATGTTCCTAGTACTGCAAATAGAATTTTCTTGGAACCCATTTTAAAACACATAATATTTCTTACATGCATATCAGTTGTCGCTAAAATTTATAGGTTGCCACTGTTTGACAAAATAAGTATTGTATGTTAGTTACTTGTGACCTTGGCCTCATAACGCTTTGTTTTGTGTTTCTTACGCTGGCGTTGTAGACACCAACCCCGAAGGTTTCTTCGTGTTGTGGATGACGTTGGATTTCCCCTATCTCATGTGTCCCTTGCAATTGTTGATATTGTATGATACACGAAACACTCCATGGTGATGTGGTTATCACAGCTCGCTACGGCGCCAGGTGTCTCGGGTTTAAATCCTGGCCTAGACATTGGTGTCATTTGTTATTTCATCATATCATCCTCATCTTCGCCTAAGGTGGCAGAAAAGCAAATTAAAATAAACCAAATCAATCATTTAATTATGGAGATATTTTAGAATGAATAATCTTGAATTTCAGTCTGCCCATTATTTGTATTAGTCAGTTTGTAAACACTGTCAATGATTCTTATAACATTGCAAGTATCATTAATGTTTTGGATTTTGCTCAGGCAAGACTCCCAAGTTGTTGTTTTCAAGTCGTCTCTCTTAATGAGCAATGCTAGTGGCAACCCTACCACGTGCCCCTGGTAGTTAAGTCAGAGCAAGTGTTTGCTATGATGGGTTGCATACGTACAGGATAGATTTTAAGCGCTTATAGTGCAGAAACTAAACACTTTCGAGGTAAACTTTATAGGCAAAAGTTACTTGTTTTATGATATCTGCCAGCACCCAAGCGTTGTTGAAAGAGTTTTGTGACACCCTGTGTGTGTGTGTGTGTTTATATATATATATATATATATATATATATATATATATATATATATATATATGAAGACAACTATGCTGATCAATATCCATGGGTACCTGGGAGGCAACTCTGGGGGTAAAGACAGCCGGTGCACATCTGAAAACTGGACTGTATTTACCTGTACCAAGGGATTTTTTTTCCATTCATGTAGCAACACTGACTCTGCCAAGCATGGCACAGAAATGGGAAAGAAAAAGCAGTTTTCTCCCACCAACATTATTTGCAGTGTTGGCTGCATGTTTTCTCCTTGGCTTCCTCGCCCTTCGTACACCCAACAAGGAAGAAAACTGGGTTGTCATAGGTTGGCATGGGAGGCAGATCAATGTTATACATAAACCAGTCTATTAAGGTGATCTCCTACTCCAGCAAAGGTTTGAGCATTTTTCCATGTAAACTTATGGGCGTAACGTTGGTCACAATTATCTCGACAACCAGTCGACAGAACATTTTCAAATTTTAACTGAACACTGAGAAAGGATGTTTCTAGAGAACCACTGATCGATATTTTTATTTTCTACATCAACGTCCCCATAATTAATTAATTCATTTTACTTGTGAAATATCATACTTTTTTTAACTTTTCTTGACAGGGCAACCCTGTTACCGATAGGCGGGCTCACTGCAGGTGCTCCCGCTCACCTAATGACCTTGTTGAAAGAGGGTTTCGAACACAGCGGGTGGCCTCACCACTCTGTGGTGCGAGAGTACGAGTCTGAGAGCCAATTATGTTTCTAAAGCTGTGGTTTCCGTGTCAGGGTTGATTATGGCATTATTATTATTATTGTAAAATACACAATTGCCGATTCTTCCATTATGAATGTAGATAACGGACTATACTTTATGTGTATAAATAAATGTTGAGTTTGTTTTGAAATTTGTTTTATGCACAGAAAGGCTAGCCAGGACTGGACCTACAGTTTAAAGTGGAGTCTGAACCCCAATGTGCCTGCACCGGGTATCAACCTCGGGACTCATTGATTACAAGGTGACGATATAACCACTACAGCATCGGGAAGGTCTGCGTATAAATAATACATGATTACACATATATACTAGGAATAGCAAACAACATAAAGTTTGGGGTAACCAGAACCGGGTACCTGGATCTGATCCTAGAACAGAGTGTCCGTTGATTGAAAGATTAATTTGGTTATTATTAGTCGCTTTCTGCTACTTGGATAATTGCAACAATAATGAAGAATGGGGATTAGATGAAATTGTTGAACTGACAACTCACAAAAACTTCCATGCTCTCGCCGGGATTCGAACCCAGGACACCCAGTATTTTATCACGCTATGCTAACCACTTCGCACGCAGATTGGCCCAAGTGTCTGGATTTCGGGTTGTGGATGTATGAATTTTACATAATGGCCACATTAAGACCAATTAACTATTAAATTTATTAAAATCTGACATGTGTAAAACTGAGAAAAGAATGAATAATAGGGATACTACCACTTAGGGGTATGTATACGTTTTGAAAAAAGTCGGTAGGGATGCCTGTCATGCCTAATTTGTTTACAAAAAGTTTTTTGAGCATGCAAAATGTATGTATCACAAAGAAAATCCATGCTCAGGCTGGGAATCGAACCCAGGACCCATGGCGTCGTAGAGCACTGTGCCAACCACTCCGCAACGGTTATGGGCCAATAACAGAAATATAAGTTAACACAGACATGCAGATACATAATACATACACACTTATGGACGTGTATGTATATATGTGGAGTTAAAATAAATACAATTTTCATATTTTATTTTCCACTTTACTACTATTGTGTGAGTGCGCACACATGCGTATGTAATATTATTGTTAGTACGATATTTGGAGCATGAAAATGTGCTATTAAACAAATTGTTCAGTGTTCCTCTTTTGCGAGTAATTTTTTAATTTGGAAAAAATATTTAGACATCTTATACGGTATATAACAATGCTACAAATCGATGCTAACAGCCTGGCCTAGAGTTAGAATGTGTAACGAAACTATGCATATTCCATTATTTCAATGTTCTGAGAAGGAACACTGTCAATCCAAGCTGGATCTTATATTCTATGTGACCTCAGATGTTTTACACTCTTGCCACCATGTACAATGACTGAAATGGTGTTTAAAGGCCATTTTATGCATAGTAAGGCTAATCAGGACTGGACCTACAGCTTAAAGTGAGATCCGAACCACTATGTGCCTCCACCAGTTATCGAACCAGGGATGCCTTGATTACAAGGCGATGAAGCTAATAATGTGCCATCGGGGAGGACCCTCTACCACGGAACAGACAATATCTTGGTCGTTCTCGAAATATTTTTGAAATTGATTTAGCGCAATTGATCTGCTGTATTCTTGACATCTGAGATTGTGGCGAATATACCGGCACCGCCCCACCGCCTCCTTGCTCGAAACACTGTTTGCAGTATAGTAATTTCATATTCCGCACTAAACAAATATAGGCTATCTGCAATAATTCTGTTTCTATTCATCAAACGTTTGCTCAGAAACTTTCCCTCTACAATTTAAAAAAATACCAAGATTTATCTTCAAGGGGCTTTTCCCGTTACATGTACCCGAAACCGATTGTATGCAGGGCCAGAGCACCTGGTGCGTTATCCTCAGGTCTGCCCAACCCCCTCCTCCTCCTCCCGGCTCATTAGGTGCATAGCGCGAGAGGGGATAATGATGCACACCTCGCCTTCAAAATTCTTGGGGAGAGATATTTTTCCTTTCAATATCATAAAATTCAACATATTTTTCTAAAATATATGTATAAAAAGGACATCGTGTTGCAATGTGTGCGATGAGGCGGAAAATAATATATTTGATTAGTAATAATTAATTCACTATAATTGGTTCCAAGATGAAGATAAGGAATAATTTGGAGAAGGCGCAGATCAAGTAAATTGTTCACCAAAGCTTAAAAAATGACTTTCAGTAATAGGACAGTGTTGTAATCAAATACTTTCTGGAAATTATGGCATGATCTGGAGGGATGCACTATTGGCCATGGAAGGGGGGAGGCTGATCTGGAGAATTGTTAGAAGTTCATTATCCAGATATTCATGAACTATGCAACCTGCAGTTTATTTGATTTTATCAAAATTTCAGGAGGGGCTGTAGCCCTACAGCTCCCCCTCGATTTCTCTTCTTGACATCTGAGATACTGGGGAATATGTCGCCCTCAACCCCTCCTTGAGAACTGCAAATTTACAGCATAATTTCGCCATCCCGGTACTTCGAGAAATTTCATACTCCACACTAAGTGAACATATATCTGTGCTGATTCTATTCGCATTCCTGAACGTTCTTCTGTCAATTTTCAATCTAGCCCTATAATTTCAAAAATACCCAGTTCAATATTCACAGAGCTTTCCTCCCAGGATATATATACCCGAAACCGATTTCTGCAGCTCTTAAACTTCTGGTGAACTTTCCTCAGGTCTCCCTCCCCTCTCCAGCCGGTTCATCAGTTGTGAACGAGGTTCAGTGAAGAGCCGACTGGGCTCTCTGCAGGGTTGCTCTGTCAAGAATAGTAAATACAGAGTAAAATGAATTAATTAATTTTCGGGACGTTGATGCAGAAAATAAAAATATTAGTCAGTGGTTCTCTAGAAACATCTTTTCTCAAGTGTTCAGTTAAAATTTGAAAATTTTTGGTCGATTGGTTCTCGAGATAATCATGACCAAAATATCCCAAAACCCCCATAAGCTTACATGGAAAATGCTCAGACCTTTGCAGGGGCAGGAGATCGCCTTAAGTTCTCTAAATAGTTTTCTTAACTTCTGATTTAAAATCTTGTTTTAATACTGTAGTTTGCATAATATATTTATGAGCAATGTTCCATATATTAAAAGCTAAATGTCTAAAAATGACATGACAAAAGTTGGTTTACCAGCAGTAAATGTGGTAACATGGAGAATATTCCACTGCTAAGCCTCTTAAGTATGTGTTAACAGACACAAATATCAATCAAATCAGGAAAAAAATGTGTTTAAACCATGTTAACCTTGTGCCAAATTAAGATACAATTTTATGGGAAAACTTTTATGTATGCCTTCTTATAACTGAAGGGATTGTTTCAAGACAGCTTTTACAACTATAATTATCAGATATAGAAAAAGAACATAACTTACTGGCTTAACGTAGAGTTCAAAGTTCACAGCTCTAAACACACCTGTAGTGCGGAGAGATCTGAGTCCCTCCCCAGGGACATGAGGTTTGTCTTTCACATTATTCTGTGCTGATGGAGTTTCTTTCCACCCAGATGATTTTTCCTGCTCTTTCATTCCTATAGAGACAATATTTATAAAATTTTACATTACGATTCAACTTGCAAAAATCTACAAAACTTATGCTTCTTACAACGAATCTTATCTCTTGATTGTACACACTGCACGTTGCACTGTATTGTATATGTAAAATCTTCAATAGGTTTGGATCGACTAAATTGCACAATAATCTGTGATGTGCCAGCCAAACTCAACTCACAATGTCACCACCAAAGTTTCAGAATGTTTCGAAATGCGTATGAGTGTTACTATATATCATTCACCAATTTAATCTAATCATCAAAGAGTAGGTTGCTTATACATCACAGATTTTTCCAGGACAGTGCCGGAATGGTATAATTTGTCCCAGTATCCCGAAAAACCTCTTCGGGACACACTATGTTCTGCAATCAGGTGGTTGGTTGATTTAGTGTTTTAAGTCCACTTTATGCATGGTAAGGCTAATCGGTTGGTTGGTTGATTTGGTGTTTTAAGTCCACTTTATGCACAGTATGGCTAATCGGGACTGGACCTACAGTTTAAAGTGGGATCCGAACCACTACGTGCCTCCACCGGGTATCGAACCTGGGACCCCTTGATTACAAGGCGACGGCGTTACCACTGTGCCATTGGGGAGGCCCTAAGGCTAATCGGGATTAGACCTACAGTTTCAAGTGGGACACGAACCACTATGTGCCTCCACCGGGTATCAACCCTGGGACCCCTTGATTACAAGGTGCTGACACCACCACTGTGCCATCGAGGAGGATCTGGAATCAGGTGGGAAAGCAGAAATGATTAAGACTTATACTTTCATGAACATTTAAATGTGTGGACATAATTTTAAAGGGTTACAAGAATGTGTGGCAGAGATCTTTGATTCCACGATAGTGCCGATCAGTGTACTTGTTGACAATTAGTAATGGTACCCTTGACCCTCTGTACCCCCTGGAGAACGTGAATTTTTTCTTATGGTTTATGAAGATTTTGTTATTCATGAACGTTTTCAGTTGATTTTAGCTCTTGGAAATGTGTTCTTGTGAAGTAAAGTACGTCTGTTACCTTAGCATGTTACTTTGTCATGTAGCAGAACAGCCCGAAGGCATTGCACAAGTGAATATAGCACCCAAAATTCTTTCCACAACAGCAGCTACAATTTTACGGAGTTAGGTTAGAATTGATAGGTTTGGTAATGATAAAGTGTAAATCACCAACCCTGAGACCTTCTGTAAACAAACGGTTTCACCGATTCGATGTATCACTCCGCATCAGCTGATTCATGACCGCAATCATCTGCTGTTACACTCATAGTTCGCCGCACCTATTAATTTTATATAAGAGCCTCTGAATGTGAGAACCCGCTCTCAAAACATCAGACGAATATGCAGCCGCATACATTGTTACTCTCCCGGTCATTCTCTCCAAGATTATTAGAAGTATTCTCTCTTTCATAACCCTTAAAACTGCAGACACTGACACACCACTGCATTGGGATACCAACTTAACCACTTCATTTACTGGTTTCTCAGGATACCACTGACAGAACGTTACATAAATATTGGGTACTACTTTAGTATACTGGAGACACCTATCAATGATTTATTTCGCAATTTTTTACATTGATAACGTACTATTCTGCGTTGCAGAACATTTCTTTAGGTGAAATAATGGATCTCTAACGAAAATGATGTCTGTTTCTTACATATGATAGCCCCACGAACCATCACGGGGACGAGGTATGCCTACTAGGTTATGTTAGGCCTGTTAGGTTAGGTTCCATTATCACTCCTTTCGTTCAATTTAGCATATACGGACAACATCGGAATTACAAATTCCACGGCATCTTCCACACCCGGCAACAACTTCACGACGCACCCTCGACACATCATGTTGTAGCAGCAGCAATAGCACGTATTGTGCTCTCGTGCAGAAAGCAAATGGCGGCAGCAGCAATAGCACGTCGGAAATAGATTTTCGTAGAAAACCACATGCATTCGCATTAAAATGGATCAAAACTACATTCCCGAAAGTACTTTCTCCTGTAAATTTGAAGAAATCCGTCTCCGGTATAGTAAAGTGTTACCAAATATTGAGTAGAATCTGTTTCTCACCCCTTTTCAAAGGCTGTCCTTGCTGGTGTTTTGAAAACAAGCTCGGAGAACACCGAGACCTTCCCGAGCGCATAGAACTCGGCATGTTATTTTTTCTAAGGATAAGTCAGGCAATATTACTAAGTTGCACTACTTCCTTGCTGTTCACATGATTATTTTTAGAAAATAACCAATGTTATAAAATATCATTATGTACACAAATCTCTAAGCTCATTGAAAGTTACAATGCATATTACTACAAAATGTTCACACTTATCTTGCCTTGCCATGTCACCAAGCGCACTATATTTGGTGGAACAAAAATCGTTATTAGGATGCTTGTCAAAGTTTCCAACCGCAATAAATTTCCGAACTTTCTTTGTCTTGTTTTGATCATCATCATCAATATATTTATTGGACTTACAGTATTGCATATGGCTGTTTATGCCCATTATATATTTTGTTTACATAAGATATAATTTACATAAAATGTACAAACAAATTTCAAATACACTCCTATCTATATCATCCTTAGAAATATACATTACCATGTTATATCATTTTATCTAAAAAAATGCAAGTAAAATATATTCAATTTACATGCAAGACAGAAGCCAAATTTATGGGAAATGATTACTGGTGCAAAGAGTTAACCATAAAGGTGAAGCAATAAGTAAAAAAGAACGAGGATTGGGTTTAAAGTGAGACGTCATTTGTGGCAGCGTATCCCATACTACAAATTGGCCATTGTTTAACCTTATGTAATGAATCCTGCAACAACGCTGGATTTTCGTGTGGATTATTTTACTTCTATGAGTTTGCAATGCTTTCTGCATGCAGGTGGTTTCGTTTACAGAAGGTCTCAGAGTTTGTGATCTGAACTTTAGTTATTTTCGACGTGTTCTTTCGCTATTTTAGTGTGCATACAAACAGTTTTTTACTAACAAAAAGCAGCGAAAATACTCTGAAATTGCAGGATTTAACTTACGTGGGCCATTCTTTGGCATCAAATATCTCAGTTATTAGTGCTTTCATAAAGCTGGAACAACTTTTACATTACGTAGAACATTGAAACCTGTCGATTAAAAGAAAATTCGACGTAATTTTCGAGGGAGTAAACGGCCCTGCTTTATTTTCTTCGGATTGCAGTGCTGAATTTCAGTTTTAAAAAAATCTGGTAACAGTTCCAATTGTTTTATGAATTTTTCGTTGTCCTAGCTTAAAGACAAATTAGCATAGAATTTTGGCAATCATTGTCACACGAAATTTGGATTTCGCTTCCCATGGACAAGGCATTCTCCATTGATGTAGTAGTATCGTAGACTAGCGGGAATGAATATAAAAGTATTTTAAAACCTTTTATTACGAAGCATTCAGGGATATTATTTTAATGCTAAGAGAACTGAACCTGACCCACCTACCCTAACTACGAAAGGAATTAAGGTTATTATAAAAATGCTAAGCAAACTAAACCTGATTATATAGAAGTACATGGAAGGTAAAAACCAATGTCAAGGAAATTCACAGTACGTGCTTAGAGACGTAAATCGAAATCGAACCATGTAGAAATTGGGTAAGATTTTACAATACCGGACCCTTCCCTAATTTCTATCCTAGTTCTTATACTCAAGAAATACATAGTCCCGATGAAGTCCCCTGAGGTTAACATGTGGGGGTGACGTGTTTAAATTGTTAATTGACGTGTATAAGTTGTAAAATAAGCTTTTCAATTACCGCGATCGTTCTCTGTGTACAAGCATGGAAACCATGTTTGTTCAACGTAGTGTTCACATGTTCAGTAATCTGCATGTGTGAGGAAGATGGCGACTTTGAAGGTAGGAAATAAAGTTTTGGTAACAGTTTGATATAGGGAAAATTCATTTCTTCAATTTTACAGGAGAAACTACTTACGGAAATGAGTTTCTGTGGCACTTTCAAAGTTCGTGAAGGTATTTTCTTTCATTGTTGAATCTATTGGACCATGTTGAATCTATTGGACCAGGAATTCATGTATTTTCGAAGAGAAATATATCTCCGACGCACAATTGCCGTTCTTCCTCTAAGTGGACTGGATGTTCTGCACATTTGATGACGTAACCCCCTGTCAGTGTTTCCAACCATGTCGTTGTTTTGCAAGAAGTAAAGGTGATTTTTTTTTTGAAAGCTATATCACAGTTGTACGAACAAAATTTTAACTATGCTTGCCAAACCTAACCGAACCTTGCCGGAAATGGTTCGTCGGGCTATACATAAATGGCTTATGGGGCTATCCATCAATGGTTTTTGGGGCTATGCGTGAATGGTTTGGTTTTTAATTTTAACTATGTTTGCCTAACCTAACTGAACCTAATCTTCCGTGAATGGTTTGTGGGGTATTTTTCGGTTAAGAAGGTTGGAAACACTGCATACAAACTGATGATCCACGACACAGCAAGCTGTGCCTGCCATATTGTGCCTTACGAAAGCGAAAAAAGGAAGAACAATAAATACTCGTAATGTGAAAAATTGAAATTATTTTCGTGAGAAAAGCAATATCCCACCATAAATTATGTTTGGGAATGCATAATAGGTAAGCACCAATGTCAAACAAGACTAAATGAATGAGTGACAAGTGTTTTCCCCATACCAAACTGGTACCAAAGTTCTTTCTTTCGTAAGTTTTTTTTATTAACTTTTAGTTGGGTACATGTTAATAATACAGGGGATTAGTTCATATTTCTCATAGTCCATAATTTAGGACACTTGATCACGATTGTGTAGTTAAAATTTGTGCTACGAAACTGACATTTTCTTACAGTGCCCCACAAACCATTCACGGTAAGGTTAGGTTAGGCAAACATAGTTAAAATTTCGTTCTAAAACGTAAAATATTGAAATAACCATTGTTTTCGTGGAGATAACCAGGGTTTCTGTTTGCGGACCACTCAAACACTCAATTTTGCTTATGTAACAGTTTCATATATCAGAGACACATTTCTTCATTTTTACAGAAGAAACTACTTACGGAAATGAGTTTCTCTAAGGTTTACTTTTGTCGAGGTATTTTCGGTACTACTATAGTATGGATTCAAGGTGCTGTAGTATGGGGGTGACACCTAAAAATCATATATTTCGCACTGTTTTACATTGCTAACGTGCTATTTTGGAATGCGGAACATTTCCTAAGGTGAAATAATGCATTTCTAACTAAGATAATGTCCATTTCTTACATTTACGAGTACTTACTGTTACTTGTTATTCCGATTCTGTAACACATTATGGCGGCCGATAGTGTACTGGTTCAGGGCACGTTGTGCGAGTGTTTTGTCGATTTATGCAGTATTGCAACCTTGTTCACCGGAAAATACCTACTTTTGTGCATGGATTTGAAATTATGGTAATACCTTGCAAACCATTGATGTTAGGGTAACGGTTCTGATTGTTTTATGATTTCTCCTAGCACAAAGACTAATACACTAATACACAAGAACAATACGCTCTCGTATTGTCCGTATATGCTAAATTGAACAAAAGGAGTGCTAATGGAACCTATCCTAACAGGCCTAAACTAACCTAGCAAGCATACCTAGTCCCGTGATGGTTCATGGGGTTATCGTGAATTTTTGGGCTAACGTCAATGGTTTTTGGGGCTACCCGTGATGGTTTGTGGGAAATAAGGAACAACAGTAAGTACTCGTTAATATAATAAATTGACATTATTTTCGTTAGAAATTCATTATTTCACCAGAAGAAATGTTCCGCAATGCAGAATAGTACGTTAGCAATGTAAAAAATTGCGAAATAAATCATTGATAGGTGTCTCCGGTATAGTAAAGTAATACCCGGGGTATACGTCATCTAACACACGTAACATTGTGCTCTCGTGTAGAAAGCAAATGGCGGCAGCAGAAACAGGGTGCAAGACAGAGATTTTCACAGAAAACAACATCCATTCGCATTAAAATGGATAAAACTACATTCACAAACTTCCACAACGCTACAGAAAATGATTTGCGTTAGTACTTTCTCCTGTAAATTTGAAAAAATCCGTCACCCCTATACTATAGTGTTACCGTATTTTCTTTCATCGTGGAATCTATTTTCAAGAGAAATATCTCACCGACGCACAATTGCCATTGTATTCCCTACGTGAACCGGATACTGGATACGTTTGATGATGTCAGTGTTACCAACATCTTTTTTTTTTTTTATGCTTCCCTAACCTTACCGGTATTGTTCGTGGGGCTACCCATGCATAATGTACAATTTGCACACGTGACGAACACAATAGTAGGTATTTTTCGATGAAGTAACCAATCTTTTTTTTTTTAAGTATATTAATAATTGTACAATATTATCACCTTCGTATTATATGATACCTAACACTAGGGAGACCAATACGATGGTAAAATAAACAGTTTTTCTAATTGTTTCATAAATTAAATTTTAAATTCCACAACTTTATAAGCTTAAACCTGTGCTTAAACTTTCTTTCGTACCACAGTTTCATCAAAGAGAATGGGATTATATGAGAGGGGAAAGTCCGCCCAAATGAGGAAATCGCACGTCGTCAGCTAGGAGGGGAAGTGAGGGGAAGTGGGGATCTCAGCGACACTAGCGGCATCTCGTTCATCTCCCCCAACTAACGTAGCGCTCCACTGTTGACAACTGAAGGTGGCGTTGCGCTGTGCTCAGGTTTGAATTTAAAATTGGTGGGTAACCGTCTATGTTCGTTCGCGTCGGTCGGACGCTGATTTTTGTTCGTGTTCCGTGTTTGGCGTGTTGTTTTGATGCTATCTGGCTGTTTTCTTTAGCCCACTAGCAACAGTTGAAGTGCATTTTAAAGCCCACTGTGCCTCGTACGATCGAATTACGAGTTCGTCTGATTTGCGGGAGAAATCAACACCATGTGAAGCTTTCGTTTCTCAGAATTCCGAAGAATCCAGACAGGTATGTACAATAAATCTTAACTCACATTAAGAAAATGTAGTTGGAAAATTATTAGTTTGTTAATAGTATGATTGCCAAAAATAAATATATATTATTACGTATGGGTGTGCGTATATGATTGTAGACATTCATAACTCAGATGCATGATACTTTGGTCCACCCTCTATTTTCACTTAATTTCACACTTTTGACCTGCGAGACGTGTTGGCTGAAGCTCGACGTAGGCAAAAAGAACGGATATCCGGTGATTTGATTTGGAGTCACCGTTCAATTTATGGTTTTTTTCTCCAATGTTAAGGAGACGTCTAGGAGTACTTTCAAGATACCAACCACCTTTGGAGGCAAAATTGTGAGTTCAACACTCTAGAAGCTCAGTCTGTAAAACTCGAATATAGGTTTTTCTGCTTCATAAGTAAATGCTTCAACGATACAATATGTTTGTAAAGCAGTACTGAAAAGCAATTTCTCAATGAAGAAATGAAGAAAACACATTGAAAGAAAGAGTGTGTGTACACACACACACCTATGTCACAATGAAGCTAGCTTTTGAGCTATTTTCACCAGGGTTTGAACTGTGCATGCACATTATCTATGACGTGGCCTGTTACACTGATGCATACACTCTTTAGTTGTTGATACGTATCAATATTACATCGGAATGCATTTTCTCTCGTGCGAGCAACCATTTTTGGTACTAATTTACTGTAGTTCAAACAGATTTCTTCATTTTTACACAAGAAACTACTTACCGTAATAAGTTCCTGTAGCATTGTCTAACATATGGAAGGTGTTTTCTGTCATGCCTGAATGTATCATAGCGGAAATTATTTTTTTTTAACTATGTTTGCCTAACCTAACCTTACATAATGTTTCATGGTAATATTCATTCCATCCTCAAGAAACACTACATAAGGTTAGGTTAGGTTTAGTTAGGCATAGCGGAAATTGTTATTCTTGTTTAACTATGCCTAACTTAACCTAACCTTATGTAGTGTTTCTTGAGGATGGAATGAATATTACCAAGAAACATTACGTAACGTTAGGTTAGGCAAACATAGTTAAAATTTGTTCCATCCCCAAGAAACATTATGTAAGGTTAGGTTAGGTTTAGTTAGGTTAGGCAAACATAGTTAAAAAAAATAATTTCCGCTATGATACATTCAGGCATGACAGAAAACACCTTCCATATGTTAGACAATGCTACAGGAACTTATTACGGTAAGTAGTTTCTTGTGTAAAAATGAAGAAATCTGTTTGAAGTAGGCTATAGTAAATTAGTACCTTCTCACCACCTGATGAAAGTAGTGGCAGCCAAGGCACACACTCATAGGGTAATTAGGGTACATAACAAATAAAATTTAAAATTCTGATTTAGTACTCCAACATAAAGAATAAGCATCATGTGAACAAACTTTAAATTTTACAAATTCCGATTTCTTCAGATCTTGAATTTCATATGCACATGTGTGTGTGTGTGTGTGTGTGTTTAGATCACCTAGTTAGGGTGCATATGTGATTTTCATTGCATGTATGTACAACTATCAATTAAGAGTGAAAGTAATCTTAACTTTTCTTCTTTGTTTTACAGATGTTCCCATTGGTTGAATGCTGTTGTAAGACCAGTCCTGGAATTCGCAATGCGGAGAAATACTGTGCAGTGTCTATACATAATGTGAAAGTGGTTTCAGCTCAGATTAAGTGACAAGTGTGAAATGAAGTAAAAACTCATAAGATATTAATTTTACTGCCCCACTGTGCAAAGATGTCCTGTTGTGGAATATATTCTAATAGCTCAACCATAAACGCGTAAATATGTGTTTCCATGCTCCAAAATCTTCTGATCTTGAAATATTTTCTTGTTATATAGTTTACGTCAAGATAAAAGTAATTGGTGAGTGCTTTGATTCTTCAAAAGTTCAATTCTTGTTGTGGACATTTGCTCATTTGTGTGTGTGTGTGTATGCAAGAAAGTGATATACTGTGAGGAATTGCATATTTTGCAGGTGCCTTTTTACCCTTTCCTTTATTAGATTTAATGTATCTTTATTGAATAAGGGGAGATAAGAAGAGTATTTCAGATTGGTACTTGAAAAACAAGGTATATGTACTCTACAATGAATAGTGTCAGCGTTATGAAGGAAATTTCATGAAAATTAAAATAAAGTTCTTGTTTTGACAACCTGTTCTCATACTTTGACGGAGCTTGGGGTATAGATTCCCTACCTGATGGTAAGTTGCAAGACAAGTATAGAAATGTTTGCTCTGTTGTCTAGTCCGAAAAGTTTTCAGGGAATTCTTGCTTCTTTTTAATTTAATAACCAAGACATATTCACTGCAATTCAGTCTTTTTAGAAGCGTACATTGTGAAATAAACCCATGTGTTATTTTTTTGCATTAAAAATATAGTGACAATGATCTGCATGAGTCTGCAAGTCAACTATTACATTATTATTATTAAAGTATTTCCAGTTTTCCGTGGCACATTTGTTTGTGTGCAAGACCCAGTATTTTTTGCATTTGGGCACGTAATAAAGAAAATGCTGCAACACAGTGTAGATACAACACATGTTAGTAAGGGTTTCACTGAACAATCATTTTTTTTTAGAATATTATTAGTCCTATCTCTGTGTCCAAACACATGGAATGATCTCATAACCAAAGGTTCCGGTTCAAGTCTGGGTCAGGGCATGGGTGTTTCCTTGCATATCCATTCATGTCAGAGAAGTTGCCCAAAATAGAAGGGACAGATTATTGATAGTTTATTGGTTTCAGCTGATATAGAAATGAACAATGTTTATCAATCCAATATAAGTATAGGTTCATATATCATAACAATCATAGGCTATAGGTTAAAATGTCATATCAATCTTCATTTGATCACAAATTACAAAATTAGGTGAGGTTTTGTTTCTGGTACTTTTGTTATCTTTACAAAGAGAAACAATTACTCATATGTAATTTATATATTTTTATTACATATTTCTGTACTGTTATGATGAATTAGACAATAATGAAATTGTGAGTATCAATTTATCATCAGATAATATATATATCATATTTACCTGAGTTCAGTTTCATTCAAATTTTGATGAAAATAATTTCTTCCACATGTTCAACACTTCTTAACATGTACATCATGGACACTGCCGGCTTGTAACGATTCCATTGAAAGTCGGTGTATTCATTACAAGCCGGCAGTGTCCGTGACGTACATCCACATAAACGATAATGAAAATTTTATTATTACATTTACTTCTTGCTGGAAAATAATTTATCATAAGAAGGATGGAATTAACTGATCACATAGTGTGGGTGAAGAGAATTGAATTCTTGCATTTTTTACTTTCTTAAGTGAAGATGTGAACATGCAAGTTGTGATGAATGGGATTTCTTTTTAATTGAATTGAATTTTAATTTTTTCTGTGGATGATGATGACTGATGCTTTTCCCCCCCTTTCATTGAGTTTACATCAGTGGTGTATTCATCCATGTTATCTGGTTTACGCTGCTAATCCATCTTTTTTTCACATATGTGGAAATTGTCGTAATTCAATATTTGTTTTACTTGAATGCCTGCATTGATGTTTTATTTCTATTATATCTAATTAAATAATAAACGTATACAATAAATAAAAATTATTGCAGTAAACCAGGTCAAATTTTCAGAATACACCACTGGTTTAGATTTCCTCCTGCTATATGTCACAGGAAAAAGCATGTCAGATTGGAATATTTACATGCTATGTGTGCTAAATCCAGGCAGTGCTTTTTTCTGGTGGTATGTAACGGTACGCCATACCAGTGTCTTTATGTAGGTGAAAATTAAAACTAATAACATTATTTTGTATTCTGGAAAGTTCTTATGATGAACACAAAAAGAAATTTACTTTGAGAGTACTGGAGTCTTTCTTCCCAGAAAAAAGCACTGGTCCTAAGTAAAACCAGATTATTTTTTGCCAAAATTCGAGGTTTAAGAGGCCAATTTTGACAACCTAGAGTTTAAAGTTTAAACCACTGCATTGAGCCTCCACCCATGACTCCTCATTACAAGTCAACAGTATTACCACTACATCATTGAGGAAGCCCAGATTATCCTATTAAATGTAATTCTGGCACAATTTATTTGGGAAAGATGAAATTATTCATTGGTTGAGCTATTTACACATTTCCAGTAAGTAATGTGTCAGGTAAGGGTTTGAATTTTCTTAATGTGTAGTTTTTAATGCATTCATATTTTGTTTGGCAAAAACTTTCCCTCATATTTGAACAAAACAAGTACACAAGGTTTTTAGAAATGATCAAATCATCATGGAGTTAAATATGTGCATGGTCATCAGGAAGGGGGGGGGGGCACCCCCTACAAATTGAATGTCAACCTAAAATATATACTATATATATATTGCACATTTTCATTAAGTAACAGTAATTTATGTTAATTTTTATAAGGTTTAATTGATTTGTTGTTTTAAGTCCACTTTATGCACAAGAAGGCTAATCGGGACTGGACCTACAGTTTAAAGTGGGATCCGAACCACTATGTGCCTCCACCGGGTATTGAACCCGGGACCCCCTTGATTGCAAGACGACTATGCAACCACTGCGCCATCGAGGAGGACCTAATTATTATAAGGATAAGGGCATTGCAGGAACATAACTGAAACTGAAGGACTTGTTTGTGTGAGGGTAACACTATTATGAGGGTGATATAGTTTGTTTGCTGCCTCCTGGGGAAAAAAATAAAGCTGTGGCTGTATTGTCACTGATATGACATCGGGTTTTCATTCTTGTTGTTTTTTGTGTTTCTTTCATCGCACCTGCATGACATGTATGAGTTTTTGGTACAATATTTCTCCCGTTCAACACAAGATACACATTCAAAGTTCGTGAATGACAAACGCATTTCAGTAAATGCTGTATACCGAAATAAGTAAGTTTTCCTTTCTTTTACTTTTTCGTGTACTTTTCAAGATAAATTCTAATTTACGTCTATATTTCTGCACTTTTAAAATTGCAATAGCCTGTACAATGAAACCTGAATTCCTAAGTACATTTGCTTAAATTATACATATTTTTTTCCTTCGAAAGCTTATTAATTCGCTAATAGTGTTTAGCAGCCACGCAGCTTAATTTAAAGTGCCTAATTCGCCATCGAATTTTTCGAAATAGAAATGCGCGTTTCAGCGTAAAAGTTGAATAGGTTCTACCTGTACGCAGCCGCGATGCGTTGCTTCCGGCGTTGCTATGGTAACCGCAGTAGTTCGGGGGAGATGTCGGTGGCGGCAGCACAGACTCTATACTTCTTCCTGATTGGCCAATCTCATTTAAATTTCTCATTCTGGATTGGCCGTCGGCTGCTGAAAAGTTTCCATTGTGAGTATCGGAACTTTCGTCTCTCTTGTAATCAGTTTCATACTCACACCGAGCGTCATGATAACTTCACTTAGCGTACGCAGAATTTGTTTTCGGATAATCAATGAAAATGAACTTTTTTATTATCCGAGAAATTTGTTGAACTCAAAATCAAAATGTGACACTGTGAAAATCTCGACTTCTACAACGGCCTACCTCAAGTCACTGCTTTTGCCGACGATTACAAACGAATGGATTTATTCAAGGAATGGATTTATTAATGAATTTTAGATCACCGGACACCCAACCAGTGTTGCCACAATTTCCCTTTTTCGCACATTTTTTCCCTTCATCTAAAGAATTATTATTATTATTAATAATAATAATAATAATAAATATCGTTGAACCATGTTCGTATGTATAGTATGTTTAACTTTTAAATGCTACGACGCCAGGGGTCCCGTGTTCGAATCCCGGCCTGGGCATGGCTGTTTGTGGGAGGGCAATGCCGCATGACTTCATCAGAAGAAAATGAAAAATATTCTACACTAAATGATATTCTAATTTGTGTGGTTATAATAAGGCGCAGATATGAAGAGTCTGTGTGGAAAATCACAGTTTTGCCTCTCCATCAATTTTTTTAAATTTCTGCGCATGGGTATACACGTTTTATTAATATATATATATATATATATATATATATATATATATATATATATATATATATAGTACATACATGAGCAAATGTTCCATTGTGGTAAATTTCACCTATTAGGTGGAAACTTGTAAAACACAAGTTTTTTATTAAATTTTGACAAGTATTCTTGGCCACTTCTTGCCACTCCGCACGGAATTTTTTAACTTGTTTCCCCGGTCTTCTTTCATAATTCTCCACGACGTTTTCTAATATATTCTGAAGTTGCAGATAGTTTCCTTGCTTCCCTTGTTCTTACATCGTCCAAGACGGGCACAGCCTTCCACCATAGCCTTCCACCAAACACTCACACATGACGAATAACCCAGTGTCCATTGAGGACTGAAGTAAAGATAATTTTTGACAAGGAGAACTTTATTGTTTGCATGTGCAGTGTTTGAGGCAAAATTCAGAGAAAAGCGGGAAGCTATACACAGTGGCGTGCCCAAGGGGGGTTGATGGGGGTTATAACCCCCCCTTTCGTTCAGTATTCCTAAAAAATATAACGTCAAAGGTAGGAAAATATGACAAAATGAGGACTGACTACCAACAAAAGGTATACATAACCCCTCCCTTTCGAAAATCCTGGGCACGCCACTGGCTATACAACATAAACAATACCCTCGGACTCCCACTCCCAAAGCCGGGACATAAGGGTGAATGGCCAATGACCTCCGGCTCCAAATGGTAGCTATATCATAGAATAGTTCTACGGCCAGATGTGGATCAACCCAAATTCCACCCTTCCTCTCAGAACAAAGTATACGACAAAATAAAAAATAAAATAAGTTCTCATTTTCAATACTGGAAACTCGTATTGTTTAATATAATTAATGTTGGGTCTGTATTAAAATTTCCCGAAAATTCGCTATTTTTCATAGAATTTCCCTTTTAACTTATAATTAGCTCCAAATTTCCCTTCAAAAAGGGAGATTTCCCTTCATGTGACAACACTGCACCCAACCTACTTCTCTTTCTTGATTGGTGGATTGGTATCTAGGCAACAAATAAACAATTATGTTTCAGGACAATAAGGCACGTCACTTTTCTAATGAGTGATTCTATATGCGGAAAATGATTAAGAAGGATTAAAATGTGATAAATCAGGAAGTAATTTTAAATTTGGCAGTGTCTGCTGGAACCTCAAAAAAGATGCGCGTGGCAGTAGACTCTGTCTTTGTTTTATCCTGATTTCATCATGCTATGTATGCAATTACGTCTGTAACGCATACTGTAAAGTTGTAGCGATTACTTTCACAAAAATGTTTTAAGATTAGGTCCCTCAGCATTCTTCTAATAATAAACCTATATGCTCTCGTAGTTAGGTTAAGTTCTATTAGCATTAAAATAATATCGCTAAATGCTTTCTAAAGAAAAAGGTTCTAAATTACCTGTACATTCATTCCCACTAATCATAAACTTGCATTTCTCTCGCCTTAATCTGTTCTTAAGATTTGTAACATCCTATTAGCAGACGAATTACGTGGCAGCAGCAAATTTGATGCTTATTCTTACTGCTGACACGTGCGTGGCAGCAGACTCGGCCTTTAAATTTATGGATACAAAAAAAAAGTGTTCCACGCCATGAAGGCGTATGAGGGTATGGAGCTAGAGCTCCACTATTCCTTGATCACGGCCAAAGGTAGGGGTGATGTGATTAGCACCACGTTCCTAACCGCCTTTACCCCCAGAGTTTCTTCCAGGTACCACTCTATACGACGCTGCGTGGGCGACGGAGCCGCTTGAACAGGTGTAGAAAAATCCCGTTGATGCCCTGCAAGGGATGGAACCCGGGTCTTTCGCATGGTAGTCAGACGCTCTAACGACTGAGTTACCAAGCTAGCATTAAAATAAATACAATTTGATGTAAAAATTTAATTATTCCTAGCCCTAGACGACAAATTGTAAGTATTTTAAGATCATCGTTAGAAAGAACAAATTTTCACTGGGTCCCGGGTTCGATACCCGGTGGATGCACATAGTGGTTCGGATCCCACTTTAAACTGTAGACCCAGTCACGATTAGGCTTACTGTGCATAAAGTGGTCATAAAACACCACAACTCAACCACCCAACCAACTTCTCACCAACACATTTTTTTGATTTTTCCTGGCTGTGAGAAAATTTAGCACTTCAAGACAACACAGATTCTACCTTTTTCAACGTTCAAAATGACACAATTGAAAAAGGGGAGTAATGAATGAGTGGAGACAAAAGGTGAAGGTCAAAACAGTCTCTTGAGAATTGTTTATGGATGCTCACCAGAGGCGCAACCATGAATTTTTGTGTGGAGGATGGGCAAGTACCAGGATAAACGTGCCAATAATGATAATAATAATAATAATCATAATTGCATTATGATTATTACATTATTATTATCCTGAAATTTTTTCAACACCATCAATTTCACATTAGCTAATAATAGAAAACAAGAACAAAAACTAATTATTTTTGACAGACAAAAATGGCGATTATAATTCTTTTTGTACATATGACATGTATAAGTTTCATGTACAACATATGTTTTGGACATATGCAACATGGAGCGAAGTAAAATAAGAATATGGGGGCTATTCACTGGATGTTTACATTCCCATGCTTCCTTAGCGCCAGCGGGAACTTTACTTCCGGTTTTCAATAGAGTAACATGGAGTTCAAAAGTGTAAAGGCAGTGGCTTTTGGTTACAAATATTGTTTTCTCATAGTTTTCAGACACATCCGATACGGAAAAATCAGTGAATTCAGACAGTAAAGCGAGAAGACTGGACACAAGCACGAAGGGAATAGGCTCTCTAGTCGACACTATATCACCAGAGTAATTCAAATGAAAATATTTTGTAGGCCTCCACGATGGCGCAGTGGTAGTGTCGCTGCCTTGTAATCAAAGGGTCCCGGCTTCGATTCCCGGTGGACGCACATAGTGGTTTGGATCCCACTTTAAACTGTAGGTCCAGTCCCGATTAGCCTTACTGTACATAAAGTGGACTTAAAGCACCAAATCAATCCAATCCAAAAATATTTTACGTGTCGCACATCTGTTGACTATATTCAAAAATTGAAACTGTTTATAATCATCCAGAATTGCAAAAATTATAATTTTATAATTTAATATAATCAAAGTAAGCTTCATTAGTAAATTTTTAACTAACTTCTAAATTATTTTCTTGAACGACACTTGCAAAAGTTAATAATAAAATACAATAAATGTGCATTTCAGTATTGTAACTGTTGTGCTGGATATGCACTCGAATAGTATTAATAAATAAATAATAAATTTAGAATAAAATTGGTTTATTTCATTAGTTTAGTAATTATTTATTGTATAACATTTATAACAGTTGTAATTGTTATTATTATTATCATTATCTTTACTATTCTACTTTTAATACTGGTCTTTAGCCCCTACAAGAATTTCTGACGACGCTCTATCTAAGCCATATGATCAAATTAAAGAGGCTGTGTTTGACTACAAAATTATACATTTTACTATTGTAAAATTTAAGTATTTCAATCTTTATATTAATTTGTGTAATCTTTATTCAGGAGCGCCGACTTGTCAAAATTATTGGGATCTCAGATAACTGAAATACGTAAATGAATGACTCACTCCTTCTTTTTTTAAAAAATAAGAATTACGTCTTCGTATAGCAGTTTTTAATTAGCTATTGTATTCCTCATGCAAATGAAATATAACATGTACAACGTTTGGAAAATGTTTCAAAGTCACTTTATGTCTTTTTTGTCTGCTCATTTTGTTATTTTGATAACAATTAACATTTTTATTGAAAAGTTGGGGGACAATGCCCCCTACCCCTCCCTGTGGTTGCGCCACTGATGCTCACTTGTATGCTTTAGCCATTTTATATTTTTTTAAATTCTCTCTATTCCAGTTTTCCTATATTTCTTCTTTTGATTTTATATCCATTGCTCTCCTCATGCATTATTGCTTATTACTGACATCATGTTTCTTGATCGTACTGAATAGTGATGTTGGTGCAATGAATTAAGTTTTTGATACATTGACTAAACTTGTACGTATTTATACGTACTTAATATGTGCATGTAGATATACGTATAATGTTTTAATTCTCAAAACATTTAAAAAATGTAGGTGAGTAAAAGTCTACTAAATTAAGTCCAAGATTTGTTACGTCAAAAAGCTTTTTGTTGATCGACGTGATATTCAACTGGCATAAAAGCTCTGTAAAACGATAAAAAACTGTCAGTGCAATATGTAGGAAAATAAATTTAACAACAATGAAAATAAAATAAATTTTTTGGGGGCGCCCTCCCTAAATTACAGTCGGAGCCCATACTTAACAAGCATGGACATCCGTATGATATTTTCCAGGGAGAGCCAAGAATAAGAGCAAGGTGTGTTTTTCGGAGCGCCTAGGTTAACCAGCTAGGGAAGCTAGATTTTGAGCTGCTGCTTTTAATATGTGGTTGGGGGCCGTTGACCCACTTTACCCCTTCGAGAATTATTTGATTTTTTTTTTTTAATTCACACATTTGATATGAATTGGTTCCAGCTCGCGGAAAACATAGATAACGTAGATATTTGACACTGACGTGCACTGAGGAGTAGCCAGTCTAGCAGAGAGAAGATCAATCAATCTCACATGCTAATTATTTTCAAATCACAATATTTATTGTCTTGTTAAAGCCACAGTTCAACTGCAACACTTTTTTAAACGCGCTTCTCGTCCCTTGGTGCGATCCACGTGGGCAAAGCTGGACTAGCTCGCTCTTCCTCCGCCTCACCACGCCCAGGTAGAAACGACCGCCCGAAGGGAAAGGAAAGATTTCTGCTTGTACCTCCCTTGCCCCCCGCTGTAATGGCGAGAGCCCCTGCTTTCAGGTCCTCCAGTCTATCTCCTATAGGACAGATAGGGGATTGGTTTCCCTTCAATTTCTTTGTAAATCCTCTAAAGAACTCAGGGGAAAATTATCTGCAGTACTTATGTTCTACAATATGTATGTATAATATGGGATGTAGTTTTATTATTTATGAAATGGAAACGTATTACTTTTTTTCCCCTCCAAATATGGAATATATAATGATTAAATGGCACAATTATAGTTTGGGGGTGACACCTATAAATCATATATTTCGCACTTTTTTACATTGCTAACGTACTATGTTGGAATGCGGAACATTTCCTAAGGTGAAATAATGCATTTCTAACTAAGATAATGTCTATTTCTTACATTTACGAGTACTTACTGTTACTTGTTATTTCTATTCTGTAACACACGTTATGGCGACAGGGTACTGGTTCACGAGCGTTTTGTCGATTTATGGAGTGTTGCAACTTCATTCACCAGAAAATACCTACTTTTGTGCCCGGATTTGAAATTATGCTAATACCTCGCAAACCATTGACGTTAGCCTCACGAACCATTGACATTTGCCTCACAAACCATTGGCGTTAGTCTGCCAAACCATTGACGTTAGCCCCAAAAACCATTTTCTGTAAGGTATGGCTAAGTTAGGTTAGGCAAGCATAGTTTTTTAAAAAAATACTAGACACGTCATGTTCTAGTGAAAACACGGCGAGTTTGAAACACTGACTATGGGATTACGTCATCTAACACACAGAATATTGTGCTCTCGTGCAGAAAGCAAATGGCGGCAGCAGAAACAGCATGTCGGAAAGAGATTTTCGCAGAAAACAACATGTATTCGCATTAAAATGGATCAAAACTACATTCACTAACTTCCACAACGCTACAGAAAATGATTTCCGTAAGTACTTTCTCCTGTAAATTTGAAGAAATCCGTCACCCCTATACTATAATTGTTACCGATTAAATAACATTACTAATTTGATCTAGTCAAAACACCTATAACTTATTTATTTCGTCCTTTTTAAAATTGCTACTTACTTATTGTGCATTGCTGAACATTCTAAAAGGTGTAATTATGAATTTCTCATGAAGATAACTTCAACTTTTCATATTACGAGTAATTATTGTTGTTCCCTTTCTTCGCATGCGTGACACACAATATGTCATCAAATGCACAGAACATCCGGTTGAGGTAGAAAAAGTACATTGGAAGCAACGGCAATTGCGATATTTTTATAGATAAAAAACATGAATTATGGCTAAAAAAGATGAAACGATGATGGAAAATACATTCGGGAACTTCAACAATGCTACAGAAAGTGATTCGCGTAAGTAGTTTCTTGTGTAAAAATGAAGAAATCCGTTTTGACTAGTTCAAACTGTTACCTAAATAACAAATATTTGCTCAGGCTCGCTCTCGTTTTAGTAATGTTTTATTTAAATATAATAATCTCTTGGCCTCCAATAAAAAAATGGTTAAACTATACAGTCGTAAATACGGTTGTATTTATTTGGGCAAGAGAACATGTTGTTGTTGTTGGTTTGGTTCATTTTACTTTGCTTTTCTGCCCCATTTGGTTATCACAAAAATCAGGATGAGTGATGATGTGATGAAATTGATGAAGTGATCTCACAAAGAACAATCAAGGCTGAGATTCGAACCCGTGATGAGTGTGCATTCTTGTTCCTATGTGTTGTACTCTGTATTGAATAATGACATAATTTGGAATGAAAAATGTATCCCAGAACTCAAAAAGCCAAATGAATATTATTGAAGAAACTACAAAAAGGTGTGTTTTGTTACCAGTTTATCTCCTCTAATATGTTGAATTTTTGCCACTTCCCATCACTTTTTCTAGGTGTATTGATTTCATCGCAATAAGTAGCTAATGAGCTTAAGGAAGTCATGAGCGACAATCGTAAACAGAGAACTCTAGACTCCTGATTTCACAGTGCCCTGTAGATGCACTGACAGTTTTTTTTTAAAGAAAAGCGTTGCTGCTCTTCCATCACTTTACCTACCTTCTGTCATGACAATGAACGTTGATTAAATTAAACAGGTGTAGGGTGGATACAAAGGAACACTCATGCACAGGCCAAGGCTCGAGCCCAGATCCTTCAATAACAAAGTCGTGGTATGGAGAAATTAGGGAAATCGAGCAATGCAAAATACTTGGAAAAAACGTTAATCATATACAAAGATGATGTTCCAAAATTCCAATTGAAAATTACCACTGAGGAAAAATGCAGTTTGTTTTACTGATGCCCATGTATTTCCAGTCATGTTTGTTGTTGGCCGACCTCCGTGGGTGAGTGCAAGTGGTCCCGGATCGGTATCCGATGGAGGCACATATTGGTTCGGATCCCACTTAAACTGTAGGTTGAGTTCCTATTAGCCTTCTGTGCATAAAGTTGACTTAAAACACCAAATCGAACAAATCATCCAACCGTGGGGATTTGTTATCACAGCATGCTACGACACCAGGATTTCCTGGTCCGAACCCCGACCTGGGCATAGATGTCATTTGTGTTTGTCCCTTCATTAATTTTATCATATCATCTTCATAATTAACGAAATGTGACAAAAAAAGCGACGCTAAGTAACAAAAATCAAATTGATTGATTGATTAGGTTTACTTTACTCTGCTTTTCCGCCACTTTTGGCTATTCGTGAAGATGATACGATAAAATTGATGAAGGGACACACATACAAATAACACCTATGGCAAAGTCGAGATTCGAACACGGGATCTCTGGCTTAGTTGTCAAATCAAATCATTTTTCATTTTTGAAAGGGGATGGGAGTTTGTGTACTTTCTTTAAGTACTCATTCATCATTTTGCAATCTTTTCCTGTTTTTGATGTTCTATTTTTTTTAGAAATACCGGACCTTAATGGGGGAGGGGTATGACCTACACCAACCCCCCTTGGGCATGCCACTGATTACTACCCCAAGTGTCGATGTCACCGCATGTCACTGATATTTGATCACAAAGTATGGCCTGCCAAAAAAAAATAACGACAAACTGACATATATCAGTACTTTCGCATCTTTTTATTATAAAAACTGGTTGTAGGCCCACTCAAATGGTTAAAGAACACGTGCAAGAACTGAGCATTCCTAACAAGAAAAGCGTCGAAAATTAGTGCGAATGGGTATTGTGTAGGCAAGTCAGTTCCTGCAACTACTTTCTAATAATTCACATAAATTACAGTGACTGATATGAAATGATATGTGTGAAATTATGTTTACAGTTTTGGATTTTTATTTCAAGTGAGACCGTGGTGCCCTTGCCACCCTCCAGAGATCCATGTACTGTACCTACCGTATCACATTTAGAAAAAAATTATGCCCTTGTATTTGAAAGTGAAAACATGTATAAAATTCAATTTCTCGTAAAAACACACACACACACACACACAAATATGTGTGCATGCGTAGTTGTTGAGGATTTTTAAAGCCCACTTTATGCAAAGATAGGCTAATCGGAACTGGAACCACAATTTACAGTGGAATCCAAATGACTATGTGCCTCCACCGGATATCAAACCCAGCACTCCTATTATAAGGCAATAACATTATAGTCCACGCGTTTACTTCGTTAACTCTTTCGCTGCGGAATTCTCTGGCACACAATGTCCCTTGGCTGCGTAATTAAATTTGAAAAAATATTTTTTTTATAAACAAATAGTTTTCACAATTACATTGTGTTATATATGAGAGAGAACTTACAAAATTCATTATTGCACTGGAATACCATTCTGTAGTCCCTGGTGGTATGATATTTTGAAAAATTTTGAAATTTTGAAAAATTTTGAAATTTTGAAAAAAACTTTTAGAAAGAATAATTTTAAAAAATTAAATTGCAAAATATGTTATAGAGAAATTACAAAAGTCATTCCTTGCAGTGGCAAACCATTCTGTAGTCCCTGATGGTATGGTATTTCTCAAAACATGGGATGACACAGAGTGGTGGAGCGGCGTGGAAATTCGTAAGTAGTATCAAGATACAGGTGGTGAAAACTTCAGTTTGTTCTGCTTTGTGCTCAAATACTGAGCGGGGGAAATATTTGATAAAAAAATAAAATGGTGTGCTAAATACTGTACTGTCACCAAGTAACTTAGCACTTGCCTGTGTTGAACTTCCCGCACCTAGATCAATGCTGCTTTGCAGTCTGCTCCATGATGTTATGGACGGCGGTACAAATTCTTCATCAGACACTACACAATCACTGTCACCAATTGAAGTCTCATAAAAACTGTCGCTATTATCGTCACAATTGAATTCACCTTCTGATTCAACAGTTGAGTAACATCATTATCAGACAAGTGTTGACGACTTGACGAAACCATGTTGTTTACATACGAACATGCATTTGAAACTGACATGTCAGAGCACTCAACGCTCATATTCTAAACGGGGGCGTAATTAGCGACATCATACGGATATAAACAAAACTACAAGTTCAAATAGTTCCAAATAGTATCTACAGATGTCTGAAGGCTACTAAAAGCGACATACTGCGGAAATGCGACACCCGCAGTGAGTGGAAGTATGAACTCGCAATAATGCGACTTCTGCGGAGCAAGGCACCTGACGTGCTGTGCATAAATGCGACGACCGCAGCGAAAGAGTTAACGTCGAAGAACAAAGGAAAAGGCTTCCACAAACGTGGGTGGGATAAATAGTGGGCAAGTTGTTTTCGTCCATTGACACTCAACCTTCAGCCAATGGGCGCAGCTGTCATTGTGCTCATCTACTTCACGTGGAGTCCTTGAGCCAATGGGCGCAGCTGTTATTGTGCTCGTCTACTCCATGTGGAGTCTGTCACATTGTTGGAGTTGGTGGGCGTGCTCGGTCGACTTCAAAGCCAGCCGGTCATTTACGTAGCTAGCGCGTCAACTATACTATATGCCATCAGGGAGATCCATGTGTGGCTCTGTGTCTACATGCACACACACACAGACACACAAAGTTTCAAAATGAGCCACTGACACTAGGAATTCTCGAGAAACAATATTTCATCCTGAGTATGCATTTCTGCACTTCGGGTTCATAATTTCTACTGATCTTTATTCTTCCTCTTGGATTATATGCCAAAGACTTTAGTACTTTACACTGTATGAGAAGCCATCTGGATGAAACTAATGAGATTAACCCTTTCACTCATTTCACACATTGTTAATCGCAGTATTGTTTTTCTTTCAGAAAGGACTTTTAACACATTTGGGTCTGGCCCCATAATACATCATTTTTACCTCTGGACTGCGGTTTTTGGTTGTTTTTAAAAAAATCATAGAAAAATATTTTTAATTTGTTTTTATTTACCACACATTTCTTAAATCTACAAAACTTCCTCTTTTCAATGAACAAAAATTTGTTAAATTTTATTTTCATTTTCAGACATATTTGAATATTTTTTTCAGCAATGTTTTGTGAGAAAAAAAGTACAACATTGTAACAAATGTTAATATAGAGATATTTTAAGTTCGTGTTAATATAGAGATATTTTAAGTTTGGAACCTGGAAATTTCAATAATTAACTACATAAACTATCAATACATCTTTTGAATCTTGCATAAGAATACTTCTTATGTGCACATAACAAAAAATAATTACAAAATAATTACAAATTACAGGTAATTAGCCTTTGTATGAAAAAGTGGCTGCATGACAGGACCAGACGATGTATCAGTTGGTTCTGCGTCATCTGTAAAAATTAAACAAATAAATAAATAAACTAAATAAATAAAATAAATTTTCATTTGACATACACTATACAAAATAATAAATGGAAAAACTAAAAATACATCAGTGCATGTAGGAGAATCGAGCAAGAGGCAAGATGAATAGACCCAAAAACAATACCTCTTCTCACTTCATTCATAAAATACTAGAGTTTGCAACACTGTTTATATTGTCAACAATTAATTATTACGAATATAACCTACCTTCCAAATCTTCAAATTCATCTGCATTATCAAAATTGTCGCTAACTTCAAACTCTGAGGTGGAATTTCCGCTATGCAGTCTGGATCTAACAACTCCATTCTAAACAATGCAATGTACATCAACCCAAACACAAACAGTCACAGGTGCGAGATAAAAATAGCACATGAGTCACCTAGCGGTCGGAATTTCAACAGAGTGGCTTGAATGAACATGCACATGAGACAAGGTACGAACATAGCCCGTTGTTAATCGGCAAAGCGATTGCATACCGCAGGACGGGCTATGCCCGTCGTTCATCCACATTGACTTTAAGTGCACTGCGGGCTATATACTCTTTTTTCTTTCTTTTCTCCAATATGTTTCCTGGTCCATTATGACTCTACACAGGATCAATCAATGCTACTTCAAATGACATGAACCTTGTTGACACTTTGACACAATGGTAAAATCTACAATGCTCCTTTTCACAGAGGCATTTTTGAAAAAAAAAAAGGAAAGAAGTATCTCCAGTGTTTTCTTTTTCTAGCTGGAGGTGTGTTTCAAAGAAAAAGCGAATGACCTGTCCAGGACAAATTTTTTGCTGCCACTGTCTATCCTCTTCTTTTCATTTAATTTGATTTAATTTTTGTTATTTGGCATCGCTTTTCTGCCGCTTTGGGCTAATGGCGAGGATGAGAATGATGCATGATATGATGAAATTGATTCACTCACTGAAAGACCAATGATGCCTAGGATGGGATTTGAACCAGGGACACATGGCATTGCATGTGTCAAGGCTGCCTGCAGGATTTTTCTCAAGGGGGCAGCAGTGTTTGAAGTGGGGGAAAGGTGGAGTGATGCTTTCCCCCAGTTAACACTAGAACCACGAGCTTTTTTTATAACTAGAACTGCAACAGCGGTCAATTGACCGCCATGGAAAAAGTGGGTTATATTTATAGTTTTGTTTGTTAATGGTTTTCTTTAATTGTTTCAGTACACATATTTAATTTCACAGAAATGAATACATGACCCCGTTCTTGTTTTCACAAACATTAATACAAATAAAAATAACAATAAGTTTACTTATTTGGCATCATCTGCAATGCAATTTGTGCAGTATTTTTTAACATTTTTTACACATTTTCCACATACTGCTTTTTCACACTGCTCACATAAGTCTCCTGTCTTGTTTCTGCATTTGGATGTTTGGCACTGTCGATGCTGTTGTTTTCCTGGAGGTTCATAGGAGACAATATATAGATTGGGCTGTGGGATTCTGTTGCTTCCTTCTCGGAGTTCTTCAGAAAGTTTCATCAGGAACAAGTCACGACCAAAATTGTCGCCAGTTGTACTCTTGTACAAAATATATGCATTGAGAGCGGCTAGGTCCAAAATGTTGTAGAATACATGAACTGGCCATCTTCGCGATACTGCTTTTATGGAAAATTTACGAGCCATCTGATTACTACATCTACACCAAACTTTGTGCTGTTGTAAAAGTTGACAGTTTCAGGGAGTTTCTTGACACCACCACCAATACACATGTTTGAATGCATGGAACAGAGAATTAGAATGTTTTTGTTTCTTTTTCCTTGGTACACAGCGAGTGTGCTGTCAGCACTACTCAGAAGATCTGTAGAATATTGTTCTAGACGAGATGATATTACCTGCCGAGTCACTTCTTTTCTTGAACGTCTTATTGTTCATACCAAGGTAGTGTTCTTAGCTTTCAGGGTTTCAGCGAGTTTCCTTGACGTAAAGAAATTATCTCTTGTGACATTCACACAATTGTCAGGCGTGTTTCCCAACTCGGGAGTGAGGAAGTGCAGTGAAAACGAAAGTATAAGAAATTCAGTGTAGGTTCTATTTCACGACCTTGACGTGAGTGTGGTGTATTGATCGAACCTGTGCAAAAATTGTGGCAAACGAATCACAAAAGTCAAGAAACAGGATGCCGAATTGTGACAGCTGTAAATCATTACGCCTCGAGTGTGAGAGACTGAAACTGGAACTAGCGTCAAAGGAAAAAATTTTCGACGTTCTGAAATCGGACTTTCGAGATGTAGAAGAAGAAAGAAGGATTGCCCAAAATCTGTGTGAGACAAATAAGCAAGATAGTTGGAGTGAAGTAGTGAAACATGGGAGAGTTCTATTCAATCGGCACTATCCATCCACTAATGCCCCAAAAGTAAAGTGCTTGGATAATTCATTCGAGCATACCAACCCTTTTGCAGCACTGACCAATGAACCTGGTGAAATCGAAATTGCAAGCAATCCGTGTAGGGAGCTTAAATACCAAGAAAGAAGAAAGAGGCATACAACAGACCCAATCAATGCACTTCGAGACGGGAAAGTTCAAAGTACTACAAAACTGAAAATCAAAGAAAAGAGACCCAAAGCAGTGATCTTCGCCGACAGCCATGGGCGCCACCTGGACACCAATATGAAAGATTTTCTACCAGCAATGAATATATATGGTTCAGTGAAACCCGGGGCAAAGTCAAAACATGTACTAGAAGCAGCAAGGAAGGACTGTTCAAGGTTCAGCTCAAATGACTATGTTATTATAGTCACTGGCTCCAATGATATTGCGACAAATCAGGGCAGCGATGCAATAATGGCAGTACGTGACTCACTAGGTTCACTGACTCATACAAATGTAATTGTAACTACTATACCCCACAGATATGATCTCATCCCTCAGTCGTGTGTAAACATCGAAATACAAAAAATAAATAAACAGATGAAGAACACTTGTAAACACTTCAAAAATGTAACCATAATCGACCTTGACACAATGAGCAGAGAATATCATACAAGACATGGACAGCACTTGAACCACAAAGGAAAACAGTATGTATGTCAAATGATCCATGGTATTATTAACAGAAAATCACAGGAAAATCAAATCATCCCACTCTGCTGGAAAAAGTGTACTGACACAAGGAAGTGGATAAGTGGAGTAGCACTAGTTGAATCCGACAAGGGAAAAACACAGAACACTTTAACTGAGACAAACAACAAGAGTAGCAAGGAAAATGATAGGGTGGGTGTAGAAGCTAGCGACATTGCTATGAAAACTGTGAGTGATATTGGTTTCATGGAAGAGAAAGGGTGGAAATCAAGTGAAGAAAGTGAGGAGAATGGCATAAACCAAAGTGAAATTGAGGAAGAAACACATTCTTCCATGGTAGAAGTACAATCTGAAAACAGGGATTGTGCTACAATCAGTCACGACACCGAAGATAGCAGTGAAAAGTGTAGTGAAAAAGTGAATGCTCCAAATGTACGGTCATCTCAATGGAAGAAGTGTACACCCAGTAAACTGAAAAACGATTTTTTATGGTAAGTGATAAGCATACTTATGATAACCAAATCCCCAATAAAAACAGCCTGCGAAACCAAGAAGGAACGATTACAGTTCTCCATAACAATGTACAGAGCATTTCCAACAAAATTGACCAACTGGAAATAATGCTAAGTGAGTGCACACCAGATATATTTGTAGTTACTGAACATGGTCTCAGGTCTGAAAATTATAAATTATGCACAATTACAGGTTACAATCTACATGCAGTCTACCACAGGTCAATTCAAAAAAGTGGTGGCACTGCGATCTTCATAAAAAATAGTGTACAAAATATCAAAAAAGTGTTAAACCTTGACAAATACTGTATGGAAAATATACTAGAAGTTAGTGGTGTAGAGCTTAATATAGGATTAGATACATTTAAGATTATAGCAGTATACAGATCACCAAACAGTGACATAAATCTCTTTGTAAATGCTTTGGACAACATGCTAAACCATTTGACAAAAAAACATAACAAACTATTAATAGTTGGAGATATAAACATAGATCTTCTAAAACAAGACACAAACTGTGCTCAATACTTGGATACCTTGAAGTCAAACAACCTAACTCAAATAATTCAAGAACCAACTCGAATAACAGAAAGTACAGAAACCCTGATTGACCATGTAATAACAAACATACAATCAAATCACATTAAAGCTGAAGTCCTACATACGCTTATCTCTGACCACACGTCTCAAAAAATTACAATACAAGGGAAAAGGTTAGAATACTCAAAAAGTTACACAATAGAATGTAGGGATACATGTGAGCAAAATATAGATTATCTTAAATACCTCTTACATCAGGAAAATTGGATAGACCTTTACCAACTAACTGACACGAATGATATCTGGGAATTGCTAATAAGCCACTTAACATATTATTTAAATGTAGCTTGTCCCAAAACAACAAAAAGAATATACCCTAATAATAAGAAAGTGCCACTAACAGAAGAAATTATACTTTTGAATAGTAATATGAAAATAGAATATGAAAAATTTAGAATTACAAAAGACACTAAGCACTAGGAAAAGTACAAAAATGTAAAAAAACTATTCAAGAAAGCCATAAGGAATCAAAAATCAAATATTTTCAGTAAACAAATAAAAAAGTCTGTTAATAAACAAAAAGCCATTTGGAAAATAGTAAACAATCACCGTGTATCAAACACAAACAATGATAAAGCAAACATAAAAGTCATCAAGGATGACACTGAAGTAATTGACCCGAATATCATATGTAACTTATTCAACAAATATTTTATAAACTTAACCAACACAAACAGAGAGAATGAAAATAATGACAAAACACTAGAGATCCCAATCGAGAAATATCAGTCAAACAGTATATATATCCCAGAAGTAAGTGCTAATGAGTTAAAAAAAGTTATACAAGGTTTAAAAAACAAAAAATCACACGGACCTGATGAATGGTCAGCTGAACTTATTAAATCCTGCTCAGAATCTATTTTAGAACCCCTGCTGTATGCAGTCAACAATTCAATACAATTTGGTACATTCCCCAAAGTTCTAAAACACAGCACAGTGATACCCATATTCAAAAAAAGGAGCTACAACAGACATTGAGAACTACAGACCTATCTCCCTAACATCTGCTTTTTCAAAGATATTGGAAAAAATTTTATCAAATTATATTATAAAGTTTTGTAACAAATATAACATAATAAACAGAAACCAGCATGGATTCCAGAAAGGGAAATCAATAAACACAGCTCTAGCACAGTTAATTGATTATGTAACCAAAACATTAGAGAAACACGAAGCTGCAAACACTATATATATCTAGATCTTTCCAAGGCATTCGATAGGGTAAAACATGACCTGCTTATGGTCAAACTAAGCAATATAGGAATAAGAGGGATAGCTTATGAACTTATACAATCTTATCTACAGGACAGAATGCAAATTACTCAAATAAGCTACAACATGCATGGTATAGTCACTAACTTTAAATCACAAAGTAGGAAAGTGTTAATGGGGGTACCCCAAGGATCAATCCTGGGGCCCCTGCTCTTTATTTTGTACATAAACAATGTACCAGAATACCCAAACACAAAAATTGTCACCTATGCCGATGACACAACTGTTCTTGCCAGAGGTATCGACCCTAGGAAGCTTGAAATAAACACTTTTATCACCATAAACCAACTAGCACAATACTTAACTTCACATGGATTAATAATAAATAACAATAAAACAAAATTTATGATATTCAATACAATCCGAAACATGGATTTTGAGTCACAAACACTATGCATAGACAATGTGCTTATAGAAACTGTATCTTCAGTAAAGTTTTTGGGAATAACACTAGATCAAAAATTAACGTGGGAAGAACAAATTAACAACATCTGCAGTAAATTATCATCTAATCTATACCTGCTAAAACAAATGGCTGAATATAATTTAACAGAAATTAACAAATGCATATATTATGGACTAATTTACCCCTATGTTGAATATGGCATAATAGCTTGGGGTGGATCATTTTATAATAATACTGTCAGAATACTGAGACTTCAAAAGAGAGCACTTAGAATAATGTACAAACTAGGCTGTAGGGAATCTTGCAAAGAGTTATTCAGGGAAAAACAAATAATGACAATATACTCCCTATACATCTATAAGGCTATAACGTTTGTTCTAAATACTGGAAGCATGACTAAAAATAACCAATTACACAACCACAATACAAGGGGGAAAGATAATTATTACCAGAACCAACACAGACTCAATATCTCAAAACAATCACCAATGAATGCCGGAAAAATATTCTACAACCAGCTGCCCCATGACATAAAACTGATATCTCCAAAAGATAATCAAATACAATCAATAAAAAAATATTTGACAGATAGAGCTCTCTACAGTATCGGAGAATTCATGGAACAAGACAATACAAGGCCAATGTACTAAAAAAGGTGTATTTTAATTGTATTCTTATTTCAATCATGCAACAATGATAATGTGTTTTTTTTATTTTTATTGTAGTGTAATGAAGTGTATTTTTTCATTTTTACTTTGGTGTAGTGATGTAATGTACTACGCAATGTTTCTTCTTTTTGTTATGATGTACTTAACTAATTATTATTTCATTATGTATCTTGACGTTTTCCATGCCCTTTTAAACAAGGGTCAACGGAAGAAAAATAAAATTCAAATTCAAATTCAAATTTCTTCCCTTTCCAACAAAGGGTTCCATCAAGCGAAGTACAACATATTCTGCAACAGGCTGATCTGCTGGGTGATCTTCATCTTTACCCAAATAAGTGAAACCTTGTATTAGGTACTTACTGTTGACATCAACTGCAAGCAAGAATTTAATGCCGAACTTGTCTGGTTTATTTGCCATGTATTGCACAAATCTACACCTAACTTTTGTAGGAAATAGCTGTTCATCTACAGTGATGTATGCTCCTAGTATGTAATTTCGGACCTTGTTGTTTTATGATCAAAGCATTATTTCACGAAATCTGTCCCTAGCCATGGTTTCACGAAAAAATGGTGGTGCCCAGGTACTGTACCACAAACTATCTAATTTAAGACTTTTCGCACAATGTGTTCCGCGAGCATACAAAATTGCGATAAATGAATCAAGTTCCTGTAATGTAACAGACCAGTCATTTCTACCAGTTTGATGATGAGCTTCTTCAGTGCAGGATTTTATGTGACGAAGCATCCTATCATTCACAAAAAGATGCCATGCACTTGAAAACTTTTCCCTTGAAAATTAAAGTCGACCAAAAATTATATATTTCATTCATATAATTTCATTTCAGTCATAGTTACTATATGTTGTAATTATTGCAAGGACGTTGCAGGAACATGATAACTTCAAACTAAAACAATGTTTCTGAGGAGACAACACTTTTAAGAGGAAAATGTGCCTCGTTTGCCACCCACTCTGGAAAAATAACTTGATTGCCCATCCCTGAATAGAATTCTTGCTGACATCCATGCTGATAGAGACTTTAAAGAAAAAAGTTTCTGTACCGTTTCTTTTAAAATTATTTCGAAGATACCATGCCTAGTTCGTATTTGAAGCTATATATGTATTAAATAAATGCCCAAAAATATGTGGAAAGGAAATTCTAAGTTGGAGTATTAGGGAGGGGACAACTGCCCCCCTTCCCCTGTGCACACGCCTATGCAATGCAGATTTCTTTTCTGTTCTTCCTTCTACCCAAATGTGATCATAATTTCACAAGAAATGAATGAATAAATGATACAGTAACATGGTATGTATATTTTCGGAAACATGAGGCCCCTCAAATTGTACAGGCTTGTCCAATGGCATGCATCACATATCCCCCTCTACTGGAGGCCCTAACCTGGCCAGAAGTATATTTTTTTAATGGCGAATGGGATTATTGGATGTTATATATAGTCATAATCATGTAAAACATATAATATTTCACACACAGTACTTCATTATGCATGAAAATGCAATTTTTGGAATACTATTCATTGTGCAATTGTCCAGCTTTTACAAATATTGTGCATTCTTTTTACATGTGTTTTCCCCATACATCCATCTACCTTTAATTTTATATTTTTTTTCAGTTCACAACTCATAGGTGCCAATCAATTGTTAATGACTCTCTACTGTTCCATGGAAAAAGTTTCATTGATTTATATCTTTAGGTCTTGCGCCTACATTTCATCCAAACTTCTGGGAGCACTTGCAAGATGATTTTGTAAATAAAAATTACGGCCCAAGCTGCTTTTGTGTTATTGGAATTTCATCATGCTACGAATTCAATTTTTACATGGTTTGATTTTGATTTATGTCTGTTAAAACATACTGCAGAGTTTTTAGTGATTACTTAAGATTTTGTTCAATATAGGTTTACATTCATTCCCACTAGTCTACGATACCTACTGTTGCTTGTCATCGGAGAATACCTTGTCCATTGAATGAGCGCATGCTTGCGTAAGGTAATTTTTAAGTTATTCTTTTCAACATAAATAACTTATTTTTCGAATCCAAACAGTGCTCATTACTTTAAGGAAGGTTCAAATTTCATGTGACGTGATTTCCAAAATTCTACAATAATTAGTCTTCCTGCTAGGAGAATTTGAAAAAAATCATGAAACAGTCGGAACTGTTACCAAAATTACAGTGTACAAATGCTCATCATTTCTTCGAAATTATTATTATTGTTATTTCTTTTAGAATATTTTTGAATTACATAATGGAAGAGAAAGAGCACAGTGGAGTAGAGGAAGATAGAAATCCTGTACAAAAGAAACTGGAAGATGAAGAAGAAGAAGAAAAAGCTGAGGTAAAACGTCTGCCACCCATACCTTCTCTATCAGAATTCCCAAGGGATCGTTATAGTAAGCATCCACTGCTGAAATACTCCCAGCAAGCTATAAAAAACAAAGCAATTGAGAAATTTAGGTAAGTTTTGATTCATTTGCTACATTTTTGTTGACCTGATTCCACTGATACCACTTCTGATATTCTTACTGATTTTCCAATATCAGATGTGAATACTGTAACAATTTAAATTTAGCAATAGTTTTAATACTAATAGTTTCTTTTACTTTGTGTTCTGAGCACAGTAGAAATCCTAGTGTTGTACACAATAAATATGTAAGATAGGAGTAATACAATTATATTTAATCACATTTGGAATTATAGTTCTCCACAAGATCAGCCAGTCTCTAATTAATGAGTACCTGGAGGGTAAAGGCAGCTGGAGCATGGTGCTGATTTCTTCACCCCCCCTCCCCAGGGTGGGATTTGCCTTTTTGCCGCCCCTAGGCCAAACAAGCTCTGCTGCCCCCCATACCGTTTATCAAGAATGAAAAAAAAAATCATTATTTTCTGTATTACTTGTTTTTACTATTAATGGCATACAGTATTAATTAAATGATAGTTACATACAAAAATGTAACAAAGCTATATGACAAATTATTACTCAGAAGTAAAATATATTTCCATTTTTCGGTCACCAAACAACAAACATGGAATATAGAAAACACAGCCCTTGGATTCTGAATAAATCAGCCAATGTCTCATTTGTTTTTCTCCATTAGTCAAATTTTGGGTAAAGATATGTTTGGAAAGGTACCTATCTTTATCAGCGTATGTCCTCTTAGATTTACTAAAATCCATTTCCAAGTTCTGTTTGATGCCATGGACAGCTACGTAGTCATGAATTTGTTCATCAATTTTCCACAATGATGGGTCTGTACTTGGCACTAGATTGTGTTTTTCAGTAACAATTACGCTAACAGTGCCACTAGTTTCAAGTTTACCAGAGTTCACCATTGCAACTGAAGAATCATTAGGTGATCCGCCACTGATGCCGATGCCTGAGATTCATTGGATGCATGAGGAACATCTGTATTCTACATCTGTAGAATTGACAGAACACACACTGGGCTCATCAATGGCACTTCCCTCACTTTTTTCCTGATTACATTTCTGTATACAAAAAGAACTGATTTTCGGAACCTTCTTCAGAAATGCTTCATGCTTTTCTCTTTTTGTATTGTGACCCACTAAGTCTTACTCTTTTGATCACTCATAATGAGCGTAATGACGTGTTAAACTTAACCCAACAAACGCACCTCGGACACTGACTCACGCGAGACGCGACACACCACCTACTTCTTGAATAATATTCTCGAGCAACTAACAGTAGAATAGTACAATGCAAAACCCCTTTAATAATGCTTGCGCCGACAGTTTAATTCTCAACAATTCAACACAAATCACATGCTTTTGATATGCGGCCAATGCCGGCAGTAACAAGCCGGTGTTGTGTTTCAAAAGCAAGTGGCAGGCTCCACGTTCTTGCCGCAATCACAATCGCACTCACTCACTCACTCACTCACTCACTCTCTGTCTCTCTCTCTCTCTCTCTCTCTCCCTCCCTCCCTCCTCTGTGTGTGTGCCACATACGCTTATGTCTCAAAGTACATTGCATTGTGTGATGAGCACAAAAGGTAAATTTATGGACACACTTGTATTACATTGTGAATTTATGAACTTACATATCCAAAAAGAAGCAATTTAATATCGAATATAGTAAACAGTTTGTAAAAAGTTATGTATAGAGAAATATTATTATTGGAATCTAGTTTTATGTTGATAATTTTTTAGGTTTCTGTGCAGGGGTACAGTAGCCTAATTTTACACAGACACACACATTTGATTATTTCAAACCATCCACGATAATGGAGCCTCTAAACTTTTTCATTGTACATTAAATTTTTCAGGGGGTTGTGGTCTTAGAACTTTTGAAATGAAAAATGTAAATTCTGGAGGTTGTATGCATAATACAGGAAATCATAGTCACTGGTGTATACAGGTGGGAGGGGGGGGAGCTGATGGGGATGCAGCCCCTCCTAAGAACTCAGGAGAAACCAAAGTGGTGAATGCAAACTTGCCTTAAAATGATCCTCGGTTACCATTTTTTCTTCCAACAACAATAAGGGTACTTTAGAGGGTATCCCACCACTACCTAGAATGCAGCTGTGTGATATGGACTGACAGTTCCAGCTCTCTCTCAAAAGAAATCCAGGTATTGCCAGTGATCATAGTAGAATTGAAGATACATTGTATTTCTTTATTTGACACTACATGAAAATATTTCATCTTTCTTTTCAGGGTCAAAGGTATGTTTGTAGCAAAAGAAGTAAGTGCTAGGAGACATGTTGCTGAAAGGAAAGAAGGTGAAATAGATTATGATGAGCATGTGGAAGATCTTGAGAAGAAGTTGTACCTGCCATTTTATAGACAAGAATATTGGCGATCACAGTTGAGGAAAAGTGCCTACAAGTATTATGTGCATCCCTTACTTGATGAATGGCTAGAGAAAATATGCAGTGTTTGTAGAAATACTTATAGTTAAGGTAGTTTATGTAAGAATTAGGGTATGTTAATTTTTTTTTAAAAAATAATTAATCAAATTTGAAGCCTCTCATTTCTGGATACAGTAATGACTAAATCTTTTTAATTGCTCAGTGTTTGGACTCATTTCATGTTTGCCTTCTCGATGGCGTAATGGTAGCGTTGTTGCCTTGAAATCAAGGGGTCCCAGGTTCGATACCCAGTGGAGGCACATAGTGGTTCGGATCCCACTTTAAGCTGTAGGTCTAGTCCCAATTAGCCTTACTGTGCATAAAGGACTTAAAACACCAAAACAATCATTCCACATCTGTCCATGGCAAGAGTTTCAAACAGAATGAAGTGTTACAGCAGATAATCAGTACCAATTATTAAACAATTAAGTACCAAGCAGTTACATTCCTGCAAGCTGATAATTATCAATAAATGGTGAAAAACTGTTAAATTGTTTAATTAGTTATTACTCATTGTTGTAATACATTTCATACTGTTTATAGATCTTGACGAAGACAAACCTGAAATGTGTTGAAACATTGAGTGACAAAAATGATGTAAGTATGAAACATTCATAAATCTTACATACGTTGATTGCTTTTTACGAAGTTCATCAACAATATACAGTGTCCAGTGAACACACTGTATTTACTAGATTAATGTAATTGTGTTACAAAGATGATACAATGTACATAAAGCATTTGGTCTGAAGAATTGGTAAATCAATCTTTTAGACTTAGATTATTAAGAATAAAGTGAGTTTTCTTGATATTAAATTGTAATATCAATAAAATTTACTTGTACGTTATTAACAATAGTTTTTAGGGCATATTTTGCCATTTTTAAGTTTTATCTGCTTCAAATAAAGCTGAACTTTACTAAAATATTATTGATATGTCTTATAACCAATGTTATAAAAGTTTATAGACTGTCATTATGGAAAATTAAATATTTCTGGCAACTTCAACGATTGCCCTGTCACTTCCAAAATGTTAATTAATTTTGTGCACATCTAGAGATTGTCATAGAAACTTCTTTTGTAGCTTTGATTAGAAATTCAATATTTATTTTATACATAGTCATTTCTGATGTTGCATTTCTATATTCATAGCATGTACCAATGAAGCTTAGGAAGAGTTATCCAGAATGCCTCAAAGGCATTAGAGAAGAAGTAAAGGTCTGGTATGAAGAGGCTCTGCATGTTTGTTGTGCATATAACATACTGAAGCCTTTACAGGATGAAGAGAGGCCTAAGGTGGACTATTCTTGGGGATGGTAATAATGATGATAATTGTCTGGTAAAGTTCCATTTTTCAACGTTGCTCTTTTTGTTGTCATCTGATTAATTGAAAAGGGTCTCTGCCTTCTACACTGGTTTTGGCATGTAGGATGGAGATGGTAACATAGCAGTTCTTTGTTTGCTTCCAGTCGATGGTATATTAGGCGTAACTAGCTACCACCGACTGGAAGGGGGGGTTGGGGCAGACCTGCCACTGACCCCTCCGGGTGTCATCTAGACCCCACGTAAATACAAGAGTTGTGTGTGTGTGTGTGGGGGGGGGGGGGTCCGATCAATGGTTGATTACGAGTCAAACTCGTCACTACTTCGAAAGACGAATTCAAAGAATTTGAAATCTGGAACATCACTTCTTAAGCCTGTATATCTAGCACACCCATTTCGACTTAAGGAATTCTCCAGCTGCAAGACCAAATCCATCCCCTTTGATCCAAGACAACACATGAGTCTGCATTTGGCATTCTTCTACATGGCTCACATTAGTCAAGGAGTGGCATGTGCCTATTCAAGATTTTCTTCAGTCTTTGTGGACTAATCCCTCTTTGAAGACCCTAGCAACCAAAATGATTGTTGGCCATTCGGAAAGCTCCATGTGTGTCAGACATAATTCTTGGAATTTCAAGTTCCTGGCATTCGGGCAGGTATATTTGGGCATCAGGAAATGCGAGAGAATTGTTTTGTTTGTATCCATTGTCAATAGAAGCATTTGCCGAAAGTATATATCGAAAGTGACGTCACACAGGAAGATCTCTTTACTGAAGTCGGTCGCCTGACATAAATAGAATCATTGCATTGGTAAGTGTAACTTCTCTCCTTTTTGTTTGCATTTTTTTCTGTTCAGAGGACGTATTGGTGTCTTGAGGCTATGGGCGGAGAAATCAACTTCTCTCGAGGGAAGGGGAAGCAAGTGACCTTTATTTAGTTCATTAGGTTTTAGACATTGGCATTTATTCTTATGCTCATGGACTATTTATTTTTAGTTGGGGAAGAGTGAACGACTAACGAAGGGCGAAAAGCGCTACCGTATGGTTTTCGGTGCATCATAATTTTTTCGCTCCAAACGTTGTTTTACATCACTCAAAATAATGTTAAAACAATATTGAGTTTTGTTTTGATTGGGGAAAAATTGAGGAAACTTTGTAAATACGTGCCCTATAAATTGGATAGGGAAATGTGTTTGGGAATGACACATAAGTATAGCAAATGTATATGAGGGGAAAAGAAGATCCACAGTTGATGGCAACACAATATTCTTTTACATCATTATCATCTGTCATTTTCACGACGACGATAGATTCTTAAGTACGAGTATATTATTAACACGTCGTATACTCTGCATTCTATTTTATGAAAACCTAATCACGTTTTCATTCCTTCATTTTCTTTTGCATCTCTTGCGGAAATCTAGGCTGCAGATCAAGTTTTGTTAAGGCCCTGTGTATTACATTGTATTTAATACATGCATTTATGGCCAAATTGTCACCTACGCAATGTTATAAAACTTAACGAGTGTTTTGTTTCTTAATCAAAGAATATGAAATGCTAACTCACAACAGAACTTTCAGAATTATGCATATGCAACCTTTGCCACAGTTCCAGAATTAGCAACCTTTGCCATAGAGTTCCTGAATTGGCAACCTATGTCACAGACATCCTGCATTGGCAACCTTTTCCACAGACATCCTGAATTGGCAACCTTTGCCACAGACATCCTGAATTAGCAACCTTTGCCACAGAGTTCCTGAATTGGCAATGTTTGCCACAGACATCCTGAATTGGCAACATTTGCCACAGAGTTCTGGAATTGGCAAGCTTTGCCACAGACATCCTGAATTGGCAACCTTTGCCACAGAGTTCCTGAATTGGCAAACTTTGTCACAGACATCCTGAATTGGCAACCTTTTCCACAGAGTTCCTGAATTGGCAACGTTTGCCACAGAGTTCCTGAATTGGCAACGTTTGCCACAGAGTTCCTGAATTGGCAACATTTGCCACAGAGTTCCTGAATTGGCAACGTTTGCCACAGACATCCTGAATTGGCAACCTTTGCCACAGAGTTCCTGAATTGACAACCTTTGCCACAGAATTACTGAACTGGCAACCTTTGTCACAGACATCATGAATTGGCAACCTTTTCCACAGAGTTCCTGAATTGGCAACGTTTGCCACAGAGTTCCTGAATTGGCAACGTTTGCCACAGAGTTCCTGGATTGGCAACCTTTACCACAGACATCCTGAATTGGCAACCTTTGCCACAGACATCCTGAATTGGAAACTTTGCCACTAGACATCCTGAAATGGCAACCTTTGCCACAGACATCCTGAATTGGCAACCTTTGCCACAGACATCCTGAAATGGCAACCTTTGCCACAGACATCCTGAAATGGCAACCTTTGCCACAGACATCCTGAATTGGCAACCTTTGCCACAGACATCCTGAATTGGCAATATTTCACTTGCATCAATTTATTTTATTGCTTTCTGTAATAGGTGTAATGCAATGGCAATTATGATGATTTTGATTGTGAAATTGTGAAAAATCCTGACATGATGAGGAACAATGGGGAGGGAGGGAGAGAGAGCTAGCTAGCTAGCTGTATCTTGGCTAGGAGGTTGCTAGAGTCCCTGGATGTATGACTACATTGTCATATGAAGGGCTTGGGTGTAAAACATGGTAAGTGACATAAAGTAAAAAGAGTAAAAGTGTTCCCCTGTGCTTAGCACCACGCCATGAAGGCATATAGGGGGTGTGGGGGTAACGACCCACACTTTCTTGATCCGGTCGTGAGTGGGGGTGATGTGATCAGCATCATACCCCTGACCGCCGTTACCCCCCAGGGTTTCCCCCAGGTACCCATGTTATTCAACGCTGGATGGGTGTCGGGGCCGCTTCCACCGTTAGAATAGTTCCCGAATTTGAACCGGCCGGGGATCGAACCCGGGACCTTTAGCATGGTAGTCAGATGCGTTACCGACTGAGCCACCACGGCCTGAAGTGACATTTTGGTAAATTTTCAGTTACGAAGTAAAGTGTGCCATCCTTCAATTTTCAAGTGAAATTGCCATTTCATACAATTTGCATTGGACTCAGTGAAGCCTTCTGAAATTGGTAAACATAACACGAAAACAATTTATCTACAGTATAGCTTCTAATAAGCTTTTTTCTTAATGAACTCAGAAATTACCAAAATGTCACTTACCGTTTTACACCCAAGCCCTTCATATACATACATATATAATTCAGTCTTCATCATGGTACTCTATAAGAGAGGGCAGGAAGAGAGTGCCAATGTAAAGAGGGCACCAAACGAGCAAAAGCAATTGTAAATAGTGAACGTTGCAGGACACTGTGAATTGAAAGTATAGTGAAACTGTTTGAATAATATGTATTACACTGGTCTACGTCCATTTTGCTGACTGGAGGCTGATGGTTGTTCTTTAGTAATTTGAGGGTGGTAAATCCAAAACCGAAATCCGTTTTTTTCTATCACGTCAGGTTTCGGAGGAAAATAGAAAATTATCTAATATTAGGGACGTATATTTAGAACAATGAAAAAACGTAGTCCGAAAAGAGGTCACAACATGGCAGCACATGGAATATTATAATGAATATTATTTCAATCAGTTATTCGAACATTGTTAACCCCAAAACAAAGGACAAATATTACTGAGTTTGTAAGGAAAGAATATAGTGCATATTTCAGAATTAAATTGGGTGACCAATTAAATCCTGGGCACCTCATAAAGTATGCAGGACCTGTGTAGACTAAAGGGAAGAAATATGTTAGGGTCTGGAACAAACTTCATGTATCGGGACAGAGAGAGGCATCTATTAAGATATTTTCAAAGGGACGAAGAACTTGTCTATTGTACAGATGTGAAGGGACTAATTGAAGCTATGGGATGTACGTATAATGCAGAAGAATGGGGGCCTTTTAGCTCGAAGAGGAGTTTGAAGTGTGTGTTCCTGCATAATGGCAATAAGTTAGCATCCATTCCTGTTGGCCACTCCGTACAGTTGAAGGAAAGCTACGAAACAATGAAAGAACTACTTTGAAAGATAAAGTATGCAAATGACAGTTGGCTTGTGTGCGGAGATCTTAATGTCATTTCAATGTTACTTGGTCAACAAGCAGGTTTCACGAAATATCCATGCTTTTTGTGTGTATGGGACAGTCGAGCATGGAACGAACGTTGGGTACGAAGACTGTGGCCTGCCAGGAAAAGCTTTGAAGTCGGTGCGAAGAAAATCCAGAACAAGCCGCTTGTTGATCCTAAGAAAGTGTTACTTCCTCCACTGCACATTAAGTTGGGATTAATGAAGCAGTATGTAAAAGCTCTGGATAAGAATGGGGCTTGCTTTAAATACATTTGCTCAAAATTTCCTGCATTGACGCATGAGAAAGTAAAAGCAGGTATTTTTGATGGTCCTCAGATAAGGATGCTAATGAAAGATGAAGAATTCTTACAAACAATGAACCACACAGAGAAAGATGCATGGTTTGCCTTTTCTGATGTATTACAAACTTTCTTGGAAACTTCAGGGCGCACAACTACGAGGTTCTCGTTGAAAATTTGTTGGTGATGTTTCAAAAGTTAGGAGTAAATATGAGTGTCAAGCTTCACTTCCTGCACAGCCACTTAGATGTATTTCCGTCCAATGTTGGTGCCGTAAGTGAAGAACAGTGCGAACGCTTCCATGAAGACATAAAAACCATGGAGCACCGATATCAGGGGAGATGGAATGAAAACATGATGTCCGACTATTGCTGGTGCTTGCAGCGTGAAGTTCCTGAGGCCACCTACTCCAGAAAATCAAAGAGACGAAATTTTTTGCCTAAGTAGGTATGCATGTTGTGCTATTCTGTGGTGTAGGTATGCATGTCGTGCTATTCGGTGGTGTATGTTAAGTTTAGCATAAGTACAGGCATCAGACATCAATATGCTGGAATTGCCTAAACCTTTTGTCCATTAAAAACTCCCTATTGAAAAAATAGAAACGTATGTTTGTTAAACAACGTGATGTAATATTCTGCATGGACATCTGACTACGTCCCATTCTCTTTGCAAGTGCTGTTGGAATGTAGCCGGATATAATTTTCTGAAAATTTTGAAATGAGACTTGTGAAACAAGGCAACTTAATACCTGTTACCACCTATGTATAGTCCTATAATTTCATTATGTGCAGATATCTATATCAAAATTGTTGGAGTTTAGCCCAGTATTATAATATTGTGAAAATTTTCACATGTGATTTGTGAAAAATTGTGACGTGATACACTTTTTCTGACTACATATTTGGAATCAGCAACCTCAAATTATATAGAATCAGTTAAAATATCTAAGTCAGCAGAAAAATAAATTTCATTATGTGCAGATATCTATATGGAAAATTGTTGTAGTTTAGCCCAGTATTGTAACATTGTGAAATTTTCAAATGTGATTTGTGAAAAATTGTGACGTGATACACTTTTTCTGACTACATATTTGGAATCAGCGACTTCGAATTATATAGAATCAGTTAAAATATCTAAGTCAGCAGAATTTTTTTTTCATATGTAGACCAGTGTTATCCGTTTTGCAAGGAAATAGTTCTAAAAATTTCCTTCCTCACTCCACTCGCAGTGCAACCATATACTCAAGAATCACATCAAATCTGTAATCATTATTACTTCAAATCAGTTCTTATTAAGTGTCATGTTATCAACTGTCTGAAATGCAAAATTGTAGACAAAATTATAACACATTGTAAATTACTAAAAAAAAATTAATAAATAGGACCGAATGCACATTGGGAGAATTTTATCAAATTGTGATTTGGTATTACTAGATCTTCTTTGCTGCAGTTAAGTTACAAGAAGAAACTTATGGGTCATTTCATGCCAAACCATCCAATGATGGTTGCATGACCATTTTAGAAAAATTTCATTTTTAGTGCATAGGTTTGTACATATTTCTAGATATCAAAACCAATGTTCAAAAAAAAATATTGTCTTTATTTCTCCTGGGGCAGCCATTTTTCCGATATGGCACATGGCTTTTTTTTTGCTCATATAGCAGTATACAGAAACCTTAATATCTCAAAAACCATTAAAGCTAGAGACCTGAAACAAAATTCATTTTGTAGCTCATTTTGTAGCTAATGAAGTATACTTCCTATGATATTCAGGTATGTTTTGCTTAAAATTGCATCGTAAGTACGAAAATTATGGTGGGAAATGGGGTAACAATAGTTAAAAAATTGCATTTTTAAGCCCAATTTTTTTAATGAAGGAGTTTAGTCTAAGGCTTGATTTTTTTTTCATGTGTAGACCTACCTGCAGGGTGTCTGTAAATAAAATATCAGTGCCTAGAAATGCACCCCTTTTTTACAGCATGGGCTCAAACATGGCCGTTCATTGAATTTTGACAGTTTTCGGGGTTAAATATCTCAGATGGGTCCCCTTTAAAAATCCTGAACTTTGGCACATAGGAAGCCCTTCATGAACCTAACTCACAGTAAAAATCTCAACTTTTAGATTCAACTTGTTTTGGTCAATATGAGGTAACGTATGTCACCTACTTTCTGATGTTGCAAAGTAAGGTTAAAGTACATCCTATACTTAAAATAATGAAGTCTTTTCTCTTTATTTTTTAAATTTGGGTTAAAAAAAGCCTCAGAAAATATAGTAACAAGGTTTTAATACTTGACTTACCAGAAATTGAAATTACAAGGTATGACAATTGAAAATCTGCAAAATCTTATTGCAAAATGTTTGATTTATTAGGTACCCACGACCAGTTGGTATTGTCAGCTCCAAAACTGAGCTTCCCCCATATTTTATCAATGTAGCAGTACATGCAGCTTAAGATAGGCAGTGGCATGCCCAGGAATTTCGAAAGGGAAGGGAGGGGGGTTACATATATTTTTTTAGTATACAGCCCTGTTTTTGTCACATTATCCTGCCTTTGACATAATTGTTTATGATATACTAGGCCAAAGGTATTGGGTTATGACCCCCACAAACCCCTCCTTGGGCACTCCACTGAAAGTAGGCTATTTATTTTGGAGTGTCAAAGCTGGTAGAATATACGTATTATCTTTTGTTTCCTTTATTTTCCACTTTTCTTTTTCTTCCAAGAAAAGACAATCGTTGAAATAGATGTGAGTCATGCACAGCAGATGATTTAGAGACATGTTTTGATAGGATGTGAGACAAGCCTGGAATTGATCTGTGCATGTACAATCTCTGCTGTCATTCTTCCTTTGCCTAATGTGCCGAGAGTAGTGACTTGTGAGTGTTCGTTATCTGTGACAGGCAGGCGCAGGATCAGTGAACCCCCAGTAATATACGGCATTCACCTCGAGAATGGACAATAAACAATGTCTTTACCTTTAGACAATTTTTCGCTAAAATTTCTCCACAAGAAGTCATGCATTTGTGTCCGTAACATGGCATATTCTTTTGCTGAGAAAGAGAAACCGCCAATCGGCCGCCCTCGTGCAGACCCTCAGCTGAACCCCCACAGGAGAGCTCTTGCCATAGGGAAGGTTCGGGCGGCAGGCAGAAGCTTGGGGCAGCTATATGGACAAAATATATGGCAATGGATACTGAGGAACCTCGATCTCCAACCAACGGTCATGCGCAGTTCGTGCTCTCTCAGAAGCCACAGCTGAAGCCAGAAGGCACCGTCCTCGCTGCGAGTGAGACCCATCTGGTTCCTCCCTTCCAGTCTTGCCCTGTGAGGTTCAAGTTTGAAGCGCATTCGTTACATATTCTATCTTCTCTGTTGAATCATTTTTGTTCCGAACTTCTTGGCATAATTGCAAAATTGTGGCAGAGAAGGATGAGTAGAAATGAATGAAAGCTGGAATTAGACACGATGAATTAAAATAAAAGAAATACATTACTAAAATAACTCGTGCATGCATTCAGACTTTTTCCTTAAAGATGGAAACACTTCGGATATGTGAAAGTAAAAGAATGGCGCGATTTTAGAGAAGAAAGGAAGACGTGACAAACCCTGTCGGTGTTGCTGTCTGCGCAGGTAAGAAATGACCGCTAAAATGCATTCAATTAACAGAAACCTACCCTTTCGTCTGTTGAAAGAAAATTAGAGATAAAGCGTGTGCTGGTTGACCAACTCCAAATTTGAAGATAAAAAAAAAAGCTGTAACATTCCAAGGAAAGGTTCTCAGGTTTCTAGTACGCGTATGCCATTGGTTGCCATTTCCCTTTAATAATTGTAGGACCATTGTGAATTGTCGTTTTATAATTGCAGGCATGGACGTCCGGAAGGGGAAAAGGGGCCACACCCGCCTAAAAATTAATGTCAACCTAAAACTATTTATTACACACATATAATTTCATTTCAGTCACAGTAATTTATGATGATTATTATAAAGACGTTGCATGGACTGAAGGAGTGTTTTTCGAGAGAACAGTACTATTACAAGGAAAAATGTGCCTCGTTTGTCCCCCCTAGAAAAAAATGATCTTGCTTCCCATCCCTGGAACAAATCCTGAGGACGTCCATGATGCCCATAAATCCCGAAATTTCTTTCATAGATGCACAATTTATTTTACTTAGTTTTAGTCCTAAATTTATACGCACACCTCTACTATGAAACCTCATTCTATGAAAAAATTATGTACCAATCTTTTAAGCCCCCCATCCCTTTGTTTCCTGAAGAAAGTCTATTTGCGGAAAATAAATATGTGTCATATGACTTCGGTGAACCCCCAGGAAAATAATGCACGAGCCGCGCCTGGTGACAGGAAATGGAGTGTTCTGTAATATTTTTAACTGGAGAGGACTGTCATAAATACCCTTTTGGTAAGGTTCCCAAAGACCTAACTAATCTTAACAGAGTCAGTGAAAATGATAACACTTCTTAGGTCAAGACTACAGGTGTATGGCTTAGAGACAATAAGCAAATACCATTAAATATAGATTTTTATATGGTAAAGTATGTTGTGATCTTCAGAAGTACCACTTAAAGAAAAGGTTAAGTAAGTGTCAAGAAAACCTTATACCAGTTAAATCAATATGCCTGATATGTTGGAGTAAAAGTTTCATATGTGGAGAAAGTAACTCACTTCAATGCCAGAATTGAAATCATGTCTTTGTGCCAAGCCAAGGAAAACTAAAGGAAACGCATGAAGTCTGTTCTGTTTTTTATGCATCTCCTGTTTCAAAACTGAGGAGGCTGATTTCAGAAAAACAATAAAGTGATCTTGCTCGAAAAACTATTCACATCCTACAAGGAGTGCAAAGGAAACTGGAAAGTTGCTTTTCACTAAGTATTAAAACTGAAGAAAAGGAAAGCAAGTGTGACAATCCTTTGCATGGCCAGTAAAATCATATAATTGAAATTATAAGAAGAAAAATGTAAATGAGCAAAAACTAATGTTGAAAAGGTCAGAATCATCAGTTTGATTTCTACCACTTGGTCAAGAAAAAATATATGTGATGAACTGAAGGTTTCTGATAATTTACTTAGGAACTTAGTGAAAGAACAAAGAATCCTGCCTGATTTAACAAAGAGAATGAATAGGAAACTGGAGCTGACAATACCAACTGGTCGTGGGTACCTAATAAATCAAACCTTTTACAATGAGATTTTGCAGATTTTCAATTGTCATACCTTGTAATTTCAATTTCTGGTAAGTCAAGTATTAAAACCTTATGTTACTATATTTTCTGAGGCTTTTATTAACCCAAATTTAAAAAATAAAAAGAAAAGACTTCATTATTTTAAGTATGGGATGTACTTTAACCTTACTTTGCAACATCAGAAAGTAGGTGACATACGTTACCTCATATTGACCAAAACAAGTTGAATCTAAAAGTTGAGATTTTTACTGTGAGTTAGGTTCATGAAGGGCTTCCTATGTGCCAAAGTTCAGAATTTTTAAAGGGGACCCATCTGAGATATTTAACCCCGAAAACTGTCAAAATTCAATGAACGGCCATGTTTGAGCCCATGCTGTAAAAAAGGGGTGCATTTCTAGGCACTGATATTTTATTTACAGACACCCTGCAGGTAGGTCTACACATGAAAAAAAAATCAAGCCTTAGACTAAACTCCTTCATTAAAAAAATTGGGCTTAAAAATGCAATTTTTTAACTATTGTTACCCCATTTCCCACCATAATTTTCGTACTTACGATGCAATTTTAAGCAAAACATACCTGAATATCATAGGAAGTATACTTCATTAGCTACAAAATGAGCTACAAAATGAATTTTATTTCAGGTCTCTAGCTTTAATGGTTTTTGAGATCTTAAGGTTTCTGTATACTGCTACATGAGCAAAAAAAGCCATGTGCCATGTTGGAAAAATGGCTGCCCCAGGAGTAATAAAGACAATAATTTTTTTGAACATTGGTTTTGATATCTAGAAATATGTACAAACCTATGTACTAAAAATGAAATTTTTCTAAAATGGTCATGCAACCAATTTTTTAAAAATTGGTTGATTTGACATGGAATGACCCTTATTGTAATTAAGTTACAAGAAGAAACTTGTAGATGAACAAGAGGCACTTGAGACTAATATGAATGTATTTTTTTCTATTGATGTGGGTCAGTTATATACATGCAAATTTTAAAGGAAAGTGTAAGTTAAGAAAAATAACACTTTTCCCAAACATGGGTGCAAAATTTTATTTTTGGCTCTGGCACAGAGATATCGATAGGAATCCAAATATGCTGTTGCGACCATTTTGAAAATTGGCTGGTATTTGTTTGCTTGGGAATGATTTCATCTTTAAGGTTGGCATCCATGCTCTGAAGCTCACATGGAACATTCGCTCGAATTAATATGTCAGTTTTTGCACCATGGCTGATGTGTGTTACAGTACTGAGGAACAGCTAGTGATGCATTTGTGGGTGTATGAATGACAACGCATGGGACAAATGATGTCCTGTAACACATAATAATGTAAATAAATAAATACAGATGTTATAATAAATAATCAGGGTAATATGTACTATGTAATATAATCTAGTGATATGGGGACTTCTCGGACACCCTGTACATATAAGGAGAAAGAGGCACTATAGTAGAACCACAAGCAAGAAAGCCTGTGCAGACCCACGACTCCTGTGCACCGAACTCCTGTGTGGAGAGAGGAGCATAGTGGAGCAGGCTTTCTTATGCCCGAGCTGAATGGAAGAAGGCAAAGGTGTGCGGAGACTTTTCGACGGAGATTCTTTTCCTTGTGGTCGCTCTATAGATATGTGGGGGAAATTAACATTACATTGGTATACACTAATCAATTGTTATTTTCAGTAGTCATTTGCAACAAATATATCAGCCCTGTCAATAGAAATGCATGCTTCTTCAACTTTACATAGCTTTATAATTAGTACATATATTATAAATTTTTAATTCTAACAGTTGTGTTTCTGTCATAATTTTTTTTTTATGTACATGGTACAACTGCTGATCACTGTGTTTTATTTAACATGATACTAATTTGCTCAAGACATGAAAGAAATAAAACTGATACAGTTTTTCCTTAAAAGGACAACTGGAAGAACGGCAGAGTATCCAAATTTTTTAAAGAAGAGGAAAAGGTTAGAAGCCGTGTTTGTTCTAAATAGCACGTTCATTAGAGGGGTTTTGAATTGTACAGGATTGTATGTTCCAGATATTATTCACGACTACAGCAAGTATAGGTAAGTTGTTAAGTAGAATCATTGAGTTATCTACCAACCAACTAGTAATATGAAATTATTATTGGGTAGTTCTAGTATGCACATTTTACATCATTTAACTTCTTGGTTTACTGTTGTTTTTTGTTTATGTTTCAGGATATTCACCATGATCTGTTCTTCAGATTTCGAAAACAGAAATGTAGATGTATTTGCAATAATATAAAATACCATATTTCTTCAGATCTAAGGTGCACCTTTCTTTTTGGCTTGTGGATTTAAAAAAAAATAGGTGCCCCTTGGATTCAATGGCATCTTGAATTGGAGTATATTTGTATAAATATACAACAACATTATTGTAATATAGAATGTAGTATTTGCAAATTTCAATAATCAACTTTTTCCTAGATGTTTTACCAAAATACCGGTACTGATAAAATCATCCTTAATGTAAAACTCTTATGGTAGTATTTTTAACCGTAAATGTAACAGTAGTAAACAACAATAAATTACCGATATTACCAGTATGTACATCTGTTCACCTTAAATTTGCAAGATTTTTTTCTCAAAAGTTGTAGCAATATTGAAGATGCATCTTGAATTCAAGGAAATACGGTCTTTAAAAATCAATGGAAAAATTATATAAAGAAATAATTGTGAACATTATGCAGTCTAATTTATCAATAATATTTTATGACCTACATTGAAATATGTGGCACAGTTGTTGTCTCATCGGCCTCTAACAGAGTTGTCAACATAATGTACTATGAAGCAGGAGGTTTCAAGTTAAAACCCAACTTAAGGTACGGAGTGTGTCTGTTTCATTATGAAGTTCATCTCATTGTAGTGATTAACCCAAGAGGTTAATGTGAACCACCACCACACTTCTTAAGTGATGCAAAATTATCTCAAAGGCCAAATTCACTTTCCTCCAAACAGAACCTATTTGAGCAAAAGCCAATAGATAGTTCACAGACAATTATGGGATTGTTGATAAAGGTTTCAGTAGATGGCAGTACAATCAGGTCCGATAAAAGGTAGCAGCTGCCAGATATTCCCTGCACATGTGTCGTTCAGTGTCGATATTGGTGACAGTGCTTGAGAAAAGTACAACTACAATGCACAGTGGTTGCTTTTGTGCATAAAAATTGATTGATTGATTTGTTGTTTTAAGTCCACTTTATGCACAGTAAGGCTAATCGGGACTGGACCTACAGTTTAAAGTGGGAGCCAAACTACTGTGTGCCTCCACTGTGTATCGATCTCGGGACCCCTTGATTACAAGGCGAGGACGCTACCACTGTGCCATCACGGAGGCCCTTGTGCATAAAGACTTCCTGCAGACTATTCATAAGGTATGCTTTCTGTTTCCTGCAAAAAGTGTTTGTCACATAAAATAATACACAATTGTGTCAATAAATCCTCTTAAGAACAATCAAAAGTTAACAGTGTTGCATTTGCAACAGAAGCTAATGTGCAGTGTGTGTGGAGGAGATGATTCAAACTGACGCAATATCTCTCCTTACAAATGATGTTTCAAGGCAAATAGTGTCAAGAAATAGTAAATGTTTTCATGTTTGTATTTCACACAGTGTTTTTATCAACAACCATTTGTGTCTTATTTCCTGACATTACCTTGTATATACACATACACAGGGTGTTGCCGTACAACACATAAACTTTCACAGCATCAAGACCATCAAGGCAACCCAAGTTTTCTCATAGGTGTATTGTTTCAATGCTACAAGCTCTTGAAAAGGGTAATTTTCTATTCTGTTTGTACGGAACTATGCAGTTCAGATTCAAGGTTACCACTGACATTCTGCTGCAAGTGGCAAATATTATGAATGGAATATGTTATCAATCTTACTTGGAGTGTGAATACACTACTCCAAAACTTCCAAGTCTTTCTTTAATGCAAGAGCATTAACATGCTCATTGCCCGTGAAGTACATGCGCATCATTTGGGGTTATAGCTGTCTGCCTTTGATGCACGTGTGTGTCGTATGCACATGCTTCTTTTAATGCTTGTCCAGTGAGGGCACTGCACAACAAGCATTTAAGTCATGGCACATTGCTCAAGGGCTGGGAAATAAACATTATCTTGGTTTTCTTTTGTGCATTGCTCTTTGCATAGGTTAATTGCATGACACTGTAGTTCCTTTTTTATTTTCCTCATGTATCAAGAAATTGTTGACGTACTTTGTACATTGAGTCATTTATGCATTGTTATTTGTCTATGCTTTCAGAAAACCTGGTGCCTACAAAACCATGGATGCAATCATAAGTGACATGTACCTTGAAGTAAAGAAATCAGCCATGGCCATTACACACTATTACTATTTGAATGTTGTTAAGTTAATTGTACGTGATGAATTGTTGGATCCAGAAGTGATAAAACCAGAAAAGATAAAGAAGCTATTATATTTGGGAACAGTGATTATACAAGTAAATGTAAATAACCATTTTTTATTCTTGTTTGAAGAGTTCATCACCTTTCTTTTATCTTGTTGGAGGCACATTGCCCTGTGGTTTGGCTGGCACTTTAAACTGTATGTCCAGTCCTGACTAGCCTATCTGTGCATGAAGTGGCCGTAGAACAAAAAGCGAAAAACCTCTCTTTTATCTTCTATTGCCTTTAATAGATCTTATAATGTGGCTGAAGCATGAAATCAAAGACAATTCTCACAACACAAATTGTCTTGTACAACAATTAACAATCAAGACCATTTGCTTTAGAACTACTTAAATATATATATGAAATGTTAGCTGTTATCAATAAAGTACTGATATAAAATTTACAGATATGAATAACCAATATTCTACTAATTGCATAGTATTTTTTATATATATATAACATATATATATATGTGTGTGTGGGGGGGGGGGGGTGTAGTGTTTCTCGGGTTGTCTAACATTCAGGCTGTGTTGCGAATGGAATCCATAGTTTTCATGACACTCCCAATGCGCTTCAACTTCAAGTTCATCACCTATCGGCATTGGGGGTGAGAGGGGGTGAAAAATGAAATGCCACAAATGACCTAGATTAGTGTGGAATCCATAGTTTTCGGAGTCGCTAAGCTAATTGGTGACATTCACGATCACATTTAGAATTAGTTACATTTTACACTATAGTTAGAATTCATTATTTTCCTGTCTAATACAAGATTGAGATAAATAAATACTCGGCAACGCTGGGAATCAGCTAGTCCAATATAAAGAATATAAACGTTCCTTAAAAACTTGTGTGTTTCATTAACCTCCTTAATTAATATATGTAACCTAATTACTACAATGGGTTTTGGTTTTGATAGAGACTAAGAAGTAGTCTTGTCATTTATTTATTACCTTGATCAGAGATGTAGTTCTCCAATTACAGAGGCAATGGCATGATACACATATTACGTACATTTAACACAACACAACAAAACATAATAATAATAGCAATCCACACACAGAAATCACATTTAACCATATTGCATCTTCAGTAGAAACTTAGTTTGTTCATTACAATGCAGTAAATGAATCATTTACATGTGTTCATTCCCAATATATGATAACCCATTTGACAATCTTGCACTATATTTATACTGTGCAAATTGAGTTTAATATCCTCTTGTAATGAGCTATTGTAAGTGGGAAGTTGAATTTTTTTATTTTTCTGTTTTGGGCATATTACATGTCAATAATTGTCTTGACTGTAAGTTGCATTTTATAACATTAAATTATATTTGTTGAAGAAATACTCTGTTATCCAACATACTAGTTATTGTCTAATGCAAAAATACATGTTGCAACACTTGTCTTCCATTGGTAAGACTTTCATAATTAAATTCTCCAAGTAAGTTACTGTATAGCAATGGTGGCTGGTGGTGTTTTACTTTGGCTGTTGCACTTTTCTGAGACAAATTTGGCGAGAGAAGGGCTACAACACCCTCCGTTTAAAAGCATGCTAAGTTTACAATAATAAAAAATCAAGTGACTCGGCTGTTAGCATATGCAGATGATGTAGACTTACTGGAGGATGATGTAAATGCAATTAAGAATAATGCTAAAATATTTTTCAAAGCAGCTAAAGAGAGGTTTGGAACTAAGTATATACTTACAAGCAGAAACCAAGTGTTAGGTAATGGTCAAAATCTAATTATTGATAGTTTTTCTTGTATGTACGCATTGCTTGCATTATAGAATTATTTTCTTGTAGTTTACGGTTATTACAAGCATAAGAAAACAGTTTTTCTTTGTGACGTTTCAGGAGAACACACGCTCCTTTCATCAGATACAACAACAATACAACAGACTGCTTTCTTTCACAGTTAAGTTGCTATAGTACAACAATGTAACATTGACAACGTCCATTATATAACGGATTCTTTTTGTTTAAAAATTACTAACCATTGTTATAACTGTATCTTTAGTCAAAATGAAAATAAATGTCTGATGAAAGGAGCGTGTGTTCTCCTGAAACGTCACAAAGAAAAACTGTTTTCTTATGCTTGTAATAACCGTAAACTACAAGAAAATAATTCTAATTATTGATAACAACTCGTTTGAACCAGTTTCCAAATTCAAGTACTTAGGAGTAATACACGTGACACGGTGCAAAGCAACATGACAAGTCACAAAGCAACACCATGAGTAATTTTGTTTGTAAGCTAAAATCTGATTGCAGATTTCGTCCATGTACACAATAGGTCTAGGAGTAATACTAACAAATGAAAATGATATTAAAGAGGAAATAAAAGGAAGGCTTAATTCAGGAAATGCATGTTACTTTTCTCTTCATAAACTGTTGTCTTCTTGTTTAATATCTAAGAAACTAAAAGTTAAAATATACAAAACAGTAATTTTGCCTGTAATATTATATGGATGTGAAACTTGGTCCCTTACATTGAAAGAGGAACATAAATTGAGAGTATTTGAAAATAAGATCCTTAGGAAAATATTTGAGCCTAAAAGGGATGAGGAGTCAGGTGAATGGAGAAGGTTCCATAATTTAGAAGTACATAATTTGTATTCATGTCCAGATATTATTAGAATGATTAAATCAGGAAGACTTAGGTGTGCAGGCCATGTGGCACAAATGGAAGAGGAAAGAAGAGTTTACAGGATTCTTGTTGGGAAACCTGATGGTAAGAGACCAGTAAGAAAACCAAGACGAAGATGGAGGGATAATGTTGAGATGGACCTAAAGACAATTGGTAGGGATGGAAAAGAGTATATAGATCTTGCTCAGAATAGGGACATATGGAAGGCCTGTGTTGATGCAGCCATGAACCTTCGGGTTTAAGAAGGCTAAAGAGTTAGTTTAGTTTATAATAATACTAAAACATTATTGCAGTATTTATCTTATTTAAGGACAAAATCCATCCTCTTGTTTTTCAATGATTATCATAAATGCCTCTTTTTAAATAGCTCCCTGAATTGTCATTTTCCCACTGTAATATTTTGAACAATGCTCATGTCTACCAAGTTCATTAGCTGTAAGGCTAGCCGCACACTGGATCAGACACAACACGATACAACATGGCGAGTCACAAAGTGACATGGTGCAACGCAACACGACAAGTCACAAAGCAACACCACGAGTAATTTATTATGCCTGCAGTAGCACATCACTGATTATGTGAATGAAGCATCGCTTCTGACCGATTTTCCCAGTATGGAAATTTACCAGGAACAGGTAATATATTAATATGGAACACATGAATGTATAAGCACTAGTATGTACTCTTTATTTGTCCAATGGACAAAAATATCTTAAACTATTATGTACTCATTGCTTACTAATACTTTACTTTCAGATTGTTGAGTGTGTGCGTAGAAGTGTAGCTCATTTCCTTGAGGTGTTAAGAGACAGAAACAAATTCCCATTCCTCAGTCTGGAGATTCATCATAATGATGAAACAAACATGTTGGACATATATCCTTTAAGGGAGGACATACAGGAAACTTTCCACCTTTTGCTGGACCAAGTAAGTATGCTTGTACTTTAGTTTCTCTTGCATTAACATTTTCACTGCTAATTGAAATTCATATATTCACTTCAGCTGCTGAATTATATGTGCAACTATATGTTCCTTGTCTGATATATCATATAAAGAACATTTTCACACATTTCACTCTCCTTACTTGAAGCAATTGATGTGCTCCCCTCCCCCTCTAAATATATGGGTCCCTGACAGATTAGAGTGAATTAACTTTCAAACTTAGAATCTTCCAGATATTACTTGGTCGTCAACCTGAAGAGGAAGTTCATCTTTAAGTTTAATCTTATTGTCTTATGTTATATCCCCAAATTATTTGGAATTATAAGGTAAATCTCAAAAATTTATCAAGAGTGAAAAGGGTGACCATCTTGGAAGACATCCAAATGTCAGCCTTTCTTCAGTGCAGTTCATCTGGAACAGCATTCCTGCAGGCCATTGAGGTTCTAGCATCTGGACCTACAGGCAGTGTACTCTGTAGGATTTATGTTGTGTGTTCTCCATGTTTTTTTGTGATTGTACCTTCATCCATTTCATCGTACCAACTGTCATCCTCTTCTTCGCGATTATCAAGGGGTCCCAGGTTCGGTACCCGGTGGATACACAAAATGGTTCGGATCCCACTTTAAACTGTAAGTCCAGTACTGATTAGCCTTACTGTGCATAAAGTGGACTTAAGACACCAAAACAAATCAAATCATCTTCACGATGAGCCAAATGTGGCAGAAAAGCAAAGTAAAATAAACTAATTCAATCAATGAATCAAAATTTATGAAATTTAGTACCATATTTATAGATACTTTAAATTTTCTTGATAACTTTGGTACATTATTTTTCATTACTTTGGTTTTTTTGATTATCACTGTGCTGTTTTCTACTTTTGTTTATACTATTTGGTACATCTTGGCATGTGTGTGTGTTTGTACAGTCACGGACAGTTCTACATTGTAAGAATCCCAATTTTCAATGGAATTGTTATAGCCCAGAAGTGTCTGTGACTGTACCTGTGTGAGTGAATATCTACAGAGGTTACCAAGAACTTCTTATTTGTTAATAAACACATGTACCCTTTTCTTTGTTTAGCTATTTAGAATTGGCAGTGAGCTAGAAACTTTGGAAGGATGGGCAATGTATGTTCTTGAAAACCCTAATATGATACCTATCAACATTGGTTCATATTTCATGGAGGCATCTCGCAATCAGTTAACTGAGATATTGGATCATTATATTGAAGAATATCACAACTTCAGAGATGATATGTGTAAGTTCATTTGCAGCAATAGATATCATTTTTTTCTAAGTTTACTGTAGAAGTGCAGCTAATAATTTGTAATGCAGTAAGGATGTAAAATGTTACTTGATTCTTTTGTAATTATCTCAAAATATTTTCTTTCTATATTTATCCTGTGTGTCCTGGATGCAAATACAGTTAAGATTCAAATTCTTTTAAGCACAATCGTCAAGTGGATTCGGAATAATCTGGATTCCATGAGCAAAATAACAGTATAAACATTTCTTCATTTCATGAAATGTTGTATAATCCAAGGTTGCAGACATAATCTTCATCTTAACTGTTCACAGTTGGAATTTGGATAAATAGAGCAGCTTGTTTTTGGGCCAAAACTGTATGTTGGTTGACTTTTACAGCATTTGAGCAAAATCAGTAAACACATTTCAAGATGGTGGATGCAAATATAACGTTTTTCTATGTTGAGAGGGGGAGCTTGTCTTTTTACTGATGTTTTCAAATCTCTAGACCAGTATTAGAGATTAAGACTATGACACAAAACTCTCGGTAATTTTAGGACACTTGCTAGGCTAAAGTTTGACAATTAAAACTTTGAAACATAGTGTGTGGTTGGAGAGGGCCAAATATGGGGCAATTTGCCACTGTTTTGACTATGCGTACTGCATTAAAATTAGATATTTTGATCTGTAATTTCTATAGCAGCTAGGTACCTGGTATTGCATTTAAATGAAATCAATCAATGTGTTTCAATTGGCCGCGGTGGCTCAGTCGGTAACGCGTCTGACTACCATGCTAAAGGTCCCGGGTTCGATCCCTGGCCGGTTCAAATCCGGGAACTTTTCTAACGGTGGAAGCGGCCCCGGCGCCTACCCAGCGTCGAATAACATGGGTACCTGGGGGAAACCCTGGGGGGTAAAGGCGGTCAGGGGCGTGATGCTGATCACATCACCCCCACTCACGACCGGATCAAGAAAGTGTGGGGCGTTACCCCCACACCCCCTATACGCCTTCATGGCGTGGTGCTATGCACAGGGGAACACTTTTTTACCTTTTTTTACCAATGTGTTTCAATATTTCAGACTTCTAACCCCTTTGAAATTTACATGTCTCTGCAGATCACTGATTCTTTTCAAATGTTTCAGAATCTAGAGATATATTTTATGAGAACTTAAGAGGGATAGCAGAGGGGCCAGAGATGTCTAAAATGGCAATCCTTGACATCTAAAATAAAGCAATCACTCCTTCCAAACCAGGGGCATATATTCAGGGCTATCTAGGCTATCTGTGAAGCTCAGACTTATGACGTTCCATTGAAAAATGACAGGAAATAACATGGGGGGAGGAAAGAGAGAGAGAAAGAGAACAAAAAGAACACATGAAGGCGGTCTATACCGGGACATTCTAACGGCCCGATATAATAGAAAGTAAATGTGTCGTAAGATCTTGAATTTTGCGAATTAATTGTTCTTGTTCTGTGAAGTCGTGAAGTTTAATAGCCGAATTCCAAAGGTGCGGGATAAGGTCCAGGAGAGAGTGATATAGAGATTGGTGGTCGCTAGATAATGTCTGATAGTCAGAACGACTGCGATGGACGTCTTGAGACTGGAGACTTGTTCCTGGCATAGCGTTTTTTAGCGGAAGCTGAAGGTTCCGCGGCCGTGGAGATACCGGGGGAATTGCCCGTTTTCCTACGGGTAAGGAAGGACAAATTTCATCCTTTCCTATCGATTGAGAGGGATGTGCTACCACAGTTATGTCGTTATCAGTGTCCGAACTGGAACTGGAGGCATGCCGACAATCCAAGTGTTCAGCACCCGGACGCCTAACCTTTGTTATCAAACTTCTGTGTGGCCGATGGCGGGGTCTGGAAAATTTGTTGTGGTTGGCGAGACCCACCGAGGTGTGGGTGACACTGGGGCCTGCTTCCGGGTGTAAAAGACTAGGTTCTTCTGTTGTCAACGCTGTGAAAGGATTTTCCCAAGCGCTACTGAGTGGCCCAAGTTGACTAGGAGTCGTATTGAGTTTGCTAGGTTTGAGGGGTTGAAAGTCCCGTTTATTATAAATCGGGTTTAGGATCGCTTCCCTGGAAGGAGGGGCCGAATATGTTCCCAAGATTTTTTGTCTTGCGTCATGGTAGGATAAATTTTCCATGGCCATTTTATTTTGGATTTGTGATTCCTGGCGCCAAATTTCACAGGTGCGATCAAGGGCACCATGACCTTGCTTACAGTTAATACAAAAGGGGGGCTTGTTACAAGGGGTATCATGGCTTTCAGATCCGCAATTACTGCAGATAGGTTTTGACCTGCATTGGGCCCTGCCGTGCGAGTATCTCATACAAACGGAACACTGCAACACTGCCCTGACACGGGGTTTGACTACCAAGACTTCACTGTTGATAAGCACCTTTTCCGGAAGAAATTTTCCATGGAAGGTGAGACAAACTAATTTGGTATCAACTAATCTAGCTGTTCCATCGTCATTCCAAAGTTTTTTCTTAAGACGTTTCGCACTGATAACTGGAAAGGGTGAAGCTATTCCGTCAAGGACATCCTGTTCTGTTACATCCAACTCTATGCCATAAACTAAACCTTCTCGTTGAACTAAACTTTGAGGAATTTTTGCCCGGACTTCAAGAAGGTCGAGGAAGGGGGCATTTTTGACAAAAGCGTTGGCATGTTCTGCGGAATTAAATGTCACACGCACTCGGTTTTTTCCACTTTGTTCTATCAAATAGACAGGAATATCGGCCTTTCTCAGCCTATTGCCGAGACTGCCGGCAGAAAGTTTGCCAATATTTCGATTCAATCCCTCTAATAACACGACATAGGGTCCAGGGATATCTGAAGAGTACCAGTAAACTAAGGGACTGCGTGGATCCTGTGTGGGCCGCGAAATTTTTTCGTGCACTGTAGGCTCCTCACTTTCCTCATGTGTCCGTTTACCTGGGCCTTTTGTTAGTTCAAGCATGGATATATCTTCTGTGTCGAGGTGGGGGTTGGTGTGGCCGACTTGTGCCAATTCTACAAGTCCGGCAGCCGCAGACCGTTCCTGTTCGTCCATCATGGTTGGTAGTTAAACGAGGCCGGCAATTGCCGGCTTCCTCACGACACGAATTTAAATTCCCGCAAGATGCACAGAAATAACACTGAAACACGTATCAACGGGATATGACTTATAGTAATAGTATTGTTCCTATCTCACACACAAAGCTACAGTTTCAGCGCACTCGATCACTATTTGATCCTATCACTGTGAACGCCGAAAATCGAATCTCTCTTTTCACAATGAACACTGCAATTCCTAAGTTACATTCAAATTTATAATTAAATTTATTGAAATTATGTACATTTGCATTGACATCAAGGTTTATATACAAAGGTCAACTCTTTAAAATTGTTCAATGTCTAATATGATGTCATACTTGGTATTTTATATCAACATTCAAAAAATGGTAATTGTAATCATTAGATAAGTATATTGTGATATACATAGTAAAATAGCTGTAACAGAGCAAATATGTACATTTACAACACAAACATTCAAGCTGTTAAGCACTTATGGACAAAAATATAAAACAAAAACAATTGAAGATAACACATACTAAAAAATCTGGCTTGAACTAGTTGCTCTAATACTAGTTGTCTGTGACTTGAGAGAATCTCAAGAGGGATGGTACATAATTAAAAATGTGACGATTGGTGAAGGTTTGATATCATTAAAAATCTGGATATTTTGAGAGATTATACTGGATAAGTTAATCTTTAATAGTTTGTTTAAACTATATAGAGACATTTTGTTGATAACAGAAGCTTGGAAATGCTTTTATAATGGAATAATCTGTTAAACGATAAAGAAAAGATTTGGAACTGGTGTAAAGTGCCTAGTTTAATAATTGGGAGCTGGAAATTATTATCTGCTGGCATCAGCATTAACTAGCTAGTAAATGAATATTGCATTATCTAAAATGAAATGTTATGAGAAATAAGACTAAGTGAGTGTGATATTTTCTGCATTTTGGATGTGATCAAGCCAAATGTGAAGTTTTGAAAATTGAAGGAAGCCATCTTGTGGACCTGATTGAGGAATCTGACTTGTTGAGTGTGCTCAGATGTAGAACTGATGCATGCCCAAATATTTAGAGTAGGACTTGCTCTGCCTCGCAAGGAGACAATAAAGAAGTGTTTTCTTCATATAAATGTTCTTTCAAATAATTGCATAATTTGATGCTATTGTAATTTTTGTTGTCTCTAGTTTTTTTTTCTTTTCATTTTTATCAATATAATAATTATAAAGTTATCAGTATATGTAAATTTTAAATTACCTTTTCAACATAGTACCATAGTTACCTATTGTGCCGATACTGAGTTTAAAATATACTGACAAAGTTGTTATATATTTAAGATTATGAGACGTCAGGTGATTAGTTGAAAAGGTTCAAGCTTATAATAATCTTTGTATTGTTTTGCTTCTTGTTCTGGTTTCTGAGGTTAGGTGTTTTTACCTTTAAATATGTCAGATCCAAAGGGGGATTTCTGCTTGGCAGATGTTATGGCTGCTCTCAGTGCTATCAAGGATGACCAAACAGAGCTCAAAGCTAATCAGGAGGATCTCAAAGCTAATCAGGAAAAGACTGATGCTCAATTGATAGAGCTGAATGCTAGCCAGATGGTGCTTAAATCTGGGCTGACAACTCTTCAGCAATCTTCTGATGCTCAATTAAAAGAAATTAGAATTGATCTTGCTCAATATAAGAAGGAGTGTTTGATAAGAACAGAGAAAGTGGAATCTCATATAAAAGCATTATCCATGAAAGTGGATACTGATATTTCTGCAGTATCCTATGTTGTGGAAAAAAAGATGGAAAATTTGGGTAAGCAGGTTGGTGCTGTACAAGAAGCACATGCAGATTTGGCAGAGCGACTGCATGTTGATATGAGACACATGCAAAAGGAATGGTGTGAAACTAAACAGCATTTAGCAAATACTTTGTCCTCTCTTTCAAGTTTACCTAAACCTTCAGTGTGTGATGGTGCTTCTTCTCCACAAATTCAACCTAATCAAGAGATGAATTCTGATCAATTTCAGTACAAAGTGCTTCATAATGAAGAGGATGGTTCAGCAGGAAATATGCCTAATGAACTTATTCAAACCATGCAAGGACTTGTGACAAGTGATTGCAAATTAGTGAATAATGATCTCTCTCAGGACCAGGTTCTGCAGGAACAAATAATGGGTGTAAAGCTAGAAGTTTTAACATTGGTAAAAGATGTGTTGTCACCCATTAGTCAGTGTAGGTTAGAATCAGCTGGCAGAAGAACTCTTACAAAGAGAAAACGTGCAAAAGTTCCTACAGTAGTGAATAGTTCTGATAGTTGTGTTGATGAGGATGTAGTGCGCAGGCATGTATCTAAGGTATGTGATAAAGCCACTAATACTGAAACTGAGTCATCTGGCTCAGAAGAAAAGTTATTTGATTCTACTAATGACCGTAGAGGAACACCATCTGGTCATCGCCAAGATTATGTAAAAGGTGATTCTTGTTTGCATCATAATAAGTACATAAATAAGAGTGATGTAAATGGTCCTTCTCAAAGTGCAACTTTTGCGACTAGTACTCAATATGACAACTCTTTACCGCACCGACAATCTTTCATAAAGCCACAAGAATTGTGCAAGTTTCCACAGTTTGATGGAATCTCGATGGACAGTATGCCATCGGAATTTTTGGAGAAAGTTGAGGAAATGATGGATATTTACAATATCAAGGAAAAGGATTACATGCAATATATACCTAAGTTACTCAAAGACTGTGCAAAAAGTTGGTACACTCAGAATAAATCTTCCTTCAATACTTACCATGATTTTAAAAAGGCCTTTCTGTCTCACTATGAGAATTCTAGGTGGAAGAGTGTCACATTGACTCGGATACTGAATACTCAATTTTCTAGAGCTGCACATGGTAACTTACAGAAATTTGTAAACAAGAATTATAAATTGCTCAAATCCATCCAGCCTCATGCGGAGGAAGCACACTTGATTGCTCAAGTGGCTACGCTTTTGCCATTTAAGATCAGAGAGCACTTTGTGGTAAATAATGTTGAGACATTGCAAAGAGCATTGCAAGCCATAGAGAATTTTGAATCGCTTAGAGACATCCCACTTAGGATGAGCAATTCAGAATATGGAGTAAAAAATCGAAACTTTAAAGCTAAAGTAGCTCAAGTGGCTGTGGAACAAGCTTCTAGTGCAGATAAAGAGAATACATACTCTCGCAAATCAAATTACACAATAACTAATTTTCATAGGAACTATGACAAAACAAACCTTGGGGTTAAGAGCTACAATCGTGGAACAGATAAGATTCCCACAGTAGCTAATGGTGTTGTTTCCCAAGCGGAAAACTGATGAGGACTCATGTTGGGGGAGGTAACATGGGTGCTAATAATGTATTAAAGCCTCCAAATAAGAATAGATTTGCCTATAATAGAAACACAATGGAAACAGACATTCTAACTCCTATACTTGACAATAATCAATTAGTAGGAGATAGCATGATGCTTAGACTTTCACAAAATATCTTAGGTGAACCTGTGAAGGTGGAAAAGGATGGTACACGGCACATTGGATTATGTGTTTCAGGTCAAACAATAGATCAGCTAAGACAAAGAATGGAATCTTACAATAAGTTATCAGACCAGGTAATGTTAATGATTGGCACGAATGATCTACTGAAACGGAGAAATGAGGATGATATCAAACAAAGCTTCAACAGACTGATACAGGTCATGAAAAATAAGACAAGGAATATAATTGTACTTACCTTACCACCAATTCCGAAAGTTATGCATTCTAGAGGGGATCCAGAATGGGTCAGATGGCAAAGGTACAATTCTCACCTGTTATCTCTTCAAGATGAGGATAAGGTCAAAGTGCTAAATATTGCTCCTCTTTTCTTTGATGATGATGACAAGATAAATGAAACTCTGTATGAACAGTACATTGGTCCTCGTATACAAAATCGTCTGGATATGATTCATTGGAATCGTGCGGGCATGTGCAAGTTGTTGCAATTTTTATATAGTATGAGTGTCATCTGAAATATGCAGTTGCCTGTCAAAAGTGTGCATAATACTTTTAAGACTGAAGTGTCAGTTCATGCAACTGAGATAGGTGACAAAGAGCGCAACAAGATTGGACACTTAATTCAGGGAAGATCTCACGTTCCTGAAAATCAAAAAAACTAGTCAATTCCCTTTGCCTTGAGGCAGGTGACAGAGGGTATGCTATAAACCCTGCCATAGCAGTTGTTAATGTTGGTGATTGGGAAAAGGGATTAGAATCTGAAGATCAAAATTACATGAAAGAAAATTACCGACCAATCAATAATGTTCCTAATGGTTCGAATACTGCAAAAATTTGGGTTAATATTCTAGATCATAAACATCTGGCTCTATGTGATAGTGGAGCAGAAATTAGTTTGCTTTCCTATCAGGTGTGGAAAAATATCTCTTCTACAGCCAGTAGGCCAAGATTATTGAGTACTAAAAACATTAGACTAGTGGATTTTACAGGCTCTAAAAAGAACAAAGTTTTAGGTTTAACTAGGCTTATGATTGTTATCGGTTTGCAAACTTTGTTGGTACAATTTTTAGTGGTTCAGAATCTGCAGGTGGATATGATCTTGGGCTTAGATGTTCTATATGCATTGCAAGGTACCTTAGATTTCTCTAAGAAGGCACTTGTATGTGATAATGATAAATATGACGTACTTGCCCGTTTCGTTCCATTGGAAAATACTGTAGATGTGGATCATTATTATGAATGTTCTTTTGTGTCAAGTTCTGAGGGTAATAAGGTGGATGATGAAACAATATTAAAAATTTCTGGTCAGTTGGATCAAACTGAGATGTTGTCGGTAGTTGAAAAACAGAAATTTTTAAATATATTGTATAAATATAAAAAATTGTTTTCCATTAAACCAGGTTTATGTAAAAATTATGTGCACACAATGGAACTGGATACAGACAAACCCGTGGTAGGTCGAAACTATCCTATTCCATTTGCATACCGGGACGAAGTTAGAGAACAGATCAACACCATGTTGGAATGGGACGTGATTGAATTGTCCAACTCTGAATACTTATCCCCTCTATTGGTTGTACCTAAGCCAGGTGGAGGGATAAGAATGTGTGTTGATCTAAAAGGGATAAATAAGCATGTAAAGTTGATGCAAATTCATCCCGTAAAAATAGATGAGTTATTAGTACAGTTTCAAGGTTGTAATTATTTCTCATCTATAGATTTAGGTAATGCCTTTTGGCAAATTGCTTTGGATGAACAAAGTAGAAAATACACAGCATTTTCATTCGAAGGCATGTTATATCAATTTAAACGTGTTGTATTTGGATCAGTGAATGGCACCGCTGTCTTTGTAGATGCAATGAATAGAGTTTTGACTGATTGTAAGGATTTTGTAGTGGTGTATGTGGATGATATCATTATAAGATCCAAAGACTTTGATTCTCATCTGATTCATGTTGAAAGTGTATTTAATTGTCTACTGAAAGCAGGCATGACCCTTAAAATAGAGAAATGTAAATTTTGCTGCAGGGAGATAAAGTTTTTGGGTCACATCATTACCCCAGAAGGGTATCATAAAGATCCAGTTTTTGTCAAGTCTATAATAGAGTTACCGGAACCTAGCTCAATTAAACAATTGCAAAAGATATTAGGTTCCTTAAATTGGATTAGTAAATACATAAAAAATTATGCAATGTTTGCCCAACCCATGTATGAGCTTCTCAAAGCTAAACAAAAATGGTGTTGGAATAAAGAGGCATCTGAAGCATTTCAGCTTTTGAAGGAAAAAATTGCTGAACAAGTAATGCTTGCATTTCCCGATTTTGAACATAATTTCTTTGTTCAAACTGATGCTTCGATTATTGGAGTAGCGGGTTATTGTTTCCAGATCATAGAAGGAGGGTTCAAGCCTCTTGGATTTGTCAGCAGGTTGTTAAAAGATTATGAGAAATCTTATACATCTACTGAAATGGAGGTGTTGGCGATCCTATATACTATAGACAAATTTGCTTCTATACTAAAAGGGAGGCATTTTGTCATTATTACAGATCATAAAGCCCTCACGTGGTTGGAAACTGCCCACACGTGGAATGCTCGTCTCACTCGCTGGTTCATCCAGTTACAGATGTATTCTTTTGATGTTCAATATTGCAAAGGCAAGGAAAATGTAATCGCTGATTTGCTAAGTCGATCTTTTCCTTGGCAGTTGGACATGCATTATCATGTCAACTACTCCGAGTTGGAATTAATGCTGCAACCTTTGTGTGACTGTAAGGAACTTGCGAATGCACAGAGAAATGATATCGAATTGAATGAGATCATTTCCTATCTCTCTGGAGATGTTGATACTGATAATTCTCGCTGTAGGAATTGGCGGAAACAGTATTGTCTCAGGGAGAACATATTATGTGTCAGGGATTTTCACAGACCAGAAAAGTTAAGGATATGCTTACCTGCCTCCTTAATTGGTAATATGCTCATCAAGTTTCATGATGAGAGTGGTCATTTCGGTGCATCTCGGACAATGGCACAAATATATAGAAATTTCCGATGGAAAAACATGTTTAAAGATATAAAACAATATGTTGCTGATTGCGATACTTGTGTCAGGTCAAAGCCCAATAAACATCCTGCAAAACATTTAGTTAAAATACACCTGACCAGTAAACCTGGAAAAGTCCTTTTTGTGGATTTGCAAGGTCCATTCGTCATGGGTTCTAAGCGGGAGAGATTTTTGTTGACAGTGTTGGATGCTGCAAGTCGGTACTTGTTGGCTTATCCTATTGTCAACAGTAATGCAAATACAGTCATCAAAAAGCTTATCCATTGTTATTTTGTCCATTTGGGTATTCCTGAAAAATTGATTGCCGATAATGGACCTCAATTCAGATCTCATCAGTTTGCAGATAAAATGAAACACTTAGGCATCATGTTAGTGTTCACTCCTCCATATCATCCGTCCTCCAATATGGTTGAGAGATATCATGCAGAGCTTAACCGCTTAATGAGAGTTTTGTGTCAGGATAGTCATACCCTATGGCCTGAAAAGGTTAATGTTGCCCTTCATTGTTTAAATAATGCAATTTCATCTCAAACAGGTTATGCTCCTATAGAACTGCGATTAAATATGGAACCTAACATGAGCATATTCAATAATATCACTGAAGATGAAGTAATGTCATGGGATAATAAAATTCACATGGCACATCTAAAAAGTTTTGAGGCCAGAAGTAAGAAAACAAACCAAATCAACCAAAAACAACAAGATAAAGTTTCCATATTAGTTGGTGATTTGTTGTTTGTTAGAAACAGACATAAAGATTTAGAAAATAATCCCATTAAGAAATACTGCTTCTTGTTTGAAGGACCTTATTTGTGTGTTGAGAATCATGATAATTCAACAGTTACCTTGTTAGAATGCAACACTGGTAATCCTGTGAGTCAAGTGGCCATTGAACACATCAAAGTGTGGAAGTGTTCTAATGCCAAAAGGTATAAATGGCTAGAAATTTTACAAAACTGCAACAAGTCACATGAGGAGCTAATAAAGAGATTGTTGCAAGGATGCAAGGTAGATGACATACTTGTCAGATCTTCAAAGGAAACAGATATTTCTGTAGTGAAGATGTAAGATTAAGTAAGCGTAAAAGGTTGGTTGGGAGTTTCTTATTGACTGAGTGTCAAGGGTGGTATATAAGACCTCAGTTCTTTACTTTTTCGTTCTTTGTATATTAATTTTAGCATTATGAAATTGCTTATGCGAACATGTTGTTTATTTTGTTGGTTTGAAGGACAAAAGATACTTCTTCATTCCACAACCATACCCACAAGGGTTGGTTGGTTGGGAGTTTCTTATTGACTGAGTGTCAAGGGTGGTACATAAAACCTCAGTTCTTTACTTTTTTAATTATTCATATATTAATTTTAGCATTATGAAATTGCTTATGCTAACACGTTGTTTATTTTGTTGTTTTGAAGGACAAAAGATACTGCTTCATTTCACAACCATACCCATGAGGGTTGGTTGGTTGAGTTCTTCTTCTTAGGATGTGGGTTAAAGGTGGTACTGTGAGTCACAGTACTTTGTGCAGAATTTTTCTTTTGTCAGCTGGTAATGTCAAAATTTTCTCACTTTTCATGCTTCTTTCTTTGAGTCTGAAACATTAGTTCAGGTATGAAGTATTCCTCTGTAGAGTTTGCCTTAAGTTGATCTTCATGATCCGACATTGGTCTTCAATCATATTTCTTGATCCTTAGTTGTGTTGAACGGTGAAAAAATTTAATGTAACAAATATTCTTTGTTATGTGTATTTTGGAGTGCAAAAAAATGTATAATATAATGTGATGGCATGTGCATAATAATTTTGAATGCTAAGATTTAGCTTTGGCTTGAAAAATATTTACTAGAGCACAAAGATTCCAAGAATTGAATCGTAGGCTCAAATAGGAATGAACTTGACAAAGAGCAAAGTGATTCACGTGTTGATCCAAGCTTCAGTCAAGTAGTTGTTTCCTTTAAAAATGCTAGAATGCATTATGGCTCCAAAATGTGTTCACAAAGGGCTGAATAGTAAGTTCGAGCCGTGACGCTGCGAGTTCAGGAACAACAATTATTTATGATTTATAATTTCTGTGCACACATCATAATTTATACATTTCTTGCATGAATTCATTTGCAATGTAAGAAATCTTATATTCAGCACTCCGTAAATCTGAGGATGTTTGCTTTTCGATGCAGGGACTTACATTTTTGTCTTGTTAGCTGATGTTGCTAGATGAATGGATCAATTCCTAATGGGAAATTTAGGGAAATTTAGATCAGAGGTTACTTACTCTACATGTAGAAAGTTATAATTAATATATTTTTTTGGCTAAATAAAGATTAATATAAAAATTATGCTCTCAGGTTGAAAATTAAGTTCTGAATGGTGCTTCATGGGTTGATAATAAATAATAATGTTATGTAGGTACATTGTTTATGTAAAATTGGTTCATGTGGTACTTCACTAGATAATAATTGTTGGTATGTCGAACTTGATTTTTTTTTTCAATATTATTAAGTACTAAATGTTCATTATGGGTAGTTGCACTGTATTGGTTCATGATGAACAAGTTCTTGTTGTATTGTTGGATAACAAATATTCAGTCACACTCAATTGATTATAATGCTGAACATGTAAACAGATTGTAAATATAGAGGCATTATATTAATTATTATATGTTAAATGTCTCAGTAGGGCTCAGATCTGTTGTGGGTTCTGTTGTGTATTTGGAACACACGCAGATCGCACTCAAGGTGTCGAATAGATTATAAATGATATGCACGCATAATTCAACATTATTTAATTGATCACCAAATTCCATTCAACAAACTATAATGAACTCCATTTATACAAGACCCAAAACACAATCTGTTTTTATCCACATTTTCACAACTTCAAAGGTCTTATAAACCATACAGACTATTTACGCAATAAGCGTCACACATACGACATTCCCCCGCATCGATGAAATTTTGCATTAGCAAAATTTTGGTTTTATGTCTTTACTTCTTTTAACCATAATCACTCAAATCCAATCTGTCAGGTGGTTTTCTTTGCCTATGACTTCTCCTTAACACTCTTGACTCTGCTGCTTCACGTCTATCTAAATCTATGTTACCTCTTGCAGCTTCTTCCACCACTTCATGATTGTCTCCTCTCTCGTAATCTTTAAACGTATCATTCGCATCTAAATATCTTCCTTCGTGGACTTCTGAAGATGCGTCATTATTCTTATCGCCTGTTTCATCACTATCATGATGATATCCTCTATCATTTTCTCTCACATTTCTCCATTTTATCTGGTTCCCATGCACTAACTTAACATCTTTACCAACTTTAATATACCAAGTATATGTCCCTGCTCTCCGGACAACTTCACCTTGAACGTAGGATGCACCACTGGAATCTCGGTTGGCAAGTTTCACCCAAACTTTGACACCTCCTCTGGTATCCTCGCGTTTGCTTTTATCAGGAATATCCTGCAACCGACCTATATCATCTTTCGGTCTCGGCTCAAATGCATACATCATTTCAGCAGGAGATTTAAAATTAACGGTGTTTGGAGCCATTCGGACACAATGTAGCACATCCAGCAAAGCATTATTTAAATCAAAATGCTTGTCCTCTTTTCTAGTTTCGTACAATTTACATCTCAGAGCACTTTTTATAATTTGTACGTGTCTCTCAGCTTGTCCATTACTAGCCGGATGATAAGCTGGTGATTGCATCAAAGCAATCCCTTGATCTTCACAATATTTCTTGAATTCTGCAGATTGGAAGGGAGGACCATTATCCGTAACTAAGGAGTATGGCTGATTATACCTTGAACTTAGTCTCGACATAAATCCTTTTACATCCCTGAATGATGTAGAAGATACAACTTCACATTCTGGCCATTTTGTAAATGCATCAACAACGAGAAGCAACACTTTTCCTTGAAAATAGAAAAAATCCATGTGTGCTCTCTCCCACGGCTTACTTACTTCCTTACAATCATTGTATTCTTTCTTTTTGGTGTCAGGTTTTACAGCATTACAAACGTTGCACGATTTTACGTGATCTTCAACGCATTTGTCTATACCAGGCCACCAATATCTTTCACGCAATAGTAACTTCATTTTAACTACGCCATCGTGATTCTCATGAGCTTTCTCCAAAACTTGTTGCCTCATTGAATTAGGTACAATAACTCTAGAACTCCACAGCAATATATCTTCTTCACATTGTAGTTCATTTCTTCTTCTTCTCAGCGCTTCGAATTCACTTGCATCTATATTTGGATCCTTAATCTTAGATTCTGGCCAACCTTCCATAACGTACCTTTTGACCTGTTTCAACATCACATCTTGTTCTTGCAAAGTTCGGAAGACATCTTTCAGACGATCCGTGAGTTTGATTGCATTTACAAACTGAATCCCGTCGATATCAACTGTTTCCCCTTGCAATGGCAACCTCGACAACAGATCCGCTACTTCAACATTCTTCTTGTACACAATTTCATATTCATAATTAGCCAAGAACAAACACCAACGTTGAATCCTGGATGAAGCCATAATGGGTATAGCCTTTCCATATTGAAGTAGTTGTTTGGCGGGTAGTGAATCAGTCCATATTTGAAATTGCTTTCCATAAATATATTTTCTAAATCTCTTCACGGCAAATATAATTGAAAGAGCTTCCTTTTCATGATGAGGATAAGACATTTCATGTTGCGAAAGAGTAGTAGATGCACACTCTATTGTTTTCAATTCACCATTAATTCTATGGCATATCTGAGCTCCTAGACCATAGCTCGAAGCGTCGCATATGATTACTGTATCCTTGCTAGGATCAAACGGAGTTAAAGTTTCGGATGACTGCAGTGCTTCTTTAACCTTTTTGAACTGACTTTCACAGTCATCACTCCAATTCCAATGCACATTCTTCTTTAATAAATTGTACAAGGCTGGAATCAGTATAGCCATATTTGGAATGCACCTTCGAAAAAAATTAATGCCTCCCAAAAACGACTTCAATTCCTTCACGTCATGCGGACGTGGACAATTAAGCAATGCTTCAATCTTGCACTGGCATGGTTTAATTCCTTCCGCAGAGAGTTCATATCCTAAGTATTGAATGGATGATTTAAAGAACTTGCACTTTTCCAAATTAACCTTCACGTTATATTGTGCTAACCTGTGCATGACCTCAATACATCTGCTAACCGTTTCATTCAGTCCAGATCCACAAATTAGAATATCGTCTTGATATGGAATTACATAATGCAGACCTTGCAATATCTGTTCAATTACTTTCTGAAATATTTGAGACGAAATTTTAACTCCAAACGGTAATCTTGTGTGTTGTAATAATCCCCATGACGTGTTCATTACAAGCAACCTTTTTGCTTTTTCACTCAAAGCTATTTGCCAATAAGCTTTTTGCAAATCCAAACTAACAAATACGGCATTTCCTCTAACTTTCTGGAAAATATCCTCTAACAGTGGTAGGGGATAAGAAGCATTTTCTACGTATTTGTTCAATGTACTTTTTAGATCGCAACAAATGCGTAAATCTCCATTTTTCTTTTTAATGACAACCATCGGACTGGCCCATTCACTAGTATTGACTTTTTCATAAATGCCATTTTCTACCAATTTATCCAATTCTGATTTTACTTTGTCTTTAATTCCATAAGGCACATTGTAAAATCTCTTAAAAATTGGAGTTGCGTCCGGTTTTAATGGAATATCAGCTCTAAAATCTTTTATAGGCAAGCTTAAATCGCCATCAAATGTAGAATGAAATTCTTCCTTTATAATATCAACGATCCCCTGTACATTATTAGTTTTTATACAATTGACACATTTATTTAATATATGCTTGACATTACGAACATCAGAGTTCATTGCACTATTTCCTGTGACATTGTGTGCAATAATATCAGACTGCGGAGAACAAGTTCCCCTTGCACAAATTTCAGTCAACTCACAATGTAACTTGGGTATCATAATTTGAATCCAACTTCTTCCTAAAAGCGGATATTCTAAATGACAGTTGATTATGTACAAATCTAGACGATAGAACTGATTTCTCCACGCAACATTCACATTAACTTTTCCCAGTAATGGTATCACATTATTATCAGCACCTTTCAATGTACAGTTAGGTTCAGACATTTGTACATTTTGCAGAAACATTTGATAAAAATCTTTACTAGCTACAGATGCATAGGATCCAGTGTCAATCTCAAACTTTGCTTCATGACCATGTACATTAATTTCTATTAAATATGTGCGCTGGTTAATGTTGGAATCTAGTTCCCTTGTACACACTTTTATACCATTTTCAGAATCGTTGATCACATGTTGTGATGATTGAAGTTTGGATGCCTGATCCACGATTTCTTCTTTATCAACTTTACTATTAAAGTTCATTTGTGCATCATTAGAATGCGTAAAAATAGTGGCAATAAATAAATCTTGACTTGCAGCTGTGTTTGTTGGACTAGCTTCAGAGTTAGGTGCGGATTCTAACTCAGTTGTATGAGCAACAAATTTGTTATTGAGTTCATAATTTGTGGATTTTCTTCGTTCAATGTTAATCCTTTTATAACATTTCAAATAATTATGGCCTTGCTTCCCACAAAACGAACAAAACCTTCCTTCATAATGCCCTTGCACTTGGGACTTTGATTTATATGATTTTGAATTATTAGCTTGACCATGAAGATTACTTTGCTGATTGCTAAATTTGGAATCAATCTCATTTTTACGTGAAACGTTATTCGCTTCATGAAATCTTCTGTCATTGCCCTTGCACTTAATATTATTCATTGTGCCTTTTAAGTTCACTTCACGGTAATAATCCTTCATATCACACTCGAGTTTTTCCATTTGTCTAGCTAACTCAAAAGCTTTCTGGAATTCCATGATATTTTCTGCTATTATTTTCTTCCTAATAACGTCAGACCTTAAACCGCTCACGAACGTGTCAAACAATGCAATAGGTAAAAACTCACCATATCCACATGCTTCACCTATCTTTCGGAGCCTTCTTGTAAAATCTTCAACCTTCTCCACATCCAATTGCGTACATTTTCTTAACTTTAGGCGTTGCACTATAAAATTACTACTTGGATTGTAATAAGAAATGAGCCTATCAGAAATTTCTTTGAACGATTTCTTCTCTGGTAGGATTGGAGAGAACAACTCGCGTAACACTTCATAAGGTTTGGCGCCAATTACAGATATGAATCTAGGAACTTTGCTTTCCTCAGATATGTTGAAAACTCGGCAATAATTATCATATCTTTCCAAATAAGAGTTAATGGTTCCTTCATCTGGATCATATTTGTCAAATCCGGGCACGTACGCCATGATGCCTACCGCAACGATTAAATCCAATTAATCATAGACAAAACTCACCTAAATCTGTACTACGCCGTTAAATATTTTTCTCGTCGCCATTTAATACATCTGTTGTGTATTTGGAACACACGCAGATCGCACTCAAGGTGTCGAATAGATTATAAATGATATGCACGCATAATTCAACAATGTTTAATTGATCACCAAATTCCATTCAACAAACTATAATGAACTCCATTTATACAAGACCCAAAACACAATCTGTTTTTATCCACATTTTCACAACTTCAAAGGTCTTATAAACCATACAGACTATTTACGCAATAAGCGTCACACATACGACAGGTTCGTCCCTTGTTGAGCGCCAGTATGACAATAAATATAATACATTGTCATAACTACATTTGAAAATGGTTAGGCTAAGTCCAAAGTTCCACATTTGTGCAATATTTATAATAATTTAGTCATAAGATTGCTCAAAATTTTATTCAAATAATACAATTAAATGTCTGAAATTACTACTTAAACCTATTCCATTAAATATGATGTTTAAAAAAGCCAATTTGTATATCATGACAAAATTATCAAATTGTGAAATATTCTGAATATTGTGAATATTCATATTCATAACAGTTATTTTTGACTGACAATATGAAAAAACAAATATCTTCAATCATATGTGTTCTTGCAGGCAAGCAAGATAAGTTACATTCAAATTTATAATTAAATTTATTGAAATTATGTACATTTGCATTGACATCAAGGTTTATATACAAAGGTCAACTCTTTAAAATTGTTCAATGTCTAATATGATGTCATACTTGGTATTTTATATCAACATTCAAAAAATGGTAATTGTAATCATTAGATAAGTATATTGTGATATACATAGTAAAATAGCTGTAACAGAGCAAATATGTACATTTACAACACAAACATTCAAGCTGTTAAGCACTTATGGACAAAAATATAAAACAAAAACAATTGAAGATAACACATACTAAAAAATCTGGCTTGAACTAGTTGCTCTAATACTAGTTGTCTGTGACTTGAGAGAATCTCAAGAGGGATGGTACATAATTAAAAATGTGACGATTGGTGAAGGTTTGATATCATTAAAAATCTGGATATTTTGAGAGATTATACTGGATAAGTTAATCTTTAATAGTTTGTTTAAACTATATAGAGACATTTTGTTGATAACAGAAGCTTGGAAATGCTTTTATAATGGAATAATCTGTTAAACGATAAAGAAAAGATTTGGAACTGGTGTAAAGTGCCTAGTTTAATAATTGGGAGCTGGAAATTATTATCTGCTGGCATCAGCATTAACTAGCTAGTAAATGAATATTGCATTATCTAAAATGAAATGTTATGAGAAATAAGACTAAGTGAGTGTGATATTTTCTGCATTTTGGATGTGATCAAGCCAAATGTGAAGTTTTGAAAATTGAAGGAAGCCATCTTGTGGACCTGATTGAGGAATCTGACTTGTTGAGTGTGCTCAGATGTAGAACTGATGCATGCCCAAATATTTAGAGTAGGACTTGCTCTGCCTCGCAAGGAGACAATAAAGAAGTGTTTTCTTCATATAAATGTTCTTTCAAATAATTGCATAATTTGATGCTATTGTAATTTTTGTTGTCTCTAGTTTTTTTTTCTTTTCATTTTTATCAATATAATAATTATAAAGTTATCAGTATATGTAAATTTTAAATTACCTTTTCAACATAGTACCATAGTTACCTATTGTGCCGATACTGAGTTTAAAATATACTGACAAAGTTGTTATAGTTTTTATGAGACTTCAATTGGTGACAGTGATTGTGTAGTGTCTGATGAAGAATTTGTACCGCCGTCCGTAACATCATGGAGCAGAGTGCAAAGCAGCATTGATCTAGGTGCGGGAAGTTCGACACAGGCAAGTGCTAAGTTACTTGGTGACAGTACAGTATTTAGCACACCATTTTCTTGTTTTATCAAATATTTCCCCCGCTCAGTATTTGAACACACAGCAGAACAAACTGAACTTTTCACCACCCAGTATCTTGATACTACTTACGAATTTCCACGCCGCTCCACCACTCTGTGTCATCCCGTGTTTTGAGAAATACCATACCATCAGGGACTACAGAATGGTTTGCCAGTACAAGGAATGACTTTTGTAATTTCTCTATAACATATTTTGCAATGTAATTTTTTAAAATTATTCTTTCTAAAAATTTTTTCAAAATTTCAAAATTTCAAAATTTTTCAAAATATCATACCACCAGGTACTACAGAATGGTTTTCCAGTGCAAGAATGAATTTTATAAGTTCTCTCTCATATAGAACACAATGTAATTGTGAAAACTATTTGTTTATAAAAAAAATATTTTTTCAAATTTAATTACGCAGCCAAGGGATATTGTGTGCCAGAGAATTCCGCAGCGAAAGAGTTAAGGATCACCCGATCAGTGTTGCAAACCAATTTTTCCCAGCATGTAATTTCCCCAGGAACGAGAAATTGTGGAGCCGTACTGTTACAGGAGAGGAAACAGGGTTGGGTATGGCTGGAAAATTTCCTCTGAACTTCTTCCCAGCATGTAATTTTCCCAGGAATGGGGAGTTTTGAAGCCAAATTATCGCAGGCAAGGGGAAAGTGTGGCATATGGGGACATGGACAAGAACATCATTGAACGCTTGCACATGAGTTGAAAAAGAGGTCATTGACCTTCAAACAATTAAGAGTTACAGTGGGGAGAAGAAAACTGTTGGCTGACCGGGAATGGTTTATGAGTGCATCTAGCCGGCCTCCGTGGCAGAGTGGTTAGCACATCGTCCTACGACGCCAGCGGTCCCGGTTTTGTATCCTGGCCTGGGCATGGATGTTTGTGAGTATCCATTCATCAATTTCATCATATCACTCATCCCCATCTTTGCAAATTAGCCAAAAGTGACAAAAAAGGCGAAGTAAAATAAAGCAAGTCAATCAATGAGTGCATCTAAAAATTACCAAAATGGCAAGGATCAGTTCTAGTCTAGATCACGTCGAGTGGTCTTTAGGGGTTCCTTGGTACGTGGAATTTATTTAGAGGCAGCGTGTGAGTGGATTCTATTTTTGTGAATGATACGTGCTGTGTTGTGTAGTGAACTGAAATGAGAGACATAATTAACAAGTTGTCTATTTGGCTTATGTATGACGATAAGCTCCAAGTCGTTGTGGATATCTCTTTTATGTCCACTTTATGCACAGATAAGCAAATGGGGATTGGACCTACAGTTAAAGTGATATCCAAACCACCATGTATCGAACCCGGGACCCCTTAGTTTGAAGGCAATGATATTACCACTGCACCAACAAGGAGGCCCTGAACTTCAAATCGTGAAAATAGGTAGGTAGAAGTTTTATATTTATTCTCGTATATAGGCTTACATAAATATTTTACAATATGGGCCTTTTATTTATGCAAATGAGAATGAAATTCTTTCGCCGGACTCTGTGGTTGAGTGGTTAGCACATCGTGCTGCGATGCCAAGGGTCTCGGGTTCGAATCCCGCTCGGGCATGGTTGTTTGTGAATGTCCATTCATCGATTTCATCATTTCATCACTCATCCCCATCGTCGCAAATTAGCCAAGAGGCACAAAACGCGAAGTAAAATAAAATCAATCAATCAAATCAAATCAATTGAAATTCTTTCTGTACTGGTGTACAGTACAGAACCCAGTTGCCTTTCGCTCCAAAACAGAGAAATGCACATAACAGGACTTCACTATACGAGCGCAATATTTAGCATAGTGCTAACCCGCTCTCGCAGTTTATTACTCAAGATTCCCTATGCCATCCTCTCATTCAGCAATGAACATTTCATCTGAGCTACGTGCATAGCGCTGCCTGCCCCGCAGTTTATCACGCAGAGGTCCCTATACATATGACACTCACTTTCTGTGCATCTCTATACATCCATCTGGCTCCGTAAATACTGCCTCAATCCATTGGGCCTTGTATTGGAGTATCTAAGAGAGTCTGCAAATGTCTGAGTATCTGAGTATCTGAGAGCGGTGAGAGAGCCTGTAACAAGTCGGAACCCAGTATTTATACCTCCGACAAACAGCCCACCCCCATCCACTGGGGCAAGGCCCTATTGTTACCTTTCAAACAGGGAAGCTGTTGAGGGAAAACAACCTAGGCAAGAGCATTTACAAATATCCAAACTTTTACATATATATTTTCCATCTTCCAGCTGTGTGTGTTAAAACCACAGCACACCTCTGCAAATCTACATGATGATTGGCTCTTCCAGGTTGGGGGGGGGGGGGGGGCTTGCCTTGTAATCAAGGGATCCCAGGTTCGATACCCGGTGGAGGCACATAGTGGTTCGGATACCACTTTAAACTGTAGGTCCAGTCCCAATTAGCCTTACTGTGCATAAAGTGGACTTAAAACACCAAATCTTCCAGGTTGGAATCCTAGCCTGGGCATGGGTGCTCTTTGTGAGCGTCTCTTCCTCAGTTTCATCATATCGTCACTCATCCTCATCTTCGCAGTTAGCCAAAAAAGACAGTAGTAAAATAAACCAAACCAATCAATCAGTCAGCGATATTTGACTCAATCTCTATAATCTGTTACGTACCATACCACAGTGATTGCTATTAATATTTGATTATCAGAATAAATTGTTTAAACACAAGTGATATACTCCTTTCAGACAACCAGTATGCTTACTTATTTGATGGGACAGCTGAAAAAGAAATTCAGGAATTCCTTGCCACAGGCCCAGATATTAGCGAATTGAAGGAAAAGGCTTTGGTCTACAGGAGCATAGTATTGGAAATGATTGGTTCACCTGCAAATGTGTATTTTGATACTGCAAAGTAAGTACCTTTGCTTGATAAATAAATAAAATGCACTTTTTTTTAAAAAAAGGAACTTGTACTAAAACATTAATGCTGATTTTTTTGTGTTCTGTCACATGTATCTGGTATATAAAAGTTCTTCCTTGAGTTATGGAAATTTATTTTCTCATAAACGTTTAGTATTTTTAACCAATATTGAAATTTTTTAGAGCACAGAAATGTGTATTTATGTAGCTACAGGTGTTTAAAAGATGTATCCTGAAATGTTACTTTTTCTCACTATGTTCGTCAATTTTTGTATTATTTCATTCATCACTGACTTTGGAAGTTAACTCACTCAATGAAAACCATGAGTATGAGTTAAGAGGAAAAGTAACAATTATTTCTACCACATTTAGAAAGCCATTAAACTTAATGTGTAATTCACACCCCAGAGTAATTTCTAACTAATTATTTTTTTGAGAGCCATTCATGATATCTGTGTAACTTAACACCCAGAAGAAAAAAGAAATTAATATGAGGTAGTCTTCACGTTAAAAAAAGTGAATCTAGGAATTGTGAGACCTACTTCAAATATGATCACTGTTTAGCAGTGACTACAAGGAAAAATGTTAGACTTAATACTTTTCAAAAGAAAATGCGGAACATAATATGTAACAGCTTGTACATATTATTGTGGTTCAAATTATTTTCTGCTTCATTAGATTTCAAGAAGTGAGAGACTATAATGTTTTCTAGTAAAAATGAAAAATAAATAAAGGCAGACGAGGTTATTACACCCCTTACAAAAAAAATTATTTTGTACTACATGAAAATATATGTAGAAGATGATTACTTACCTTATTCACCTATGTTTTGGACGAACTCAGTGAAGAAATGAACCAATTCCACATTTCTGATGTAGCCTATTACATCCAAACCATTCTCTTTCTCTGAAAAAGTTTAATGATAGCTAATTATTATCATTGACTATTATTAATAATACATTTTTAGTGTTACAGCTTGCCTAGTTATTTACTTAACTTGTGCATGATGCAACATTTGACAAGTTGATTGCTACCTTGCTAAATTTTTGATACAAAACATATGTTCCATTGCTGATTCAAATAGTACATGTTCCAGCAATGGAACATTTGTTGTGTAAAATGTTTTTCACATTTGAAGAAATATGTTGAAGCAATAATATGAAGGTTTCCATGGTAATAGACATCAGAGAAGCAACAGTGGAGCATTGTTTTTAATGAAAAACAATGTGTCTGGAAAGTATGGCAAATTTAAATCTTACTGCAGTCATCATAAAAAAAGAGTAAATTGAAATTGGAGAGCCTAAAATAGTCACTTTGCAATATTTTGAGTGCTTATGCTATATCCACTTCCCTGACTTCAGATTGATTGATTTCTTGTTTTAAGTCCACTTGATGCACATAAAGGCTGATTGGGACTGGACCTACGGTTTAAAGTGGGATCCGAACCACTGTGTGCCTCCACCGGTTATCAAACCCGAGACCCCTTTTCCTCTCATTTTGTTGCATTTTACACTTGTAGAGGTTCATTTGATTGGTTTATTGTCCATATTCTTATTTTTGTGGTGTTTACTTTTAATATGATCCATTTCCACATTACAGTCATTGAATCAAGTACATTGATATTTTTTGCTCATCCATCAAACATTTAAAAAGAAGTTCAAATTAAAAACATTAAAGATAAAACAAGTAAGTTAAAACCAGATAAAATCTGGAGATTCTGCTTTCTTCTAGTCATTGCATGTCTGGTTGCCAATGATTTGATTTATTCCATTCGTTTGGTCATTTATGGTGCAAAGTGTACAATGAAATTGAACAGGTTACAGCGTTTGGGGAGGGGGTGCATTTTATATTGCTGTGCATGTATCTAAAGGATTCATTATCTACTTTCCATGTTTGGATGTCCCTGCACTGGCCAAAACAAATACATTGGGTGATCAACCCGTTAGCTCACCACCTGAGATTCCAGGTTTGAGGCTTGTCCTTCACACATATGTTCCTTCATCAATTTCATCTAATCATCATTCATTGTTATCAATTTGATGAGCCTGAGATGTGGAAATATGACACAAATAAGAGATGTTCAGAAGGTACTTGTCACAACTGTTGATGACAGTTGTGATAACATCACATAACTTGTTGATGATGATTCCAAAACTCCCTATTTTAACTTGAATGTGTCTTTTCTACAGTACATTGGAATAAAAGTGCAGAGCAGAAACTGTTAATATTTTAAAATTAGGGCCGAGTTGATACTGATGCGAATGTATCAGTATCGATCAATACCAGTGGTATGTATATCAGAAATGATCAGTTCAAATGTAATCACTGACACTGGCTGATAATTTCCAGGAGCCATGAATCCCACAAAGTCTGCAAGAATGCCATGCTACACTTTCACAGAGAGAAATTGTGCGAGATGCATAATTTTCCTTATTTTGATGCCAGCATTGCATAGAGAAATATATTTTGTGATTAAATAATCACCTTAGGTGAAATTATGAATATTTTAAAACAAAGTTCTGGTAGATTGCTGTGATCTAGTTTGAGTGGAAAACCTACCTATATTGTAAAATTTGTAATTGGAATAGTCCAATATGATATTTGAGCTGATACTGATAAAAAAATTACCGATACCGATATCTGATATTCCATCAATCTGATATCATTTTCCAAATGGTCCTCGGGCCTCCCTGATGGGGCAATGGTAGCATCGTTGTCTTGTAATCAGCTCAATCTGGCCCAAACATTCCTGATGATAAGGTAAGTCCAGTAGAGATCTTTGAACACATGTTTACTACTGAGCTGTTGGAGCACATTGTCTTTCAGACAAAATTGTACCCAACACAAAATGCAGGTGGCTGCACAGTTAATTCTCCAATAAATGTAGAAGAAATTAAAAAATTCTTATCCATAAATCTGCTTATGGGTGTGAAAAAAATCTTGGTTACCGAGACTACTGGTCGGCAGATCCAGTTCTCCTTGACCAATTCATTTCATCTTTGATGTCTAGAACGCGATTTTCGTGGCTTCTTTCTCACCTGCATGTCAATGATAATAATTTGCAACCTAAAGAAGGTGAGTTTGGTTTTGATAGGCTCTACAAGGTCCGTCCTTATTTAGACATGATAACCACCCAGATAGCACGTAAGTTAACTGCAAGTTAAATCGAATGTCGATTTAACTTGCAGTTAACTTACATGCTATCTGGGCAGAAGTTTTCAGCATAGTTACTATCCTACACGTAAGCAAGCAGTCGACGAATCTATGATTCGATTCAAGGGCAGATCTAGCCTGAAGCAGTACATGCCACTGAAGCCCATAAAGTGCAGATATAAAGTTTGGGTGCGTGCAAACGAAAATGGATACATTTCCAAGTTTGAAATATATACTGGAAAGAAAACAGAAGGCAGAGAAACATCATTAGGTTCCACAGTTGTAAAAATGCTGATTGAGGAATTAGTTGGAAAATTTCATGAAGTGTACTTTGACAATTATTTCACTTTGCCAAATCTTGTTTTGTATCTGAAGAAACAAGATATTTATGCATGTGGAACTGTAAGGAAAAGTAGGGTAGGTTTCCCGAAGGACTTTGATGCTGATAATGTTTTGTAAAGAGGTGAATTTCAATTCACGTGTAGTCAGCAGGGAGTGTGGGCATTGATTTGGAAGGATAAAAAAGGTATCACATTCCTCTCAAATTTTCATGATGTGACGGATGTTCGTGTAGTTCAAAGAAAAAACAAGTGTGGAACAAAAACAACGTTCAGCTGCCCTCAATTGGTGAAAGATTACAATGCTCACATGGGACTAGTGGACAAAGCTGACATGTTGAAATTGACAGGAAAAGTCACAAATGGTGGCACAGAATTTTCTGGCCTTTTTGGGATGTGACAATAGTAGAAAATTCATATATAATTTACAATGAACTTAACCCGAATACTGCAAAGACTCTGAAGGAATTCCGGTTGGTCGTTATTGCTGGCCTAGTTGGTGCATCAAAGGATTCGACTCCTACCAAAGGAAAGAAGGCTAGAAATGTGCAGTGGCGAGTCAAGCCATATGTAGCTCCTGAGAAGAGGTTTGACAAAGCTTGTCACATGCCACAGAAAGGAACATCAAGGAGATGTGCATACTGTAGCAGTGTTCAAGAACCCCATCGAACAAGATGGTAGTGTTCAACATGTAAAGTGGGACTTTGTATGTCAAAAACAAAAAAAACTGTTTCACTTTGTATCATCAAAATTAAAATTGTCTTCATGCTTGCTGGTTCCTTAATGAAACCACCTTATGTAACACCATACATATATATAATATTATGTTGAAGCTCAGTGGTTCCCTAGTGAAACCACACCATGTAACACCATACATTTTTAATTTCAGTTATTTTTAACATTATATTCTTTCATAGTGTGTCAATTCATGTAATTATATCAATAAAACTAGTTTAAGTTTCCATAATTTCTTTATTTGGGCCTGAAAGGGTTAATCTGTCCCAACTCTAATTAATAAATATTCTGAACCACTTTTTAAAAAAATAATTTTCTAAGTAAAAAAACAAAAGGTAAAGTGCTCCCCTGTGCTTAGCACCATGCCATGAGAGCATATATGGGGGTGTGGGGGTAACGCCCCACACTTTCTTGATCCGGTTGTGAATGGGGGTGATGTGATCAGCATCACACCCCTGACCGCCTTTACACCCCAGGGATTCCTCCAGGTACCCATGTCATTCGACGCTGGGTGGGTGCTGGGGCTGCTTCCAACGTTAGAAAAGTTCCCGGATTTGAACCGGTAAGGGATCGAACCCGGGACCTTTAGCATGGTAGTCAGACTCGTTACCAACTGAGCTACCGTGGCCACTCATTTTCCAAGTATTGCCATCAATATTAGTTTGATGGTGGATCAGTTCTATTTTAAACCCTAATTACTGTGATACGTTATACAAGTCTATGTGTGAATAAAACAGCTATTAAAAATATAATGTAATATATTGTAATTGTATTCTTTGTAGGATCAAGCAGACTCACCTTACTGCTTATCTGAGAGATGTAGCAAACAATTTTGTGAAGAGCATAGTGACAGTCATGTCCAATCAACACATGGATCATTGTGTCAAGTAAGTTTTGTTTTTTTAATACTAGTAATTATGTACCTTGATTGCAAGAGTCCAGTCAGTAGGGCATTGACTTGCTATTTTACAACAAGTTCCAAAATGGATGGTGGCAGAGGCCATCAAAATTAATATAATGTCTGCGAGTAAGTTTTACGGTAAAAGTTAGCAACTCACTCACGTCTAATTTCTCAATGCTCAGACATCAAACAAAAACTATCATATCTTTTCAAAGTTTTAATGGTAAAAACATGTTTTTGTTTTCAGATATGCATATCAAAGTTTAACAAAAACTGGTAAATCTGGTCAGTTCTCAAGAATTTTATCAAACAACTATTTTGCAATAACTCTTTTGTTGATTTATTCAACACATGTTAACTCTTTCGCTGCGGAATTCTCTGGCACACAATATCCCTTGGCTGCGTAATTAAATTTGAAAATATATTTTTTTTATAAAAAAATAGTTTTCACAATTACATATATGAGAGAGAACTTACAAAAGTCATTCCTTGAACTGGAAAACCATTCTGTACTTCCTGGTGGTATGATATTTTGAAAAATTTTGAAATTTTGAAAAAAAAAAATAATTTTTTTTAGAAACATTTTTAACATTTTTTTAGAAACAATAATTTTACACAATTAAATTGCAAAATATGTTATAGAGAACTTACAAAAGTCAATCCTTGCACTGGAAAACCATTATGTAGTCCCTGGTGGTATGATATTTTGAAAAATTTTGAAATTTTGAAAAAAATATTTTTTTTTAGAAAGTATAATTTTACAAAATTACATTACAAAATATGTTATAGAGAACTTGCAAAAGTCATTCATTGCACTGGCAAACCATTCTGTAGTCCCTGGTGGTATGATATTTTGAAAAATTTTGAAATTCCCGCACATAGATCAATGCTGTTTTGCACTCTGCTCCATGATGTTACGGACGGCGGTACAAATTCTTCACCAGACACTACACAATCACTGTCACCACTTGAAGCCTCATAAAAACTGTCGCTATTATCATCACAACTTAATTCACCTTCTGATTCTGAGTCGGCAAATAACAGTTGAGTAACATCATTGTCAGACAAGTGTTGACGACTTGACGAAGCCATGTTGTTTACATTCGAACATGCATTTGAAACTGACAAGTCAGAGCACTCTACGCTCATATGTCAAAGAATTTTAATCGGAGGCGTAATTAGTGACATCATACGGATAAAAACAAAACTACAAGTTCAAATAGTTCAAAATACTATCAACAGATGTCAGAAGGCTACTAAAAGCGACGTACTTCGGAAATGCGACACCCGCAGCGAGTGGAAGTATGAACTCGCAATAATGCGACTTCCGCGGAGCAAGGCACCTGGCGTGCTGTGCATAAAAGCAACGACCGCAGCGAAAGAGTTAATAACTGATAATAATTTTATTTATTGAAAGGTATTCACTGTGTTAAAAAAACATTCACAAGTTTTAGTAACAATTCTGTTTTCAAATGGACATACATATATTTTGCATGATTTCTGTTCATTTAAGACATCCCTGGTTTAATAAATAATTGCATTTCAATTTATCTTTGTTAAAATACATGTTAATTGCTGCTAAATATAATGAACCTTAAGTTATATTTCTCTATATCAAAACAAAGTTTTTCCATATTTATTAGTACATAATGTTCTTGAATTATTATTATCACTTTTTTTTTCAGGATATGCAAAGGTTTCATGGAAATTGGTAAATTTGCAATAACAATTCCTGCCAATACAGCACATTTAGTGGAGATAAACAGTTTCATGATTCATGCCACTGGAGAGGGGTTAAAAGCATTGAGCCAAGAAGTTCTTGACACTATAGAGGAACTGGTGGATGTTGTGGATATGACACCACTGAAGACATCACATAGTGAATTGTGTACATTAGTATTTACCTGGCCTGAAAGGATTAAGTATTTCTTCGATAGAAGCATTGTTGTAAGTATTTGCTACTGTTTTTCAGTAGTTGATATTAAACTAGGTTCTTGTAAATTGCAAGAAGTTTCATATGTTTACCTCATTAGTAGAGCCACATATTTGTGGTGAATAAAAGATCAAGATTTCAGTACAAAAAATGGGCATAATTTGGGACCAAGAGCGGTATGTAAAATGACATATCGGTGCTAACATGGTGAATGAAATTCTAAATTTGATTTAAAATCTTATATTTATTACACAAAATTAACACTTCACTTCTAATAACATATGTATGTAGTTATCAGAGTATTAAGTTTATTCCTGTGTAAAAGAGTCAATTTTTCCTTCTGAAATATTTACAGCGGAATTTATCAATTTTCCATGATTTGCATAACTCGCAGGATAATTCACACATCAGAAGTTGTCGCATTGGTAAATATACCCTAAATTTCATGTTTCGCATTCTGCAGTTTATTTCGCATAATTTTGTAACAAAACACGGTAGCAAAATGCACCTCACACCTCTCAAAAACATGAAAAATTAACATTACAATGTGTTATTTCACATTCCATTTTTTCGTCAAAAACTAAATATGCATGCCGCTACTCATAAGGCAAACTCTGTATGCAAATTCTTCACCTTCATCTAACAATCTTGGCTCAGTTGCAGGGTCATAGTTTTGAGTCCCAGGTAAGGCATGGACGTTTCAAGATGTTTTCTTTTCTCATCTATTTTTATCAGTTCATCATTCATACTCATTGTTGCAAATAATCCAGTGAGGTAGAAAATAACCAAAATTTGGACACAAAATACAACATTACTGAGGCAAAGGCTGCAGACTTTTATCATATTATCTTTATTAAATTTGATATAATATTACAGTACCTAACAAATATAAATTATTATTAATAATAGGGATGGGCCGATATGAAATTTTGGCAAATACCGATAAAGTACCGATATAAAATTTACCAATACCGATAACCGATATTCTACCGATCCAATAAGAAATTAGAAATGGTCCTTGAAGAACCTGAAGGTTCATTGACCTCCTTAATAAATGTGTGTTTCAAGGTGACTGCAGTGAAAAAGAAATTGCATATTTATACATTTACTTTTTTAGAAAGTAGGGCATAGAGATTATCCATAAAAATTACAACAAAATGGCAGAATTTTGCACTAAATTATCAGATATTTAACGATGTATCGGTACGGTAAAATAATCGGTAATTTTACCGATACACGGATATGCCTATATTGGCCGATACCGATATAGTGCCAATTAATCGGTCCCATCGCTAATTAATAATAATATCTTCCAGTAGTGAAATGCTCTTAAAATTTTCTCAGCCTATGTACCATTTCAAACCATCATAAAAATCTCTTGCTCAGTGTACTGATGTGCTATAAAACTGAAGGGTATTACATGACCCTTCTTATGCTACCCCCCCTCCCAAAATCAGGAGATTGCACTTTTGTTAATAACACTATTAAGCCTTGTTTCCATGCTTAATAAAACACTCAAAATCCTGACCAATGCAGAGTTTCAAATTCGAAGTTGGTTCAGTGTCTGAAGAAGGCTTTCCTATAAGATTGAAATGTCACTTTATAGTGTGTTTATTTAACAATAAATTCTGCCTTGGTCAGCATTTTGAATTTTTTTTATTAATGCACTTTTGTAATTTTTGTTTTGTCCATTGTAATAAAGGATCGCGATTTGGTATGAGGTCACATTTCAATTCTTTAGATCCATTGTAAAGCTATCTACGTATGCATTCAAATGGACCTGAAACAAACTTTTGCCCTTATTGTTATTAAAAATGCTTATTTGGTAGTTGAGTTATGTCAGTAAGATTCATAAATAGTTGGTTAATCAATCACATAACACATGTTTACTCCAATTTAGAAACTACAACAGTTTGTGTTATATTTGTATTTGTTTTCTGTTCTTTACAGTGATTTTGTAACACTTTTGGCTAATCAGTACAATGAGGATGATGATGATTATATGAAATTGATATCCATGGTTATAAAGGATCTTAAGCCAACCAGACCTTAAGTGCATAACGAAGCAATTAGTTTGTATATTTTATTTGGAAGTGCAAATAAATAAACATTTTATATTAAATGATCATGGCAATGCAGCTTTATTATAAGTTATAATACTTTTTTTGGATTGTAATAAAGTATTACTTTTACTTAATCACAGTTTGAAATTACATTCTAGGAAATCAGTTGGATCTCCCCTCATGGCATAGTTGCAATGCAATCCTTGTAATCAAGGGTCCTAGAATCGATCCCTAGTATAGGCACAGTGGTTTGTCTGATCCCATTTTGAACTGTAGGTCCAGTTTCTATTAGTCTATCCAAGCATAATGTGGACTTAAATCAAACTTTTGAACATTTAGATACAAGTGTGTATACTCTAAAATTTATAAAATATTTAAAATCATACACAAATGATACATGCCAAGAAAAAAGAATATATGTAATAATTAATGAGAATATAACAGTTAATGGTAATATAATCCATTATAATTAAATCTTGCAATTTATTTTTATTTGTAACTATTTTACTATTTTTTACATTGTTTTCATTTCAGCTCTATGAGTATTTCAATGCACTTTTTGCACAACAACTGTCAGACAGAATAGCGAAATTACAAAAGGATATTGAAGAGTGTTTTGAGTTACTGGATGTTATTTCAGGCATGTGTGAGTTGGAACATATAGATGAATACATCCAGGTGCGCATCATTTTCTAGATTTTTTTGCTGCGGGTTACATTTATATGTACTTTCTAATGCGAATCAGTGTACATTGGAATTATTTCTCCTGTAGTTTACAACTGTTACAAGCATAAAAGCACAATTTTTGTGAAGTTTCGGAAATCACAAGAAAACTTTTTATGCTTGTAACAGTTGTAAACTACAGGAGAAATAATTCTACAATGAAAGCAATGCATACATACAAGAAAAATTATAAAGTGTGGGCAAGTAGTATCTAGGCATTGAAAATTGCTGTAGTTTTTGTAATATTTAAGCAATCTGAATGAAACTTTGTGTACATATACATTATGGAATAGGTTTACATATGTGCATACGAATTTCACAATACAATGATGTTTTTTTTATCTTTTCAGTAAGATGACAAATCACTTGACTGTTCAGGAGTGAATGCAGATTGCAGCACGCTACAAGTCATGGAATTCAGTGATTGCTGTGCAATCGAACCTGTGATCATATGACAGTTCTTGTCTCTGACCAGATAGTTGCATTTCTACCCTTCACTGTACATCACGACCTCTGAACAGCAATCACTGAATTCCACTCCTCGTAGCTTGCCGCAATCTGTGCTCCCTCCTAGACAGACAAATACTTCAACTGCAAGTTTAATCCTGATTAGCCTATCTGTGCATGAAGTATGTAGACTTAAAACAAAAACTAGAAACGTTGATGTGGTGCATATTTTAAATAAGTTGTTTTGTAAAGGTGTCCATGAAGTACGGATAGAGAGAGAGGGAGAGATAGAGTAATATTCCACACATTACTTGAGTATACATTGCCTCTTATGCATTCTGCATTTGCGTAGATATTCTGTATTCTAAATGTACAGTAGGGATGGAACAGGCTCATAGGTATTAGTATTTGTATAGACCGACATTGCAGTTTTAATTTATGTTTGTATCAGTAAAACTGCTGATAATTTTAATATAAATAACATGTAACTGAGTGCATAGTTCTACATTTTTATATTTTTTCTTATGAATAATGGTATTATTCATGAACCCTGATTTTGTAAGCTAAATTTCTAGACACTGTTAATTTTTCTAAGGTACAACATGTTGCAGCAATTTGATTACATATATTAATCAAGGAATGAATAAACTGCAGTGGAATTATTCCTAAACTAATACGCATGATTAATCTGTTTTTTAATTGTAATAAATATCACCGAACTAGATCCAGAAGAATGTATAGTCAAAACGTACTTACTTATGTGATTTTTTTCCTAAACATTAGCATTTTAGTTTTGATTCTGGAGCCTACCTCAAAGATTTATCCCAGTAGCTAAAAATATTAAAAATATACTGTAAAGAGTGGGCTAGAGAGGTAAAATATTTACTGAAGGTTATACTGTGTTCTGCCACTCCCTCTGCCCATATAATAACACCTTTGTTGAGCATCTTTTAAGATGTTTTAACTACCTGAAATAAACTCCTGAGAAGTGTTTCTGAAACTAAACTAAAATGTTTCAGAGTAAGAACCATAACCACATGTAAGTACTCTGTGACTAGATGTTTTTGCTGGTGAAACAGTGACTGAACATCTAATAAAGTACAGCGTGTCTACGCTAGAGGGATCGAGAAATAAATGCTCGCCATTTAAAACCAGATAAGGATATTGCTGTATTTTTCATATGACAGGAAAGGGAAACTCTCCGAGATTGTGCAACACTGTTTTCAGACAGCTACACGGTCGCGCATGCGCGTCAATAGCTTTTGTCTCGAAAGGAAGCCAGGCGCCATTCTGTAGTCGATCGCGCAGTGGAAAACATGTGGACACCGCAACAAGAAAGTTCAGTGCGTGTTATGGCTAGCAGAAGAGAAATCTGTTACTCGGGTTCAACGCCGTGTTCGTCGTACGTGGAATGTGGAACTGAGGGGCCGCATCACAAATGCAGTAGCGCTTGTGACTCCCCAAATGCTAGAGAACACTTGGCGGGAAGTTGAATACCGTTTAGATGTGTGCAGAGCCACCAAAGGTGCACATATCGAGTTGCATTGAACATCATCTGAAACTCTGTGAGTTTTGTATCAAGTAAAAGTAAAAGTTTATGTTACCAATACATTCTGTTCACTAGAAATTATCACTTATTTCTCGATTCCTCTAGCATGGACACCCTGTATAATGTTTAGAATAGCTAAATTTAGATTTTGTTAGTAATATTTTTATCACAGAGTAAAGAAACGTCTCTTAATGTCTACAGGAAGTAAGGATTTTTGTCCAAAGAATTCGCTACTTTGAAAGGGAGATAGCATGGATTAATAAGGAGGAGGAACTTTTCAAAATGTCTCTGTCTATTTATCCAGAATTTGACGACTTTAAGGTGAGTAAATGGACATTTTAATTTTAGAAAGAAACATTTTTTTTTTGGACTTGTTAAATATTGGAATATGCATAAGGAATATAAAGTATCAGTTCAGTTGCATGATATCAGACTAGGCAGTGCTATTTTTCTGGTGGTACACATCTGTATGCAATCCTGACATATTTACTTATTTATAGGTGAGAATTACATCTAATAATAGTTCATGTTGAAGGCAGAAATTTAGATCAATGTGTTCAAGTGCGTGTTCATAAATAATATACTGTAATGGTTTTTCTAATAACTTAAATGATTAACTTCACGTGATTATCACATTGTCATGTAGCTAAGTAACCTGTAAAAGTAGATCACATCTCCAAACTTGTATTACGAGACATGTTCAGAAAGTTGTATCCGTAGTAGTATCCAGCGGAAGTGTGTGATGAATGTATACATAAACTTGTTTCCCAGTACGATAAGTGTCTCATGGCCATGGGTGCTTATGTGGTAAAACAGCTCAAGGTATAGGTGGCCTGACCATTAAGTTTGCAAACTTGCCATCATTAGCATTCTGTGTTAACACTGCATAAACAGCTCGGTAAAGTTTCATATCCTTGGTATATCAGTGTCTCAGAGCTGTGTTCATGTTGACATGTGGCGGTTTCATGCTGAGTGGCATTCATTTTTGTTCTGCATTTTTTTGTGCTGTCAGGAGAATGTCTGAGTTTGAATAAGAGCAACAAACAAACATTAAATTTCTTGTTAAACGTGGCAAGAGTGGAAGTGAAATCAGGGACACGTTAGTCCAAGTTTATGGGGATAATGCCATGAGAAAACTGCAGTGTACAAATGAATTAAACTTTTTTTTTTGAGGGAAGAGAAAATGTCACTGATGAAGAGAGGTTAGGATGACCACGGCACTGTTTGTGAGGGGAATTTTTAGCCAGTAAACAAATAACTGTATTGGAATACCTTTCCTACTCACCTGATTTGGCCTCCAATGACTTTTTCTTACCCAAAGTAAAAGGGAATATTGAAAGGAACACAATTTGGTTACCACATCAAGGGTAATATGACAATGGCTCTAATTTCCAGAAAAGAAAATCCAAAATTTCTTTGAAGGGTGCAGTGGCGCAGGAACGTTTTTCATTTGAGGGGGTACAAATTCAGCCTCCCATATATATAAACAAACATACTACTGCACCTAGAAATACATTTCGGGGGTCCAACCAAGTGTTCCAATAATAATAATAATAATAATAATAATAATAATAATAATAATAATAATAATAATTATAATAATTATATTTAATTAAATTAAAATATTAATTAAATATGTAAATTATCTAGCTTACGTGTAGTTAAGATCGCCAAGATTTGCATAAATCAACTGCCCTGGCAAGGAATTTCATGTCAAATAGGAAAATTATTGAATATTTATTGAATAACAACAAGGAGTTAGATCCAACTAATGAAAAGTAAAGTATCTGATTAATATTTTATGGATATTATTATTAGTTGTGTGCATAAATCTTTTGGAACCCTTCAAAGCCAAATTCCTTGCCTTCCAATAAGTTCAGGGAATATAACCATCGATTATATAACAAATGCTAAACAATTATATACTGCTGGACAAAAAAAACCGGACACTTGCATTTTTTGTGATAACGCATACATTCTGATTCGAAGGCTAACTAAATTATTGGAAATATATTCAACAGAAAACAAACTTTGAGGATGTTCTACATACATTAATAAGTTAAATTAGAACAAAAACGAAAGTTACAGAAAACTACCAAACTGAGAGCGTAATTCATAAGTAATTGCAATTCAGATGTCAAATATTAAAGTGTTCGGTTTTCTTTGTCCAGCAGTATATTTTGATTATTTACTTTTACTTCTTGGTAAGTCTTTCGGGGCAATGTCCGGACCCCCTCCTAAATACGTCCTTGATACTTAGGTATAATGTGAAGGCATGGGAAATATTCTATTTTAGAACAGCACACACGAATGTCCTGTTATTTAATGTAAAATTTACATAACTATTTTTTTTGTGTGTTTCTTAGAATTTATGTTTTTTAAACAGATTTTAAAACCAGATAACAATTCTGAAACATATAACGCTCTGGACTTCGTTCTGGGCTTATTTGAATTTAACGGAACGGAAAATCAGGAGTTTGAAATGTGAAAATTGCGAACAAAGATACATCTATTCATTTTAATGCAGGTTGAGATTAAAAGGGGCAAGGAGGATCTTGAGCCACCCCAACCAGGAATAATTACCTCCCACCCACTGGATATAGAAACCACATTATTGAATATACCATACTTATATAGAGTTCCACTTCAGTTCAGTTCATTCTAATTTTAAATTCCCATAGCTACGCATAAAAATATCTTTAAACAATTTATGGCAGATGTGTACCACATCCAATGTCTTTTAGAAGCCATGTATTTGGTATTTACTCAGACATCTGTAGGGCGTTGTATTAAAAAAGAAGAAAACACTGAGTTGAGATGGTTCCCGATCAACTCGTAAGAAGTCTAACTTTGAAATATTTGTGAAACATTTGATAAAGCATTTATTTGTTATATAATTAAAAAAAGAAGGTAAAGTGCTCCCCTGTGCTTAGCACCATGCCATGAAGGCGTATAGGGGGTGTGGGGGTAACGCCCCACACTTTCTTGATCCGGTCGAGAATGGGGGTTCATGTGATCAGCATCACGCCCCTGACCACCTTTACCCCCCAGGGTTTCCCCCAGGTACCCATGTTATTCGACGCTGGGTGGGCGCCTAATGACACTCTTCAAGCACTGAAAGTACTATCATTAGTCATTGCATATACAAAACCGAAATCATTCAGATGTCAGAGGAAGCAAGGAAAGACATACGCTCAAAAGTTGTTTTTTTTTCGTTTCAATCTTTGGTGAACAATATGAAGAGCCGCCCAAGGTTTCTTTTCGTATGCAGTGGTATTAAATGTAGATACATGCGTGTGTTTTAGGGTGTCATGTCAATTTCTCGTTTATGTGAAAAAGTAAACTTTAATGTAAGCAAAAGCATGTGTGCGTCACAGTTAAAGATTTTCACATCTAGAAAGAAAATCCAAAACACATTCCGACCTCGCCGGCCTCCGTGGCGGAAGGAAAACATAGCACTTTGAAAAGTGCGGGATCTACAATCCGCAAAACCCTGCAGTGCGGGGAGGGGGGGGGGGGGCACGGAGACAACTAAGCATTTATGGGGCCCTAAGCCATTGACATGGTATAGGGTTCGTATATGCGTATGTAAAAAGTACATAAAAAATAAACTCATTTAATCAGGTGTACAGAAATGAATACATTATATACATGTAAAGGTAAAGTTCCCTGTGTTGTGCATCTCTGTAGCACCGTCACAAGGCATGGGGTAGGGCTCCACATTGTTTCGTTGTCAGCCATCTTGGAGGTGATGTGGTCAGCACCATGCTGCGGCCGCGTTTATCCCCTGGGTACCATTTGATTTAAGGCTGGGTGGGCCCTAGAGCCGCTTTATGCTGGGACAAAGCCGTAAAAATTCCGATCTTAAGACACCCACCCGGGTTTCCCGTGTGTCAGACAGAATCAAATGAGGCTAGAATTTCACTAGCAATGCAGAGGTGAAGATTTCTTCAAACTATCTTTAATGAGGAACAACTTACGACTGCATGATTGTAACAAATGTATCATTTTCCAGGTGTGAGAAAACAGTGTCTAATACTCGTATATACACCACATCACCTCCCTTTCCATTTTTTTAAAAAATTTGTTGAATTCAATATGGTGGGTGTCTACTTGGAACACACCAATGTGGTTTCCCCCAAGCTAGTGGTTCTCAACCTTTTTCTGTCTGGGACCCACCTTGAAGGATATTACACTTCATGTGGCCCACAAGCATGGCCGCCGGCAGAATTACTTGTAGGGTTGTGTACCGACTATATAATCATATTGTTTCCTAACATCGAGTACTTTAAGAAGCCCTCTTTTACGCTTGCTTATAGAAATTACATATACTACATTCTAGAAAAGTAAGTATGTAATTCAAAAGACTAACCGTGAAAAAATTCCAGTGAATTCTTAAAACCGCCGCAATCCATTTGTTCATAGGCGGTTAGCTTTGTAATCTAAGCAATCTGGAAAGCACGATAGCATGTGAAATGACTACAGGTGACACCTCTCGGCAATCGCATATATATATATAGAGACACACACATAGCGTATGTGTGTGTGTGTAAAGGTAGATAGGTAGAGGGGACCCCTTTGGCAATATTTTGCGGGGGGCCGGCCTAAGATTTGTAGATCCCGCACTGGCTTTGACGCCAGAGGTCCCAGGTTGGGCATGTGAGTGTTCATCAATTTCATGATATCATCACCCATCCTCATCTTTACGATTAGCCAAAAGTGGCAGAAATGCGAAGTAAAATAAACCAAATAAATCAATCAAACATTCCCATCTCACTCAAAGACCTTATGAATTCAATCAAAAATCTACCAATAGAACCTGCAGTGAGTCTCATTTATATCGTGAATTCATCTGACTAATGTAATTTTCTTACAGATTGACTTTAGGGTTTAACTTAAAATGGCGTTGTATGTGTTGCATTCGATAACAAAATTAGATTTTAAGCAATTAATGTCCAATTATAAGTATACCTAATACATAGTAAAAATAATTCCCCCCTCCTCTGATAATATCGCAAATTGCACCCTGTTTAAATGTCTAGGAAAAATTTCATTTCACCTAGGAATGATATCGCGATGCGATGAGTCGAGAATTGTCACAGCCTCATCTCGTCTCCTGCGTGGCGAGGTCTGTTTCGTTCTTGTTTGTGTTTATTTTTGTTTCGGTTTTCACTCAGAAGTTATTAAAACTTATTCTAGATTCACTTCATGCTCAGATAGGCTAATCGGGACTCAATTTTCAAAATATCTTAATATATAGGTTTAAGTATAGTTTTCCGAACACCCCCTTACAAAGTTATGAAAAATATGGGTGAGGTACAGCAGTACATTGTACCCCCAAGTTGGTCTGTAGTGTCTCGTCTCGTTCGTGTAAATATTTCGTTTTGGAAAATTCCATTTCAAATATTCAAAAGGAAATGGGATCAGTCATATACTCTTCTGATGAAGATTTGTATCTTATCTTCGAATCGATGCGACCATTTCTTTAGAAAAGTGTACCTCCCCCCTCCCTTACGCAAAGGAGCATTCGTCTGCAGCGTGATTTTCTGAGAGCAAATCTGATTCCATCGTTCCACACACACTTTAAACAATTTTCATCTCCTTAAAGAGTTTCCAAGAACTTAGGTCAATGAACTAACTAGTAGCAACCACAATGTAGTAGAATAAGTTTAGAATGGTTTGAATTTCTGTGGTAAGGAAGACAATGTTTATAAGTTATAAACAATATACACTTTTTATTGGGTGAACTGAAAATAGGTTATTTTAACAGTAGCACCTTGCGTCTGCTGTCAAATTACCAAGGGGGGGTACAGGGGGTACAACTCGATTTACGGATTTAAGGGGTACAGTACCCCCCTTCAAAAATTTAGAGGGGTACAATGTACCCCTGTACCCCCCATTCCTGCGCCACTGGAAGGGTGGACTAGATGCTAGCTTCGGTGCATAACTTCACAAGGAAAGTACTTTGAAGGTACTTTGTAGTTATATTCAGCAATGAGGTATCAGCCCTAGGATATGCTTGCAAAGTTAATTGTCAAACCTTGTATACTTTCATAGTGAAAAGGTTTTGTTCAACTAACTTCTTCCACTCTTTTTTAATTACAAAATTGGTATTACTTTCTGGATGTGCCTCATATATGGCACTGAGCACTTACAAGGAAATAAAATGATTACTTGTTTTATGAAAATGTCAATGATGTCTCATTGATTTAACCTATCTTTATTGCAGATGGCTGTTAAACCAATAATTGAGATGGTATACCTTTTATATTTCTGGGCTCGTATGTACAAACTATGGATGCATGGTGATTTCAAAGCTTTGGTGTATGAAACTATTGAGACTCTTCTGGATGACATGATGAAGTATGTATTACTATTTTAACATTTCAAAATACCACAAAATGTGTAATTATGCGTATTAGAAACTTACATCTTTATAATGAAATGTAAAGTTTAAGTGTATTAAAATCTTTGTGAGAGTATAATATTTTAAAATATGCAAAATTTGCAGATACAGAAAATACTTGTAGATGCTGTATTCTTTTGGCAATATTTGCCTAATTTCAGTAAAATTATGCATGGTAGTGAAAGATTTGACAAAATTTGATAGTTTGTACACTTAAAACTTAAATTCACAAATTTATAATTTCACATAGAATAACCATTAAATCACTAAATCCATTTCCCCACATCTTGTTGCTATAATAATGAAAATGTTACATTTTAGATAATTTCTGGGATATAAAGACTCTGCAAGAGTGTCACTGGCATTATTGCAGCCCCCATGATTGATTAAATTCCAACAGATAGTTTCCGACATTGATACCAGTGGTGTTGGATCAGTCCTAATAATAATAAAAAAATAATATGAATTGTTTCTCTTGAAAAATAAGGAGATCTCATATAAAATTTGATATATTTAATGCACAACTCTTTTTGGCAACTTCTCTAATTACAAGTAAATGATGTTGATGATTTACAACATTCTACCTTTTCACCACCTGGATCTATGACTTTTTCCTCGTTTGTAATGTTATCCATCAACTTGTTGGTAAATCTCTCTTCATATCCATCTCAAAACCACCAGTCTTTCCTTATATTTCTATCCTGTAAGGTACATATATCTACACCATGCAGAACACTGTGCTAGTATCATTTAAAGATGTTTTTACTGTCACTGTAGTGCTGAATGTTTTATGTTTCCCTTTTATATCTGAACTTGTCACGTCTGCATCAGCCTTTTTAAATGCTGCATTTCCAATGAAAGCACCAAATCTATGATTATTGCAAGTCATGCTCACAAGCAGTAAAGTCACCCTCGGCAGTCATCTGATATTGGTTCAAGAATAAAGCAGTACCAAGTCACTTGCATCTATACAAAATCACTTGGACTTTTTGTGTGCCTGAGTGCATAAATGAAAGTGTATTTGATTTGTAGGAGTAGAATACTTCCATTCCCCCCCTCACCTGTTGAATATGTAATTCTGCTCAATGTGTCCAGCATCATTTATGTGCTGTCATTCTATTTGAGTACATTGTCAAAAATGCTCAGGCATCTTTGTACTAGGCTTTCGTTTCTCCAATGCTTGCAACGTGGGCATATATTTCTGAGGTATTTATTTTGAAATCCTGGAAAAACTAGAAAAATGAAGGTGATTCACTGTTTATATATACACAGGGTGGAACCTGGATTTGAAGTTTTTCAGGGAAATGAAAAACTTAATATACGGGAATATGCAAAATCCAGGAATATTTTATAGCATTTTGTTCCATTGTGACCACGAATGTATAATGTGGGAAAAGTAAAATCTGCAAATATAAAAATCAGGATCGACCTGTGTATGTATGTGTGTGTGTGTGTGTACAATTTTTTCAGTCTTTTTTTAAAAAAAGATAACCGGGATTTTTCCACCTATTCAAGGGGCTCCAGCACCCACCCAGCATTGTATAAAGGGGGTATCTGGAGGAAACTTCAGGGGGTAAAGGCAGCCAGGGGCATGGTGCTGATCACATCACCCCCACCTTCGGCCGTGATCAAGAAAGTGTGGGCCCTAACTCCACACCTCCTATACGCCTTACTGGCGTGGTGCAAAAGCACAGGGGAGCACTTTACTTTTACTTTACTTTTCTTAAAATTAATTTTCCACTTATTAATAAAAATTCAAAGCATTAAATCTTATCAATACATTATAGTGTACTGTTCACTAACCATACTTATGTATCTCCTGTTCCTTTTCTCTTTCTCATGAGATATTTCATAGAAAAAGTTTCATAATTTTTTTTTTGTTAATATATTTTCAAGACTGTTGAATAAACTTGCGACATATGTTTGAATTCTAAATAGGTTATAAGCCAACCTTAAAAATTTTCCAAATTTCTTGAAGGTCGAGAAAGGAAAGCTGTTACATTAATAGTTTTATCCTGATGACACACTGTGTGAAGTTAGTTTTTTTTTTTATTTAACTGAATGCAAAATCATTGCAGAGTAGTCTGAAAATTCATTTTAAAATAAACCTGAAAAAGTGTTGTTGTTTTTTCTGAACAAGTGGCAGCCATGTGAGACTTTTGAAATTCTTACAGGGAGGTTATGAGGATGGTGAAAGAATTTGTAGACCTCATTTTAAAAGAGAAAATACCACAACTTGTAAGTAGGATACCTGGAGCTACAGATGATCCTGATCCCAAAGCATTGTCTCCTCCAGTAAGAATGTGTCGTGCAGCATTGGCACAGATAAGGGAGTTTAGGGTAAGTGCAAAGATATAAACTAGTTATTTCTCTTTTACTGTTGGAATAATGTCTTGATAGAAGAATAACCTCTGTAGGGAACGTTCAAAGAATTGGAGATTTAATACATTTTGTGTAGTCTAATGAAGTGTAGTGTAGTGTAGTGTTCCTTCAACATGATGATCATGTTGATAACATAACATAACTTACTTTATAAAATTATTTTTATGTGCCATCCTTTTATTCCTTGATGTAACATGAATTTGTACATCCATGTTGGCCTCCGTGCCATGGAAGATTGCACAATTTCCTGTGAAAACAGAGATTGTCATAATTAATGTAAAGAAGTAAAAAAGCATCGTAAAAGAATCAACTCCACATGTTAGTTACCATTACCATAACCAGAACCGAGCCGATCAGTACCTCAATAGCAGGTTAGAGCTTACAAACCTTGGTACATTTAATCTCTCAATATGAAAAAAACACAGGATCTCTCAAGTAACACATTTATTCAATATTTTCAAAATTTATAGTATTTACAATCATGAGCTTCCTCCTGATGCACCAGTATCACACGATTACATTGAGTGGGCTAATATATTATTTAGATCTAGATGTAGGAAAGCGGGAATCACTCGACTCTATATCACACGAAAAGGTTTAAGCAACACACAAAGAGCTCCAAGCAACACACAAGAATTGAGGAAGCTTTCCAACCACTGCACATACTACAGACTTGTTTTTGTCTACCATGTGCCTCATTGACCACATGGATTTTCAGGACACACTGTTTCTCACACCCTCACACTCCAAGCAACACAAAAGAACTGGTGAAGCTTTCCAGCCACTGCACAGACTACAAACTTCCTCTTTTGAAGTCCTGTGACTGCTGGGAGAGCTCTAATTGGTTGGTGTGACCAGCAGTAATCGCGGTTAACCTGCCCATGTTGTTGTTGTATGTCCGCTATCTTGGAATAATCCCAGAATGGCCGAATTTCTTTACTTTTAGTGTAAGAATTTTGTGATTTTATATTTTTTGCTTTTAATGAATCTGATTGCCTGGAATGATTTTCAACAAGTTTTTGGGTCTGTAACCTGGTAAGTCAGTGCCTATTTAACAAAATTTTGAAATTGCTTCACCTTGTGCTTGGAACAATGGTTTACCCATAAAAAGGAATATGCAAATTTGGAGGTAATTGTATTTTGTTTCCCCTCTTTATATATGCATATATATATATGGGGACTGGAGTAAAATTTGTACATAATAAATTTAATTTGTCCTAGTTTAATTTGTTGAGGATTAAACTGCCTAAAGAAAATCAAGAATTGTAAATTCATGTTTTGTACAGCCTGCTCTAAGGTTGGTTGTAACAACCTGACATCAAGAAACTGTATCAGGCTATGCAGGCACATCCTTCTCACTAGAAACTCTAAGGATTTACAATAAAAACTCCAAAATTGTGCTTGACAGTTCGTTTACAAACTTATTTTTGTTCTTTACTTTTTTCAATAACTCTGGAAGAGATATATGAAAATTAAAGTTTTTTATATACTTCTTAGCATACATGTGTTTTACATTTTCATTTTTGTAACTAATTATAAAGATTGTAAAAGTAGGAACACCCAATAAAATAATAAAACTTAGGATTCTAATGTTTATTTGTTTACCATCTCTCCACATACAACCCAAATGTCATTTTGCTCTATTGCTGACACACACCTCCAACATATAAAAAATGCCCCACCGATCAGGCAGCCAAAAAAAGTTCCCAAGATGCACTATGGTGGGGGTACATTAGACATTTAGTTACAACTAAAGGGTACAATGAGAAAAAAGTTTTAGGACCACTGTTTTCGTTCATTTAAATTAATACAGGATTTGTTTTAGTTACTAAATCATCCGTTTCCTTATTGTAGAAACTGTTTGTGTTTCTGTACCTAATAAAACAATGTTCAATGTATACCATGTAACACATCTTTCACATTAACCTCTCTAAACCCCACCCACCCCACTAACCTCTCTAAACCTCGGAAACTTTGTATCTAACAGATTGACATTCCTAGTACACTGTATAATTATTGTGTGTTTTGCCAGGATTAACACTGTATAATTATTATGTGTTTTTCCAGGATTATCTTCCAATAATATCCATACTTTGCAATCCTCATCTGAAAAAAAGACACTGGAAAGAAATGTGCCAAGCAGCAAGGCGTGATATAACACCTAACTTAGGAACAACATTGAAGAAAGTTCTTAATATGGGTTTGGAGCCATTTATGGATGCGTAAGTAATTTGTGCTATCAAAAAACTATTACATTTAGTGCTATAGCAGTGATTAGTTTTACCATCAACATATATTCATCATTGTACTCATTGTCTACATTTAATTTATGTGGAAAATACTCAATACTAGTAATGTGATGAAACCGATCAGCAATGTGTTAATATCAGCTAAATATGGCATATCACAATTAATATTGGCATTGGTAAAAATCTGATATTTAATCCGTTACTATTACTAGACATCTTACATTCGAAAGTTTTATACTTTGTATCATAATTTTGTAAGAATTATTGCAAATTATGTTACAGTGAAGTAAATCTGTGATGCATCTGTCATCAAGATAGTAACACATCTATTTCTGTTTATTTTATATTAATCATGTGTATTTTGATCTATCATGAATGTTTCTCTCTTTATTTGAAGCTATTTATAGCTATTTATTTGCTTATTTTTGTTATTTAGATTTGAAACTGTCAGTGCTGGAGCAACAAAAGAGTATCTGCTGGAGGCTTCACTGAAACAAATGAAAAGTGAATGGGCAGACATACGATTTAATACTAAACCTTACAAGTAAGTGATTTTTGTAATCATATCACATAATCACTTGATGTAATGATGTGTACAAGACCACACCTCTATATCATAAGCACAAAGTTGCATATACAAACGTAGTTTATACACAGATCAGAATTATATACACCATACGTATAAAAAAGGTGATATTTCAAGTAACATGTTGTCAACATATTGAAAACAACTGGCATAAAGACAGAACCTTTATTTTGTTAGAATTCCTAGTTTTCATATCAACTTTGATGCTTCTTCAGGGACTGACCTCCGTGGCAGTGATTAGCACAGCATGCTACAACACCTCGAATCCCAGCCTGGGCTTGGGTGTTTTTTGTGAGTATCCCTTCATCAATTTTATCATATCATTGCTCATCCTCATCTTCATGATTAGCCAAAAGTGACAGTGACAAAAAAGAAATAAAACCAAATCGTATCTATTTCAGGGATGGGAGATAACTACCATCCCTGAATACTGCAAGTACAGTAGAACGTCGAGTATATATTTTACAGGGGACTGTACCTGTAGAACTTACAGTACAGGAAATGTATAATCGAGGAGAATTTTTTTATATTTTGCTTTATTGGGACCAGGAAAATCGAATGTTGAGTGGGGAAATGTAAAATACAGGAATGTAAAATGTGTGTTCCACTGTACTTTTCTTCTTCCTACCCTGAAGAAGTTGATCTGAAAATTAGGATTGCTAGCAAAACAGTGTGCATGTTGTTTTTAATACACCACATGCAGAAAAGCTTATCATTGGTTAATATACCATATAGTTACCTATCATCCCACATTGATGTAGAATGGGCGTGGATCTTGGAATCCACTTCTCTGTAAAAGCATGATGTCTGCCAATGGTACACCTAGTGGATGCAGAGCGAACCAATCATAGAATACACTCTTAGCTGCTGGCTGCTTCTCTACATCCTTGCATATTTATACTTGTATCTGGAACCCTCTCAACATTCCCTGATAATGAGAACAATGTATGCACTCGAAAGGTTGGAAATAAATGCCAACTTGACATGACTGGTAACCTGAGAAAATGTCTGCTTGAGTCAGTGAATTTGTTTTGTCAAAACGAGTGGTAATATTAACGAGTCACTTTGGAATGAACCATTGAATAGTAATGTTTCACACTGTGCAGATATACTGCAATTGTCTGGTCTTTAAAAGGTTACATTTTTTTTCTTTAACCTGTGATACCTGTTCTGTCTTGTTCTCAATAGAGCGCTTGTCCTCTGTGATGTGATGGTTGAAAATAGCCAAACACTGACACACAATTTTAATTTAAATAAGTAATTGATCCTAGATTTCTATTTCCACATTATGTACTTGGCATCCTGGTCAGAAAATGCCAGTTCTTAGATTTTCCATTTCCTGCTTCAGGGCCCTGTTGCACCCAAACTGATAAGGATCAAAAGCACATAAATGTACATAATGTTTTAAGAAACTGTAAGAAATGCTTAACACAATTTCAAAACTTCAAAATGGTAAAATTTATGATTGTTTGAATATTGCAGGGACTTTGGTGTTGAAATTATAGGATCCTTGGAGGAAATGCAAGCAATGCTAGATGACCACTTGTTGAAGTGTGCTTCAATGAGAGGTTCTCCTTTCATCTCGCCATTTGCTGGTAAGTTATAGTGTTATGTAGTGGAATACTCACCTACTAATATTAATCAGTATTTTGAACAACTTTTAAATCTTACAATTTTTAAGCTTTGGTATTGGTATCAGTGGTGGTTCCTAAGAGTATTGACATGAGTATGCATATTTGTTGAAAGTAGTATCGGCGCAGTCCTAGTTATAACATCACAAAGCAGCCTAATATGGTGTTCATGCTGTAACGTTACAGAGGTAAGTACATTCACAAATATCTACATACAGTCAACTCTCGATTCAACGACCTTTCACAGTTCCCGGGAAAAGGGTCGTTATTTCGAAGGGGTCGTTATAGGAATTTGCACCAATTTTCAGCTTAAAGGGAGCTCAAACGGACACAAAGATGCCTAGGAGATGGTAACACCATTTATCCTGGTAGTTATACAACCTGTTATGCACAGGATGCGTGTTGTGAGAAGGAAAATAGAACGTGAAAAAGTTTTCACAAAAGAGAATTTAAAATAATGTTACTTTGTTTCAATTGTGCACAGTCGTTGCTTTTCCACGAAATTCTTACAATTCTAGTTAATGAGAAACCCGTTTCCACTGAGACCTATGGAAAGGAAAACAATCTCTCGCTTATTGCAAGCGAAACTCGAAGAATCTTGACACCAGTCAGACTGGTGCCAGCAAAAGTCGGGAGATAATCGGGCAGAATGAATGTTGGATTTTATACGGGTTTACTGGAGCATTCATTGTCTGTTACAAGATTAACTGTTAAGATTAGATCACTCGGGAGAAACAACACAACCTCTCTAGGTACCAGACCAAAAAAAATAAAGGCAGGGCTGTAATTTTCATTCTGGTTCGGCTGTGTAAAATACATCGTAAAAAAAAAGTCACCTTTCTTTGCTTCAACCAACTTCATTCAACCCTCCTTCCCCATTCAAGGGAGCAGTCCAAACTCCTTCCTTGACTTGCATTGTAATCCAGCGTGAAAAAGGAAATGCGCAACTTGCGATCTATTTTCACCCAAAGCGTATTGTAGGACAGGTCATTAAACAACGTGGCAGTTGATAATCATTCGGGTTTGGAATTGAATTTCACTTTAAACTGTATATTTAGTCCCGATTAGCCCATCAGCATAAAATGAACTGAAAACAAGCTTTATGAAACTGCGCATTTTCACATATCAAAATGGTAGATCGTTATTTACTCTCACGTTAATGGACGATTTAATGTTGGATTTAGGAGTATTCTCGATGTCAAACACCCACCCCTCCAAACGTTTTCCCCTTGAATAATGTCTTTTTAATCAGTCTCGGCGACCATTCCTACATTGAACACACTTTTTTTTTCCTCCACATGAATGGTTCTGAAGAAAGGTAAATTAAATTTACAGTTGTGCTTATCAGAAGGTGCAGAACATGAAGTTATTTTAACTCTTGTTTTGCTTTCTGGAGATCGAATTTCGTTATCGTCAAATCAAAACAGCTTTGCGAGATTCAAAACAATAACTTTTTCCTTCGCGCTGGATGAGTCATCGCTGTTATCTGCAAGCAAGAGCTTAGCAGACGCTAGACAAAACACTGGCGCCAGCTGCATCGTAAAAACAAAGAGACCCGCTGGAAGTTCGAGCAACAGGTGGCGGAAGAGAAAAGTCCCAGCATTTTAAAGATAACGCAACTGTCGAAGACGGAACTTTTAACACCAGTGTAAAGAAGAAAGAAATGACCCTTGCTTTATGTTTTACCACGCAACAGACAATAATACGGGCAATATTTCCTATGCAGACAACAGCATTAAAAAAATATATAATAAATAAATTTAAAAAGAAAACTGAATTCTGCAATTATCAACATTGCCGTGCACACCAGTGGCGGAGAATGAGCTGGGGAAAGGGGGGGTCCCTTTTTGTTTTACTTGTTCTATGGTTTTTGTTCGTTTTCAAGAATATATCCAGAACTGGTTGCCCCATTTTAGACGTCAAAGGAAAGGAGAGGGATGGGTCCTTTTCCACCCTCGCCTGTAATCAGCCCGCATCAGCAAGAAAATCCTGGCTGAAACAATCTGCATCGCACCCCCCCCCCCTTACGTTTCCTGACAGGAAAAGAGGGAGAAGTCAGTAAGCCAACGGAACACTTTTTTAGCAGATATTACGACATCGACACAATTAGGAAAACATATGAAGTGGGAAACGGGAGTTATGATGCACGTAAGATCGAAGTAAACTTTTGTGGAAACCTGGATGACAACGCATTAAGCGGGTTGACGATCTTTAGTTCACCTATGTGGTTTTGATTATCTCTAACAGTTTCGCTTTTTTATGAAGTGTTGCAGGGAACAAAGAACACATTTTGAATGAAAGCGGTTGCCGGAAGTTGTCGGCTACAAGGCCGAGAGTTGCTCACTCACGGGAACCTGCTGAACTGGACAGATGGGCCAGACTTCCAGGCGCCACACATCTGTATTTTCGAACATTCCTGCGATCTTATCTCTCAAGGTGGTGTATTTATCGATGAGAGAGCTTGACCTGCCATACACATTGGCAAAGACTGCAAGTCCAGCAGTCATTTCGGGCTGCTCCCACCCTTCCCCGCGAGTTTTCAGCAGCTCTTAGGACAAGGAAACAAAAGGTCGATTTAAAATAACATCCAAGCACATTCGATCTCTTCTCGCGTATCCAAGAGAAAGCGTGGCAAAACAAGCCTGGCGCGTTGGGTAGCGGCCGTCGGGTGCGGGGTAACATTGGTGCGCTTGAGGGAGGGGAGGGCAGAGGTCAAGTGCTATTGGATATCACTCAAGCATGGTGTGGTGGTGTCTATTTTTAGTTCAGACCCAACTGTGAGCGGTAGAGCGCTCATGAAGGAAATGAGTGGGGAAAGGATCAACGCATTTTTCGGCCGATTTCCTTCAATTTTTCAACTTTTTTTTTTCAATTTTTTCTATCTTTTTCTAAATTTTTCACGGTTCCCGGGAAAAGGGTCGTTACTTCGAGAGGGTCGTTATACCCGGGGTCGTAGAATCGAGAGTTGACTGTACTTCTATTGAGTGATACTTTGCAGGGTTAGGAGGAGTAAGTAGGCCACTAAAATGGAATGATTCAACTTTGAGTATTACACTGTGCTCAAGCCAATACTAACCATTTTTTTTTTAAATTCCCCAAACCTTTGTTTTTCTGACCATGGTGAAATTTCTAATCAATTGTAAAATATTGTATTTGAAGGTTCTTTTTTCGAAGGTATGTTGGTGTAAATGGAACACCCTCTAATTTTTTTCATAATAAAGCTAGGTATGGATGATGTTAGTTGGCAATTAATAGAAACACTAATGAATCAACGAAAAAACAACCAAATTAGCTTAAATGGAAATACAGACAGCTCAGATGATAGATTTGTTCAAAATCTATACTGCAGAAATAAGAACAGTCCCGATGAAAGAGAATTCATAACATGGACAGTTTGGATGATTACTTTCTTGAGACTCCACATGTTACATTCACAGACAGTTTATCCAGTTAAGCCAAATATTAGAATAGTCTCAATATCTGGATGATGAATATTCAGGTACTGCATGCAAATTATCCATTACAATCAAAATGTATACCAGATAATTTAAAATCTGGACAGCCATCATGCAGAATTTGAAAAATAGAATGTACTTCCACAGGAACTATGTATGTGATCAGTGTAAAATTAAATTATTGAATCTGCTAACATTATGGAGAAGGAGATCACATTGGCTGACATTGTGACGATGCTCAAATCACAGCAGACAGAAATGAAAGAAGGTATATGTGCAGTGCAGAGTCAGATGAAAGAAAGCATTGAAGCTAGTAAAGCTCAAAGTAAGGAACTTAGAGAAATTAAGGTAGATATTTCACAGTTCTGTAAGGAATGCTTAGATAGAACGGAAAAGTTAGAAAAGAAAGTGCATTTACTGGATCAAAGGGTGAATGACGAGTTAGTTTATCTTGCTGCGGATATAAATAAAAAATTAGAGGATACAGTTAGTAATTTATCCAAACAGTTTACTTCTCAACTGGATCAATGCCTTGAGGTTTGTGCTCAGTGTAGTGTATCACCTGGTACATTAAGTAATGATCTAATTAAATTACGAAGTGAAACCAAGTATGCTCATTCAACTAAACCACAGGTTGATATCAAATCTGTCCAGTTGTACAGATCTACAAAATGGATTACGGGAAAAAAAAATATCAACTGACAATATCTTGTATGCATCAAGGCATTATTACCTCCATCCATCATACATATTTGTACTATTAGTTTCAGCAATACTTATTTTATGTAAACCACCAATAATTGCAATAATTATTTCCTTATTCAGCTGAGTTTAAAGAATGGGATGCAAAACTAAAGAGAGTGAACGAGACACTGGAGTACTGGATCAAAGTTCAAACACAGTGGATGTATTTCATTCCAATCTTTTCTTCTCCTGATATTGTAAGACAAATGCCAAAAGAGGGACAACTATTTAAGGTAAAGAATATGATTTTTAATACCAATATATTTTTTTATACAGTGCCTTCGTTTGAGTATTGCATGGTATTAAACTGTTAACTTGTATTGAGTTCTTTATTAATGTGCAACTTTAAAGATTTTTGTTATTTTATCATGATTGATTTAACATTTCTCGTTGAACTTTTCCACATTGTACATCCAAACTAGATTAGGCAATGTAGTTACATGAGTAATGACATGATAAGATATATTTTTTCATTTCTTGTATCAATGATATAACGACATAAATGAAAATTGGTCACTGTTGTACTCTTTTTTTTGTTTGTTTGTTTGCAGCAAGTTGATTTAGCCTTCAGGAGAGAGATGATTAATGTTGTAAGAGAACCACTTGCCCTCGAGAGAGCAGGAGCAACAGGAGTACTTGAAAGATTTATTGAATCCAACCAGAATCTTGAAACTATAAACCGTGGAGTTGTAGCATACTTGGAAGCGAAGAGGCTGTACTTTCCAAGGTTGCAGAATATTATTTTTGTGTACATTAATTATAATAAACTTAATTGTACAGGGTGCAGCAAAAAAAAACAAAAAAAAAACAACTTAGTCTGAACTCATTTATTTCTGAGAAGTATGCAACTGCATGACACAGTATACTTCATATCAAACAATTACATGTTCAACATGCCTGCCACCATTATCGACAACATATTCCATTCGTCTTATATCTTGGACCATGTTGGAACACTGATATCGCGTTATCTCGCCAATAACAGATTCTATGTTGGTATGAAGCTGGTCCAGGGTTCTTGGAAATTGTGAGAAGCAATCTTCTTTCAGAAGTCCTCATAGATAAGCATCACATAATGTAAGATCAGGACTACGGGGAGGGAAAGGAAAATCTGTTCCTCGTGATACGATGCCACCGGAAAAGAGTTCCTTCAACAATTCCTTGTTACCATGTCCCACATGTGCGGTTGCTCCGTCTTGTTAGAACACTTGGCGTTCAAACTGTAAACCATGAATTTCGCAAAAAAGTCTGTAAGTCAGGTTAAAAACAATTAATTTTTTGTTCCCTATACACTACTGCATTAGCTGTTCTTGTTTGCCCATAGTAGTCTTCAACAAAGTATGGCCCAATCACACCATGTCTAGAAATTGCAGCCCTCACTCAGCTTTTCTGTATGCAGCGGTCTTGCAGCATACTCGTCAGGCTTCTCCCAACCTAAGAAACACATATTCTGTGTGTTAACATGTCAACTTAGCAAAACATGAGATTCATCTGACCAACACCAATTGTCCAGATAATGTGGATCTTCATAGAGCTCAGCTAACACACGGCCACAAAAAAATAGACGTTGCATAATCTGGGGGTTTAATTTCATGCAGAATCTGTATTTTGTACGAGCGTGCACCAATTTCCTTCACTATTCGACGAACACTTGTTTTTTCACTTTGAAGTTCAAGGGATGTACTCTGCATACTTTTTTTTTTTGGCGATTGCAATACTTTGTCTAATACACGACTGACATTATAATTTGTTCTCGTGCTTCGTGGCCTGCCTGATCGCCCTTCATTATGGGTCTTCACCGAGCACGTAGTTCTAAACATTCTAACCCAACTTAGTAACGTATTGTTTGGAGGGGCATGTTTCTGGAACTCTTCTTCAAAGTGTTGTTTGGCAATTTTCAATGACGGACCACGTCCCCGTCCTGTGCCATAACTACGGAAGTAATGTTCGATGCACCAACTACGTTCTGCCTCAGTATACTGTGGCATCTAGGCCCAACGGTTAGTCTGCAATGACGAGAATGATTTGATTAGAAATCAGTATCACGTTATCAACACAAAGATAGTAGTTGCACAGTTGCATTTGAAGATATTCAGTTATTTTACATTTTAAATACATTTTATACATTTTTTAAGCAACAAGCTTTCAGGTAAGTTTATTTAAGTTTTTTTGCCGCACCCTGTATTTGCGAATGCACCTGCGTGTGTATGCATATTCAGGTAGACTTTTTACAATTCAAAATGTGAACTCTGTTCTAGCATTTTTGTGACTTGTTCTAGGCATCCCCAATGGCAGCTAAAGCTATTGCTGTGTAATGAAGGGGACCTCAGATTCAATTCATAGTGGATGCACATTGCACGATACTTTAGATTTCAGTTTGAACAGTGGAATCAGTCCTGATTACCCTGTCTGAGCATAAAGTGAATTTAAAACAAACATGCAAGCTTGCATGATTTTGAAGGTTTCAGTATTAGAAAAGGACACTAAAGTTAGAAATTTATGTGAATTTTTAAAAATTTTCATTTGAGCAATAAGAAAAATGACAAAATTGTTGAAGGAAATTTAAGAGAACATGTAGAAATATCGGCTAGAAAATTGTGAGTAATTTTTGTTGGATATTGAATGAATGTATCTCAAGTGGCAACAGTCAAAAAACTGCATGATTAGTAGCCTGTGTCATGTGGACATGCTTCCTAATCTGCACAGTTGTTATTTCATCAATGACTTCGTCACATGTGCAATTCCATTCATTATTTCATTATTGGAGTCACTGGTGGATCCATCAGTGTCCACTTTCATCACACACAGGTACTGATGAACATGGTGGAATTTAGGAATTGTGGGTAATTGTAGTCTGCTATAATGGTATCTGTCTTGGTAACAATCGAGATTGTCTGTGTCTGACTTTATGACTTTTGCTAGCAGAATATGCATGTTCTAGTGTGTTTTATTGAGCCTAATCATCATAATTATCTTTCAAAAAAGTTGTAGAGAAGTGTGTTAACAAATCAAATACACCAACTTGTGAATGTTTTTGTGTTAAATGTATCAAGAATTTCATCATTTTTTGGTTGGGATAGGAATTTTTTTTTGCCAATTCCTGACTAAGTTGCAATATATTTTTTCAGGATGGGAATATTTTTCCCTATTGTGTTGCTGACTTTTCGGAATCTTGCACACTCCTAGAAAAGAAATATGTATTGTAAACATTGCTTCTGATTGTGATAGTTACTTCTTTACTTGCTTTTACATGACTTGTTTGAGTCATGTAGCAGAAGCTACAGGGAACACCTACTGTGGTGCTGGAAACCGAAATAGCCCCTGTGTTTTGCCTTCATTTTGAAATAAAATTTTGATAAAAAAAATGTAGTGAGTCATAATGGTGACATTGTCATAGAGGTTCTTTCATTATTTGAATATGGTGAAATTACAAATGCACTGAATATTCAAAGATATTTACATTCTTTTGTTCTCTCCTGAGTTATGCACAACACAGTTTTAAGCTATAATAAATTCTCATGGTTCTCATGTGGGATATGGTTTAATTAACCCAACAGTTTTGCTAATTAATTGATAAGCCATTTTTTATTTATAATCATTATCTTCTAATTAATGGCTAATTTTTTGTGTATCTTCAGGTTTTTCTTTTTGTCAAATGATGAAATCCTTGAGATATTGTCTGAAACAAAGGATCCATTAAGAGTTCAACCACATCTGAAGAAGTGCTTTGAAGGAATATACAGGCTGCAATTTGATGAAATGCTTAATATTTATGGAATGCTGAGTGCTCAAGGGGAAAGAATTCCAATGGATGAGTCTATTTCAACAGTAGATGCTCGAGGATGTGTAGAGTTGTGGCTAGTGCAGGTTGGTGTCTTGTTAATGCATGTATTTCATACTCAAATGCACCAATAATCTGCATATACACTTTACTAGGGCTGAGCCGATACACCTGGTATCAGTATCAGTTCAGTTTTTTTCGCCGATACCATCTGATACCTGATTGATTGATTTGCTTTATTTTACTTCTCTTTTAGTGCCACTTTTGGCTAATTTGCGAAGATGGAAATGAGTGATGATGATATGAAATTGTTGAATGTACACTCACAAACATGCATACCCAGGCCGGGATTCAAATCCAGGACCCCTGGTGCCATAGCGCGATGTACTAACCACTCTGCCACGGGGGCTGGAAATGATACCAAAGATTTTTAGTGGCTAGAGCGGCCAAGAGAAACAACTCATTTGTCAAGATTTATCCTTTTCAAAAGTTCATTCACCCTTCCTTGTGGTAGGTTGGGCTCCCGTACAAGAATTCCATGTACATTTCCGAAAATGACGCATCCTCCTGGGAAGCAGATGACAAGATCAAAGGCAGGGCTAAAGTGAAAGTGCTGCACCCAAACGTGACCCAAGGCATGTAACTGCCTGATGGTCAATGCTATGTGGAAGTAAAAGAAACCATACATTGCCAATTCTTGGTCGTAAACTCGTAGGTTAAGAACGTGACGTTTTCAAAACCAGCATTATTATAATGCTAGGCTCATTCCAGAGTTTTTGGGAAAGGGATAAATGTCACTGTGGGAGGGAGGGTTGTGGATTTTCTTCTTGTGCTCTTACCCTTCCATGTGACTGCTGCCTGATGCCGACACTGCAGTGACTTGTTTTTATTGCAAATGGCAGAGAATAATGGACAGCAAGGCATATACAGAGCTGCCAAATGAGCTTTAAATATATATCTGTATTTGTGTATATTTTTATGTCTATTTCCTCCCTCCCCGGTTTAATCCAAACGATATTTGTATTTATTTGGCATTCCTTGTGCAAGCTGTACGCTATATGCACTACATACATTTTATCTTGCACACTATAATTTTCTCTGGCAGGGACACTTATAATAATACACTGATTTTTGCAGTGTATCTACAACAACTTTAATAATGCTTGCAACATTTCAAAAACTTCTTCTTTTTTTGCATCCACTGGGGTAGAAAAAAAGTTCACATAAAATGTCACAGGACATTTTAAGTCATATAATGTTATATGAGAATAATTTGGAGTATTTGCTATAATTAATACTAATGTAATGTGATGTGTTTTGTGACTCAGTAACTAGCCTTATTCCAGTATCGGTATTGGCATCGGTATCGGTTGGAATAGGTTATGGTATCGGAATTGGAATCGGCAAATTGTGTTATCGGCTCAGCCCTACACTTTACACTTCACTATTACTTTAATTATTTGTAAGAATACTAAATTCAAATCCCCATAGCCCATTGTAAAATAATAGGGATGGATTGATATGAAATTTTATCCGATCCAATAAAGTGCTGATATCGATAACTGATATTCTACCAATCCAATACAAATTTCCAAATGGTCCTTGAAGAACCTGGTTCATTTACCTCCATACTAAATGTATGCAAAAGAAGTTGCATATTTAGACATTTACTTTTCAAAATGCCAGAATATAGCACTGAGTTATATGATATTTATTGATATATGTAATATATTATATAAGATTGGTAAAATTATCGGTAATTTTACCAATAAACTGATACACCAATATGTCCATTGTTCATATCAGCTGAATGTGTATGGAATATCTATTAATCTGTCCCATCGCTGCACAGTATTAAGTTTAAAACTCAGAAAATCTTCAGCTGTTATAGTTATATCAGTGCAAATGTGTACTAGCAATTTGTTCAATCTTGAGATTTTATCAACAACATCAAGAAGTATAGAACACCATTTTAATGATAAAATTAGATGCATTATTTAGTGGTCTATAAACATAACCAGTAGATGGGAAATTGTGTAGAATGCTAGTAATGTAATGCTGAAATTTTATTTTTACTCTATGCTTGCCTTTCGCATGATCTTTATTTAATTATTTATGTATTTGACATAACTTGATTATGTTTGTCATGCCTGCGAGAGAGCAGGAACACAAGAGGAACACTCGAAGCATAAAAATAAAACTTAAGAGTTTCAACATTTTGTCACGTTCCTGCTGGTATTGCCAAGGAGAAAACTGAGTTAAAAACAAATGTGGACAGTAAGAAGAGCAGGAGAGAAGTGAGATGCTGATGAAACATCAGAACTTTTAAAGTTTTATTTTTATGTGTGCCATGTTTGCTCTTGTGTTCCTACTCTCTGACAGGTAAGATGAACATGTTCTATTCGGTACATGGTGTTAGAAACAATTTGTAACAAAATTATTTGTTTCTTTTTCATTCCCTTTTTTCTAACTGTCAAATGTTATTTCTACATATATACTATAGGTTGAAGAGCATATGTTGTCTACAATAAGAGCTATTATTATGAATAGCAACTTAGATTATGCAACCAAAATACGACATGAGTGGGTGACCTTGTGGCCTGGCCAAGTTGTTCTGTGTGTTTCACAGGTACAGTGGACTGCAAGTGTACATGAGTATCTAGATGCAGAAGGAGAGAGGGAAGATTTGTCTGCAAGGTTGTGGGTTAGTTTCCTTTCTATTTAAATTACTGGATGTGCTTTATGTGCCTTATTCTTTGCACAGATATTAAGTTAGATTAAATTTTATTTATAAACATAAACAACACAAACTACAACAAAATTTAAGTGGTGATGTATCACAAATATCTGGTTGTTATATGTGAATCATGAGAGAGATATAACTCTCTGCTTACAGATGAGAAGTTTGTGAAATATTGACAGTGGTGTTTTATTGTTTATGTTCATAAAGTAAATTAATAAAATGTGACAGATGAATGAGAATCATTATATGATAAATGTTTTTTTATCAAGTTTTACATAGTAGTATCATTTAATATCAATCACTTTTATTGAATTGTTGTACCTCTCTGTCTCTGTCAATGTTTAAAGTTTTATTCTGGTTCAAACTCTTTAATTTTACACATGCTTTTAATAGAGATATTGTGGCTCCTTAAGGGCATATTTATTTAGCCTGCGCTGCATGGGTTTTCTTGACATAAGTTATGGAGATGTTGTATTGTATTAAGTTTCTTTTGTAACAAAAATACAGATTTATTTATTTACAATTAGGCATCCCCGATGGCGCAGTGGTAGCATCGTCGCCTTGTAATCAAGGGGTCCTGGGTTCGATTCCTGGTGGAGGCACTTAGTGGTTCGGATCCCACTTTAAACTGTAGGTGCAGTCCCGATTAGCCTTTCTGTGCATAAAGTGGACTTAAAACACCAAATCAATCAATCATTTATTTACAATTGCATTATAGTACATGTAGTGATCGATCGATTTAGTTTATTTTTGGGATGTGACGAAGCTGAAAATTTACCGATGCTGATGTACTCACCGATAATTTTTGGAACCGAAACCGATGCCGATATTTAACCGATTCCGATACATAAGATTATTAAACAGAAATTGGATGTTATTTTCAGCATGACAAAAATAAATTTGCTATGTACATTTGTATTGCATATCATATGTATATACATATATATTCTCAAGAGATTTGAATGTACATTTGCATCTACAAAAGGTGTTATGTGAACCTTTAAGAAAAACATCGATTCTCAAGAGATTTTACATTAGTACACAAGCAGTTCTTTGAAATGCAAAGTGCATTCCTGTTCTTAATGTTGGAAATTTACTGCTGCCAGATTCAACTTCAGAGTTTTGGAAGCACTTCAGGAAGTAACCAACTTCTTCTCTTATCGCAAATCTGTTCAGCAACACTGAATACTCAATCACTGAATACTGATGCAGCAGGTATGCCCAAGTATTTTCTCAGCACTTGCTTCAGGTTTGAATATTCATTTTTGAATTTCCAATACAAAAGCAGATCCTGGTTGAGCAATGTACTATTTTATTTCTGATTTTGAGTTAGGTTGATCCTCTGAATGAGAGTTTGCAATAATTTTATTACAAAAACTCTACAATAATGATGAATCATAACCTAATTTTCAATAAATCTTACAAAACTAAAATACAAAACTTATTAGAAGGTAAAACTCTAGTATAATCTGTACCGGTTTAAATATCGGATTTTTGCCGATACTGATATGTCAATTTCTGCCGATTTTCATACATCTGTAATCAGCTTCGGCACATCCCTAGTGTATTTTACTTCTCTTTTCTGCCACTTTTGGCTAATCACGAAGATGAGGATGAGTGATGATATTGATGAAGGGACACTTACAATCACCCATGCCCAGGGTGGGATTCGAACCTGGGATCCCTGCCATTGTGGCGTGCTGTGCTAACGAGGCTGGCTATATTACATAGAATGTATGTATATTATTACTTTCTTCAATATGTATTACAAATACTACGATGGGAACAGTGTAATCATCAAAATATCAACTTAGTAGTAAGCTGCATGTAAAGTTTTGCCTGAATTATTGTGCTGTTTTTCTTCCTCTTTTGACTAATTGTGGTGGTGAGAACCTAGAAGCATCTTAATTTTTGCCTGTTATTAGGAAAATCTTGTACTCCTACTGGTGAAAGTATCTGTCCAAGCTTACTGGGTTTTGTCATGCAGCACAGGGTATAGTACTAATTATGTGATCAGTTTTGTAAAATGGGAATTCCTTTATGGACTATTACTAAGTCCTCAACACATCTGCTTCTGTAGTTAATGTATGCGTGATCGCATCAGTGTACTTGATATAATGAAGACCTAATAATGTTTGAGAAATAACTTAATGTGTAGGTATTTCAGCAAATATCAACCATTCCCACAATTATGTCAGAACTACAGTTGAACCAATACCGATATTAACGCATACAACACATCAATATTAGCTACATTAGTGGTCTCGTCAGGATCTTTCCACTGAAGATTGTGGGGATCAAATCCTGGACTGGACATAGGTATTCCTTTGTGAGTACCCATCACTTCATAAATAATCTACTCATCATTCATCCTTGTGATTGCAGTTAGCCAAAGTGGCATAAAAATGGATGGACAACAAGGAAAAACAAAACACAGATATGTTGGCAAACACCAGTGCCATCAAGTTGTGGAAAGTATCTGTTTAAATTATATCTGATATTATTCTGTAATATTAATATTACAGAAATTGCATAAAATGGAGAATTTTATTAATTCCATACCAACCATTTCAATAGTTACCAGGGTGTTGAGCTAAAAAATGGAATATGATGCTTGTTAGTGCTATTTACATTATTTTGAAGTGTAAGTGTGATAAACAATGCACACACACACACACACAATTAAGAAAATTAACTGTAAAATTTAAATTATAATATACAGTGCGTCCATTTCGATCTGCAGCCGAGAGATCGGGAGAAGCGTGGCGGGCGGCGCTGGCGGAGATGCCGACATTTGCGGCCTGTAATGCCCGCTTATTTTTATGGACATATGCAGACATTTATATAAATATTGCAAAACGAGCACTAACCTGTGTTATAATTTATCATCTGTAATTCATCCAAGTTCTGCCATTATATACACAAAAAAATACGCTTTAGAAACGATGTTAAGAGCCACAGATAATAAAACATTTTAATCATTGTTTTGACCAGTAACGTCCTGCTTAAGTTTATATCCTTGAAAGAGTTTTGTGGCCATGGGAATCATTTGGAGGTTTCGAATGTGCAACACTGTATCAAGATTACGCTGTAGACGAAACCGTTAAAAATCAATGGTGTTCGTGAGCTTCCTTGCAATCCGAAATCTCCGAGCTCGAGTTTTTTGTTCCTTCGCGACAGAGCTGTGAATATAGTGGCCAGCAGATGTAAACCAAGAGCGTGTTAATTTCGTACTGTGCGCAAGAGTGTTATTATTGGTTGCTTGCCGTTACTTGTTTGTGTTATTGCAGTGTGTATGTGTGTTGTGCCAGTGAGAGGATTGGAATGCCAGCCGCAAGGTTCACGTTACGAGGGGGGCTGATAAGTTCTCGGCCCGACCCAGAAGGACTTTAGCTACAGGCACGAAAGTTTCAGGCTATTCAACGTATTCTCCACTGTCGGAATTTCGTTTCTACCATTATACACACTTGGCACTTGGTGGATATCAGTTTGAACAACTCTTATAACACAGGTTAGTGCTCGTTTTGCAATATTTATATAAATGTCTGCATATGTCCATAAAATTAAGCGGGCATTACAGGCCGTAAATGTTGGCATCTCCGTCAGCGTCGCCCGCCACGGTTCTCCCGATCTCTCGGCTGCAGATCGAAATGGACGCACGGTATATGCAATATATAATGCAATAAGATATTGTATTCACCTAGTTATGTTGTATTTTAGTTTTTAAGTTTTGTGTTTATTTGTATGCAGCAAGAGTTGCAAGATATTGTGATCATCATTAGAGGAAAACTGGACACCCAAGTCCGTATGACTTTGGAAGCTCTGGTTGTGATTGACGTCCATGCAAAAGATGTTACTGAAGACCTAGTGAAGAAACGTATAAGTTCATCAACTGAATTTCAGTGGCTTGCTCAAATGAGGTATTGCACTTCATTTTATTGTAGTCTGAGAATGATATTTATGTATTGGAATAGTAAATTATAATGTACATTTTATTCTGTTGTGTACATTTTTAAGGGCCCACAAGTAATATATGTAAAATGTGGGAAACATGAGTGGGAAAACATTAGTGAAGGGGTAAAATTCAAATACAGGTAAGAAACAACTGCACAATTGACTTTTTTGAGTGTACTCTGCATTAACAATAATTCTAACAATGGGAAAGAAGTAATATTATGGATTCCTAAGGAGGAAATCAAGACATGGAGTTAAAGTCATTGGTAGATTAATGACCTTCCCTTGTGAGTAGGGATGGTGGATGATTGCTATTTTAAACATTTTACATATCTGAAAGGGTGAGATTTCCATTTATTTATTTATTGGCAATTCGTTGGTAGTTTTAGAAGGCGATCATCTTCACACACTGCAATCGAAGTGTTCTGGATTCAATTCACAGTGGAGTCACATGTAGAATGATTCTGACCTCACTTCAAACAAGCTTTTGCATTTTTAGATGTCTTTAGATGGGTCGGTATTTACTCTTACATTAATTGACAATATGTTGTTAGATTTTGGATTTAGGTAGGTGACAATCACCCCCTCTGCCCACAATTTCCCCACAAATAACATTTTACCAATTTCAGTATCTCTGCCTGCATTGAACGCTGTGAAAATATTTTCGAGAATCATGATTGCAGTTGCTGACTTGCAAAAAGAAAACAAATGAAATGTCAAGAGTTGTTCTGGAGGAATGATTAGAATCTTAAGTGTCACGTGCTGCTGGCCCTGGGATAAGCCAGCATTTAAAAGTTTAGTATTTTATCTTTTTATGTGTTAATGGGTAGCAAATATTTCTGGCAATTTGTGTTTAGTAGCAAGCAGTTCTCTTTTTTCAGATACTACTTGACAGACAATGTATATGTGCACATTGTTAACGCAGAAGTGAGGTACGGATACGAGTATCTTGGAAACTCGAGGCGTCTAGTCATCACCCCATTAACAGACCGTTGCTATCGAACTCTTATGGGAGCCTTCAGCCTCAATCTGTATGGAGCTCCTGAGGGACCTGCTGGTACTGGAAAGACAGAAACAACCAAGGATTTAGCAAAAGCTTTGGCAGTGTATTGCTATGTTTTCAACTGCTCTGATGCATTGGATTATCTTGCTATGGGAAAGGTTATTAATCTTGTTACTAAAAGATATAAATATAAATGTGTAAAGAAAAGCACACTATGCATACTTACATTCTTGTGTTATGTTATTTACACTTCCATCATGCGCCAAACATTGTCATTGATTTAATGAAGATTTGCTGCTGGCAGAAATGTGATAAGAAAAAAAAAATAGAGACTGATACACAGCCATTTGAAATGAGCCAATACATATATTTTACCAATATAAGTAATACCCAATATTAATACCGAATAGTGTTCCAATTCAATATAAATTGACAAACAATTTGTGAAGAACCTGAGGGATTAATTTACTTCCCTAATTAATATATATCAATAGACAGCATAATGTATTTAATGTGCCAGAAATACCATTAAAAGTAAGATAGACACATAGTATTTATTATAAATAATTTATTTTGTTTTAAAAAGTAGCTATGGTATTAGGAATTGATTTTACAGAAACAAGACTACATACAGTGGAACCTTGGGGCCTCCCTGATGGTGCAGTGGTAGCGTTGTTGCCTTGTATCAAGGGGTCTCGGGTTTGATACCCGGTGGAGGCTCAGTTGGTTCGGATCCCACTTTAAACTGTAGGTCCAGTGCCAATTAGCCTTACTGTGCATAAAGTGGACTTAAAACAACAAATCAATCAACAGTGGAACCTTGATTTTACGTTTTTCAGGGGACCAAGTTGAAAAAACTTAAAATGCAGGAAAATGTAATACTGGTGAAATTTATAACATTTTGCTATGTTGGAATCCAGGAATGTAATCGGGGTTCCACTGTAAATAATCAAACTGATAAAATTATTGTCTTTCTATAAAAGTGTTGTTTCAGAGTGAAATTGACTCAGCTCTAGCACTAATACTCTCTTTGTGTTCGTATTTAAAATGTATTTATTGTGATTACAAAGTACTATTTCTACCTATGAAGACAAATATTCTTACAAACTTTGTTTTTTTAGTTTTTTAAAGGTTGTGCTTCCTGCGGGTCCTGGGTATGTTTTGATGAATTCAACCGAATTGATTTGGAAGTGTTGTCTGTCATAGCACAACAGATTTTATGCATTATAATAGCAGTTCGTGCACGCTTGGAAAAATTTGTTTTTGAAGGAACGGAACTAACTCTGAATCCAAACTGCTATGTTGCCATAACTATGAATCCAGGTTATGCTGGAAGATCAGAACTACCAGACAATTTGAAGGTAATGGTTTTAATTCCTCAGAATTTATTGTAAGGTGTTTCTGCAGTAAATGTAGCTATTTCGCATGTGTTCACCTGGATCTTGTATTTTTGTTGTCATTGATGTATGCATTTTCTTTATACAGGCTCTTTTCCGAACTGTGGCTATGATGGTGCCAGATTATGCGATGATAGCTGAAATTTCACTTTATTCTTATGGATATTCTTCTGCAAGAAATCTCTCAGTTAAGATTGTGACAACATACAAACTATGTTCAGAGCAGCTGTCTTCACAGTTCCATTATGATTATGGTATGCATTAAGGTGGATTGATTTAAATAAGTTTGAAATAAATAATTTATAGAATAATGTACATAAGGATTTTGTAGACATCAGAATCACTTTTGGTGAAAGTACATTAATCTTGTAATCATTTAATGGTGTTAATTAGGCTCTAAGAAAAAAAACAAAGGAAACAAAATATACAGTATGTATTGATGGTGTAAAGCTCATATGAAAGGAAATGTAATATGTAATCTGTAAACATGTAAATTTCTCTTGAAATAAATTTCAATAATTTTTATGGGCAAAAATAGCAAACATTTTGTGTAAAAAATATACAAAATACTAATCATGTTAAACCGTAAATAGTGTCATTATCATTAAACTGTAAATAAACATGGCAGCTGATATTTTGGAAACTATTATTAAAGAAATTGCCAAAATTCATCTACAAAGGTTGTAAATTTTATAATTATAGAGTACAACTAGAATGTTTTATTTTCATTGGAAGAAAAGTAACTGAAATAATTATAGTTCCATTAACACACTCAACAAACATTTCCATAGTAGGCTCATATACTATCAGAAACAGAAAAATGTATATTTACATATAATTTCTTATTTGCTTTAATCAAACTGTTCAAATATTTTACAGGGCCTTTTACTAGAAAAAGCCTTTCTATGAAAAAATATATCTATAACTATGGTCAGTTTTAGACATGATTTTTAAAGAATCAAAAAATCAATTTAAATAAAAAAATCCGATTTAAATAAAAATCATGATTTTTATGCTCCCTGGTATGCAGTGCATATGAAATAAATATTGCTTTGAGTATTTTATTTGTAAATTCCTGAATTTATTTCATTAATCAATTTTATCTGAAGGAGGGCGTGTAAGGGGTGTTAAGGCACTCAATTGTCAACCTCACTTCCACATAGTACACCTTGGTAACTGCTTTTTGCAGGCTGACGAGGCTCTGACATCTGGACGTACGGCCAGTATAATCTTCTGTAGGGCCGTGTGTGTGTGTTGTCCTTGTATGTGCTGAGCGCCCCTTTACAGCCTCAGCTTTTAACCCAGGTAGAGATATTTTAATCCTCAGTCACATGTTTACTTAAGTTATGGCGGTCAGTAAATCAATCAATCTGTTTTATCTGAAGGAGATTTTATAATCACATAGAAGTGTTGAATTATGAATATGAGTAAAGTGTAAGCATTTGATTACACTGTATAACTGATTACCTAACACAATGAATATACTATGTTAAAAAAAAAAAGAATGTGAAAAATTCAGGCTCAATCAGGACTCATTGTGATATCACTGACAAGACAGGTAAAGCAGCGAAAGTAACAAGTCAGCTGAAACCAGCTCCAGTAGCTTGTTTGGTAGACCAATGGCAGGGTATGCCAGAGACCTGTGTTCGAGTCCTGGTCAAACTGCATTATTCTTTTAAATTTCTATGTTGTGTAACAAGACAACTACTAAAATTTGCTCAGTTGGTACTGTTTATTGTTTTCCTTTAGATTTCCACGATTTAATGATACGCCTCTGTTTTTTTGATTATTTATAGTATTACTTGAAACAATGTGGTTTTCATTTCTTTTATATGTACAATATTTAAAAGTTTTGACATTCATTTTCAGGCATGAGAGCTGTAAATGCTGTATTGTGTGCAGCTGGAATTGCAAAATTAAAATATGTAGATGAAGAGGAGGATATATTATTATTGAGATCTATTAAAGATGTCAATATGCCGAAATTTCTTGCTCATGATATTCCATTATTTAATGGCATTATCAGTGATTTGTTCCCAGGTATTGTTGTACCTGCTCCTGACTATGACACTTTCCTTCAAGCTGTTTCTGAGGTAAGCTATGACACAAATTGAGAGATCAAATAGAATTAGATTCTACTATAGGTAGTGCCTGATTCTTACTGGTGGATGAATTATCTTCTGATGTGAATCATTCAAGACCCTGAAGATGCAAATAGACAGTTTTCTATACATTGTGGAAAATATTTTTATTAGTGTTTTCAGTGCTGTGTTCTGCAAGATAAAATAAAATACAATGTTCTTTAGACCACATGGAATTAGGATTTAAGATTTGCCAATATGTATGTAAAGCCACAGGTGATGCACATTTAACATCTTAAGGACAATGTTAGTAATTGACAAGGAATTTCATAGTTAAAGACATCAACATAACTGGTTTACCTTAAGCATGGAGAAAATAACTGGTTTACTTTAGGTCTAGAGAAAAATGACTAGTTTACACAAAGAAAGATTTGAGGTGTGTTCATTATCACTTACATCCATTATCAATATCTTAATTCATGAAATCCTTTGATTTTGAAATAACTATTGATGTGAACTGTTCTGCGCTGTTGCCGTGAGGCATCATGTTTTGAGCTCCGGCTACAGGGTTACACGTAGGTTCGAGTCTCCTGGGGGAGCATAACAACTTTTCGACCTGTGTATGGGACCGGTGGCTATCCAAATGAGGAAATTGGGGAGCTTCAAATGAGAGTAGCATAACCAAGTCATGGAAACGTACAACATTGACTGGAGGTTCATCGTGCTGACCACACATCACACCGTAACTGATCTACCACCTCTGCTGGGGCATGTGGGAGTGAGGCCGTCAGTTGGCAGGTAGGCCCTGGACTTCAATGGGCTGTTGGGCCACAGGTTATTATGAATGTGAAGTTTGTGTATATATCTTATATATCTTGAAAATATATTTATGATCTGTTGGTCGTGCCAAGATTCTATCAGTAAAATTCAGGATTTCATGTTTCTATAAATAAAATTTAACTTAGTGCCACAGTCTGCCAATCTGTAAATTTTCTTCATAAATATAAAGACGTACTTCTGTGAAGTAAATGTCCAAAATAAAGCTTCTTTCTCTAATGCAAAACCCGTTGCAGTCACCTACTTACATACATTAAATAAGCGGGTTAATCATAGAACCATTGTAATTTTATATTGAATTGGTACATTGTCAGTAAATTTTATATTGCTGCTTTATCAAGATCGGCAAAAATTTCACATAGAGCATAGAGTTATGACAATTCCATGTTAATGGTGAAAACGATTTTAAAATTTTCAGCAGTAGCACAAATTTGTTATTTGTTACAAAAATGTGAAGGAGAGTTATATTTTGATACTTAAAATATTACTTTTCAGCAATATTACAGCATCATGTGTTTAGTTTATTATTTTATAAAATTAAGCTTTAAAAATAGTTGTTTAGAAAACAGTCCCCAGGAAAGAGTTTAAAAACAAAGAAAGTAAAGCAAGAAACGAACATTGAATACAAAAGGCTAATTCCTGGCTAGTTCTCGAATTGACAGTCACCCATGGCAACTGTTTCTATATCTCATGAAATAAAGCTGTTAACCATTCTATGATTTTGTTAACTTCCGTGAACAATTTTAGCATCCATCTGCCACACAATTTGTAGTGGATCTGAGTAAATGGCTTTATGTTTAAATATTTCTTCTTTAAAAAATATTGTACTATCCATTGTGATGAATATTCATTTTTGCAGGCCTCCTTGTCAATGAATTTACAATCAGTTCCGGTGTTTTGTGAGAAAGTAATTCAGATGTATGAAATGATGATAGTTCGTCATGGATTTATGCTGGTCGGAGAACCATTTGGTGGGAAAACAGCAGTCATAAAAGTATGTATTGAATGATGTTTCACAAACTTACAACATTGTAACTCAACTTTGTCACATGTGACATGCCAATGTAATGGTGTTTTACAAACGAATTGATAATTTGGAACACTTTATCTTTATTCATTAAATCTCTGCATTGTTAGATTAGAAAGCTATACATTTCCATATTATAGGAAACATTACTTTAAAATCAGCAGTAGATGATAAAAGATATATAAATTTACTGGTAATTTTACCGATCCTGCAATTTTGTTTGATATTAGTTTTATGTTTGTAATAATTCATAAATTAGTTTTGTAAAGTACAGGAAAACCTCGTTAATACGATATTGGTTAATACGAAGTACCCTTTAATCCGAAGTTCTTCCCATTCCCCAGCCGATAAGATAGGATATATAATGTATTTCAATACGGATAAATCGAAATATGGATAATTTTTAATACGAAGTTGTTTACAAGACCCTTCGGCAAAACTGGTTTAGCTTAATTCGAAGTAGACACCTGCGTAAGTCGACAAGAGAAGATCGAATGTGGAGAGAGTTTGGACATTATTTTAACGTGACATTGATATGTTTTCTTATTGACATTCTTTGTCAATGTGCATGGCAGGTCAAGCTCTTTCCCTGCTGAATGCGCCACCTTGGAAATATTCACCAATGCTAGATGAGAAATGCGAGATAAGATCGCAGGAATGTTCCAAAATACAAGACACGTGGCGCCTGGAAGTCTCACCCATCTGTCTAGCTCTGAGCTCAAAATTCAGCAATTGCCCGTGAGCGAGCAACTTTCGGCCTGGTAGCCGACAACTTCCGGTAACCACTTTCATTAAAAGCGTGTTCTTTGTGCCCTGTAGAACTTCATAAAAAAAGGGAAACTGTTACAGATAATCAAAGCCACATGGACCAATTAAATATTGTCAACCTGCTTAATGCGTTGTCATCTAGGTTTCCTGCAAAAGTTGATGTCGATCTTACGTATGTGGCAACTCCACTCCCGTTTCCCGCTTCATAAGTTTTCCAACTGTGCCGGTCATAAAATTTACCAAAACAGTGTTCTGTTGGCTGAGTGACTTCTCCCCTTTTTCTATCAGCAAACAGGGGGAGGGGGTGGGGTTTGCTAATTGTTTTGGCCACGATTTCCTTGCTCGTGTGCGCACACCATGGTCTCCTTTCCTTTGGCATCTAAAAAAAGCAACCAGTTCTGAATACCTTCTTCAAAACGAACAAAAACTGCAGGATAAGTAAAAGAAAAGTGACCCCCTTCCTTCTCCTACAACAGCTCATTATTCGCCACTGGTGTGCATGGCAATGTGATAATTGAAGAATTCAGGTTCCTCTTTCTTGTTTGAATGCAACTGTCTGGATAGGAAATATTGCCCGTATTATTGTCTGTTGCATGGTAAAACGTAATGCAAGGATCATTTTTCTTTTTTACACTGTTGACAAAAGTGTGACAATATTCGGTCTTCGGCAACTGCATTATCTTTAAAATGCGGATGATTTCCCTTCTGCCGCCTGCTGCTCTTAACTTCCAGCCGGTCTCATTGTGTTTACACTGCAGCTGGCAACAGTGTTTAGTCTAGCATCTAGAAAGCTGTGTCTTGCCAATGACGGCAATGACTCATCCGGTGCGAAGGAATAAGCGTCATTGTTTTGAATCTCGCAAAGCTGTTTTTATTTGACGATAACGAAATTCGATCTCCAGAAAGAAAAACAAGAGTTAAAACAACTTCATGATGCACGTAAAGTTTGTATATATTGCCGCTTTTCTTCAAAACCATTAGCGTGCTGCTGTTTAAAAAAAAAAAAAGTGCTCAATGTAGGAATACAAGAGGAAAAGTTTTGGCGGAGCGAGTGTTTGACCTCCAGAATACTCCTGAATCCTACAATAAATTGTCCATTAATCTAAAAATATGCAAGTTTCGTAAAGCTTGTGTTGAGTTCATTTTATGCTGATGAGCTAAGCGGGACTAAATATACAGTTTAAAGTGGGATCCAAACCAGAGTGATTATCGAGTGCGGCACTGTTTAATGTGCAGATCGCAAGTTGTGTGTTTACTTTTTCAGAGTGGATTACAATGCAAGTTGAGGAAGAGTTTGGACTTATCCCTGCAAAGGGGGAGGGGGTGCAAATATGAAGTTAACTGAAGCAAAGAAAACGTGACTTTTTTTACGATGTGTTTTAAACAGCCGAACGAGAACAAAATTTGCAGCCCCGATATTTTTTTTTTTTTTTGTGCCAGGGAAAGGTTGTGTTCTCTCCCAAGAGAATCTTCTCTTACCAGTTAATCCTGTAATGGACAATGTTCTAGTGAACGCACATAAAATCCAATATTCATTCTGTCCGATTATCTCCCGTCTCTTGCTCGCGCCAGTGTGACTACTGTCAAGATTCTTCCGAGTTTCACTTCTTGCAATAAACGAGATTGTTTTCCTTTTCGTAGGTCTCCGTGCAAACGGGTTTCTTATGAACTAAAATTGAAAGAATGTCGTGGAAGAGCAACGACTTTGCACAATTAAAAGAGAATGAAGTTTTTTAAAAGACTTTTTGCCACAACATGCTTCCCGTGCATAACCGGTTGTATAACTAGGCAGGATAAATGGTGTTAACCGTCTCCTTGGAATCTTTGTGTCCGCGTAAGCTCCGTGTTCTCATTTTGTGTAACATTTTTTACACTTTCTTTAAAACGTACAATATTATTATATAGTACATATATAAAGCTTGTTTTCTGAGCTATCACCAAGTATACAACATCTGTTGTGGGGGTAATTTATACTCTACTTTATATACACCTGAAAAACAGGCGCCATCTTGGAAAGTTTGGATAACTCGAAGTCGTTTAATTCGAAGTTGACATTTTTTGGTCCCTTGAACTTCGTATTAACGAGGTTTTCCTGTAAATGTTTAAATACACAGTTTCTTTTTCAAAGATAAACTTACTGCCATCATCTTGTTACATACATTAATGAACCATCAATATTTTTCAAGGCTTATTTGGGATTTTATATTTGGTCAGTAGAATATCAGTTGTCGGTCTCAACAAACTTTATATCAGCATATCCATCCACCACTAATTTATTACATGGAACGTTAGTCCACTATAAAGCACGTGATGTCAGTAATGTTTTGTATATAACACTATGTTTCCAATTTTTTGCAAACATCTTATGCTTCATCATCATGGTCATCATATTATCTGAGAAGGCTATATCCTAGAAGTTTAATTTGATCAATTGATACAATTGATTCTGTCGATGATGCACACAGAAAGTGTGTGAACCACTGGAGACAGTGTGTCAATTTCTGTGCTGTGTGCACCAAAATTATGTATAAATAATTTTGTTCAATATGCAATTTCTATATTGGATATATCTCATTAAAGAAATTTTTAAAAATTGTTGTACCTTCTAATTTTTTTGTAACTTGTGCTATAATATTATGCACCAGTTCACTCATGTCAAATGCCTAAATTTTATAGGAATATCACAGAGCCTAGTGGAGCTTGCTTCTTCTAATCAACGAAAGTTATGTGGTTTCTGATGGTATGCCTTATCGGTGACACCCTAATAACAAAATTACAGAGTGTCATATCTGTTTTTGATTTGCTTATGATTTGGCACACACAGGAGATGCATTTGAGAAAAAAAAATGTGTGTTCGCCATCATAAGGTAACATACAGGTCTACACTGGGAAATACAAGGCACTGTCAATGTCATCCAGTGCTCAATGTGAGCTCAGCTAGAAGAATTTTCAGAGCATCCCCTCAGCTGTCTGATCGTCATCAATTTAAATGATAGGAACCTCTCCCAGCTAACCCCAATGCTCAACCAATTTTTTTACGCTTCAAGTGCTGATGTCGTTATGCTTCAAAGTCAAACAGATTCCATGACTGTGACAATTCCACACAAGTATTGTGCTCAGTTTGTAGAACAATGACACGATATGCTACAGTTAAAGATTTGAATCCTGGTTGAGTATAAATTTTTCCTTAAATTTCAACTAATTTTAATTGACTTTGAATTGAATTGTACTGAGCAAGGCATAGCTTTGCTGGTCTACCAGCATCATGTAAATTCCACATTGACCCCTCCATCACCTTTGTACACTTTTCACAGATTCCCAAACCTCGTAACGAGGTACTACTTGGTTCTCTTTCCCACATTTAAACCTCAAGGAATTGTGTGTCTCATTACACAAGTTTCAATTCAGTCAAGTCATAAAGAAGTTATGCTTATAATAGGACAAGATTTATAAGACACTCTGTACAATAGTACATTAAATATTAATTTAAACTTCATTTTAGGTACTGGCTGAAACATTGAATATTCTTCACCGACAAGGCGAACCTGAAGCAGAAGTACAGTACGCAACTTTAAATCCTAAAGCCATTAGTATGGCACAGCTTTATGGACAGTTTGACCCGGTGTCACGTGAATGGTATGATGGCGTGTTGTCAATAATTTTCAGGTAATGTGGAATTTTATACTGCACAAATTGTAGGACTTACGTGTAATCTTCATTAAGAAATTGACTGTTGTATTGCTTTTTTAACATTGCAGTAGTAAGTTGAAAGAAATAAGTTATATGCTTCTGTAAGTGAAAGCTGGAGAATTCCATTGCAAATGTTTGCTTGTAGGAACTAGTTCGGTGCAAAGAAGTACCATAAGAAAACAATATTTACAGTCAAGAAGAGTTATTCATAAATTTCACAAAGAAAGATGTGAACATGGCTTGTTTGTTTTGTCAATCAATCAAGAAGAAAAAGAAGACTTAAAAGGGGCTAAGAATTCTATTTCATCTCTTGTTTGTTCCTGGGCTCACCACTGCGTAGTAGGCCATGTGTATGATTTTGCAGGCATCACATTTTCGTGCAGTTCTATTAATTTTGGTGATATGTGATTTTTCATTTCTCATTGGTTTATGATGGTTGTGATTGCTGCTAACACTTCTTTCATACAATTGAGAGACTTGTTGAAGTAATCTGCCAGTCAGTCTCTTTTATGGTTTAATACTTTTTGTGATAATATTTTTTATTATTGTTTATTGCACTGAATTCATTACAATTCACAATAACTTGGTATTCTCACAATTCTTTTCACAGAGCATTTTCAACTGATGAGTCACCTGAAAGGAAATGGGTTATTTTTGATGGTCCAGTGGATGCAGTTTGGATAGAAAATATGAACACAGTGTTAGATGATAACAAGAAGCTTTGTCTAATGTCCGGAGAAGTAATGTCACTCACTCCTGTCATGTCTATGATTTTTGAAGTCATGGATTTATCACAGGTATATTGTGTGTGGTGTGTTGTGTTTTACCTAGCATGAAAATAAAAGCTACAAACTTTTATTTTTCATTAACACTATGCAATGTGCATTTTAATTTTCATTTACAAATTGAAATGTTGTTTGGTATATTTTAGGGATGGGCCGATATGAAATTTTGGCCGATACCGATAAAGTACCGATATAAAATTTACCAATACCGATAACCGATAACCGATATTCTACCGATCCGATATAAAATTAGAAATGGTCCATGAAGAACCTGAAATGTTCATTGATCTCCTTAATAAATATGTGTTTCGAGGTGACTGCAGTGCAAAAGAAGTTAAATATTTAGACAATTACGTTTTTAAAAAGTAGGGCATCGAGATTATCCATAAAAATTACAACAAAATGGCAGAAATTTACACTAAATTATAAGATATTTATCGATATATCAGATCGGTAATTTTACCAATAAACCGATACACCGATATGCCTATATCGGCCGATACCGATAGAGTACCGATTAATCGCTCCCATCCCTAGTATATTTATAAGTAAGAGTTAATTGAAAAGCAAGTGTGGTATTTAAAATAAAATATGAACGAATTCAGTTCTTCCGCTTTTACTTCCGAGTTTTTGCCTTTGGAGCTCATTCCCATAATTTACCTTCTAACCACCATCCAGTATTTCTAGCTATGAACAAGGGGTGTAAGGGGTGACTTTCTCTGAAGCACTCAAATTTCAACTTGTCTTCCACATAGAACACCCTGGGCTGCATTTTTGAAAGCTAAGAGGGCTCTGGCACCTGGACCCACAATTAATATAATCCTCTGTGGGGGTTTGTTTTGTGTCATCCATGTCATCTGTCTCATCCTGTCACCATTCATTGTGATTAACCAAAAGTGGCAGAAAAGTGACATAAAATGAACAAAATCAATCAAACTCTGAACTACACTATACGTCTATTCTTCAAGTTATTCAGTACTGTTGAAGTAATTTATTGTCATATTAAGACAAATGATGTCCTTCAACACAACAAATTTGTACAATATTATTAAATAACAGCAGACATCTTTTTTTTGCAAATGCTTCTCTCTCTCTCTCTCTCTCTCTCTCTCTCTCTCTCTCTCTCTCTCTCTCTCTCTCTCACTCTCACTCTCACTCACTCTCACTCACTCACTCACTAATAACAAATGTTCATACAATTCTCAAATATTAATTGATGCAAATATGCTTCAGAATTCTTAGACTTTTCTCATTAACAATTAAGAAAAAGGTAAAGTGCTCCCCTGTGCTTAGCTCCCCTGTGCTTTCAACTGGCTGGGAATCGAACCCGGGACCTTTAGCATGGTAGTCAGACGCATTACCGACTGAGCCACCGCGGCCACTAACAATTAAGAGGGGTTCAGAATATTTATAAATAGTAGGGATGGGACTGATTAATCGGTACTCTATCGGTATCGGTCGATATAGGCATATCGGTGTATCAGTTTATTGGCAAAATTACCGATTATTTTACCGATCCAATATATCGATAAATATCTGATAATTTAGTGCAAAATTCTGCCATTTTGTTGTAATTTTTATGGATAATCTCCATACCCTACTTTCTAAAAAGTAAATGTTTAAATATTCAACATCTTTTGCACTGCAGTCACCGCGAAACACACATTTATTAAGGAGGTCAATGAACCTTTCAGGTACTTCAAGGACCATTTCTAATTTTATATCGGATTGGTAGAATATTGGTTATCGGTATCGGTAAATTTTATATCGGTACTTTATCGGTATCGGCCAAAATTTCATATCGGCACATCCCTAATAAATAGTAATTATATCTGAATTCTACTGCAACTATACCACATCGAAGTACATTTCTGTAAATAGTCTGTATCTTAGTTCAAAATTTTGCTACTTTGTTATTATTTTTATGAACATTAGGGTATAAATCACATACCTTTACATTATAAAGTAAATATCTATAACCTGTTGCTGTCATTTGGTTGCATACATTAATGATCCATTCAGGTTTGATGATGAGTGAACATTCAGGTTGTTCATGCATCGTTGGCAATTTTATATTGGATTGGTAAAACATCAGTAATTATCATATTTGTATTTAAGTGATCAGGGGGTTATCAGAATCAATAATTTTATGTCAGTACTTTCTGTCCATCCGTAAATACGCATATATAGTAGGGCTGAGCCAATACCGTGGGTATCAGTATTGGTTGATATTTTTGCACCGATACTAGCCGATACCATTGTTTTTGAGTCGCTAGAAGGGTGGCCAAAACCAAAATTTGTTCCCTTTCAAAGGTTCGTTCAGCTTTCCAACTTTCAAAATATTGCGCATTTGTTAAATGAACTTATACTCAAGTTTCCGTAAACAGCAAGTATGAGACACAAAGATCCATACGCAGATAAGACTCACAGTCAAGTATCTTGCAAATCAAGGGTAACGTGAAATTATCCCCATAGGAGTTCCTTTGAAGTCTACCAGACTTTATTCGTACAGATGCCGTCTCGTGTAACAATAGTCCCAATGAGGTTCCGGTAGCGAACCAGGCACCTGATGTATTGTGGACATCTCTCTCTTTAGAGACCTCCCGCAGTCAAAACAGTCATCACCCATGTGAGTGGTGGACGTGTCTCAGACAAAGTACATAGCATATTCCTGGAAATTCAAATACCTGTGCTAATCCCCCTTTTCCTTTCCAACTTTAGACTTTTGTTTGTCCCGACCTGGATAACTGGGTTTCAACAGGCATGTTTTGGCGGCACAGGGAACCTCCTCAACTGTTGTGAGGATGGTGTTAGGTGGTAGGGATGGTAAGTTTTGGATGATGTTAAGGAAGTGGTTGGTGTCATGGAGGTAGGAGGGTAGGGCTTGGACGAGGGGTTGGAGGTGAGAGTCTAGAAAGGCTGAAATGCATTCAGTGGGTGAATTGTAGCTGGACACAATGAGTGTCCCGGGGTTGTTCGGTTTGTGAATTTTCGGGAGGAGGTAGAAAGTGGGGGTGCGGGGGTTGTCAAGCGACTTTTACATTGGGAGCCACATGACAAGGCACCGGTAAACTCGCAAGAAGAGCTCAGGGAGAGGATCTCAACAGCTGGTCAACACATCAAGGACACCATCACATCACGAGTTAAGAGACCAAATGTCCGTAAAACCCTGCGTGCCTGCATTCGTAACGGAGGTGCCCACTTTGAGCAAGACGTGTAATGTTCTTTAATTGTATTGTTCATTGTTTCCATGCACATGAAGATGAATGAAGTATTATTTCTTGTACACAAATGTGAATGTCAGCAACAATTGTACCTTGTTGGATAGCAGATGACACAAGGAAGTAGTTAAAGTAATTTGTACGCTTCGTGTCATACCATTTTTTTTATTAATACGTTGCCAAGTAAACTAAGAGTGCACTTTTTTTATCATCACTTGTAAGTTTAGACCCACCCGTTACTTACATGTGATTGTTATTTGGGAAAAACTTTTTTTTTAAAGGAACCACTTATTTGTTAGCTATCAGGAAATGCTGAAATAAGTTCCATACAATGAGCAGTTTTTTCTCAATTCATTTTTTTATGTGGAAAATTGTCATTTTTTAAAAAAACAATTGAAATTCGATTATCTCGAAAACTACTAATTTTCGGACGGGGTATCATATGGTCAAATTTATTGCAAATTGTCTCTACTTTAACCCCTTTCAGGGAATACATCTAATTACCAGTCACCCTGTGTATATATATATATATATATATATATATATATATATATTCTATTTTTCGCGACCTAGGTCGCATTTTCAAGTTGAAGAAGTAAGGAATAATTTCTCTTCGTGTGGTAAGTGTTTACTGTCTCCTTCATCATTAGTGTTTATCTGCCCTTCTGGCACCTTTTCTGATCCTATTCCTGTGTATATATATATATATATATATATATATATATATATATATATATATATATATATATATATATATATATATATATATACACACACACAGGGTGTCATTTTAATGACGCCCAAGGACCACGGAAACGTGTAGAGGACATCAAAACAAACAACTTTTCTCAGTTTCATTTTTCTCCTTGGTGGGTCGTTTCGGCGCTACAGTCGTTCAAAAAAGCCTGTTTTGCCGCCTGAATGCTGGCAACCACACACATTTGATTGCATTAGTGACGTCATATCCCATCGTGAAGTGATGCGTTCCAGGGTTGCCAGGAACAAACATATTCTGTGAAAAATGACATAGCTACAATCAGCCACATTATGTACCGTAAAACAAAAAGAGAAAATACGTTCTGTAACCTAACAGAAAGTAAACAAGCGATACGAAAAATGGTAGAATGAAAATGGAATTCAAGTGGAAGTGGTCATATCGAATTTTGTCTCAGCTTACATGTCAAATATTTGCAAATTTAGTTACCAAGTTGGCATCTACAATTTAGTCTTATGCACTTTGTCCTTCTGATACTAGTTGTTTGTGACACACTGAACAGATGACAAAATAGAAATGAAAGAATTCAAAATTCCAAAGGTAAGCAACACATAGGTTAATATAATGTATATTTAGGGCATTATGAGGCAAGTGACAAAAATGTTGAAAATACAGGGATATAAGTAGTAGTAATACAAGCTCTCCGACGACTGTGTTTATCTATGCACCGGATACACATGTAATAGTTTGCAACTGTGAACAGGACAGTATATTCGCTACTGTGTCATCGTCGTTAGGTTGTTACTGTGGCTGTACGTGTTTTAGCCGTAATGTAACAACGTGAACCTCGGATACTTCCCTTATCAGCACAAAAGTACCACATGGCATCTGGACACAAATCTGTAGATATCAACCTTGCAACGAGATTTGCAAATATTTGACATGTAACTGGGCGTAAACAGCCACATATAAGCTGTAGTCCAATAAAATTTATTGTCGTTGATATTTGATATGTAGGCTGAGACAAAATCCGATATTGACACTTCATTTTGAATACGTATTTTTACCATTCTCATATCATGGTTCAATTCCCCCTTCACCGGAGATGACTGCTGATCTTCTGACTCGTAGGTTATGATGTTCGGTCTTCTGGACGCGTTTCTCGCTTCGTTTTACAGCTAATAATGTGGTTCGTAGTTGGTCATTTTTCGCAAAATGTGCGTGTTACTTGCAACCCTGCCGTGTGCTATTTCGCCGCAGGAAATGACGTCACAGATACGATCAAATGTTGTGTTGGGTTGCCAGCATCCAGGCGGCAAAACGATCTTTTTTGAATGGCTGTAGCGTCGAATCGACGCACCAACGAGAAAAATGGTACTGAGAAAAGTTGTTTGTTTTGATGTCCTCTATACGAATCTGTGGTCCGTGGGCGCCATTAAAATGACACCCTGTGTATATATATATAAAATTAGCCTTTTATATTTTAAATTGGAATTATACAAGTATCGGCATCAGTATCGGTATCGGTGTGACTATCGGCATCGGTTCAAAGTGTTATCAGCTCAGCCCTAATATATAGTATGTATTTTTTACATTGTGAGAAATGTACAGTGCAACATCAATAATTTCTTTTTCAGTGTACTGTGGCTGAAAAACTTATAATTCAGGAAAATTTAAACACAATTTGCTTTCTTAGGATCAGGAGGGTAAATGTATAAAGCAAGAAAACTTAATTATTTTTTTGTTTATGTTTTGTAGGCTTCTCCAGCTACTGTATCAAGATGTGGAATGATTTACCTAGAGCCAACATCTCTTGGCTGGGAACCATTAGTGTCCTCATGGTTGAATAATGTAAATGAAGTGTGGCTGGAAAAGAATCCAGAAATGCTACCAGATGCTCTTGAATGGTTGATCACAGCATGCCTTTCCTTTGTTCGAAAGAATTGTTATCAGTTGATTACAACTGGAGCTTCCAATTTAGTCTGGTAAGTTTTGTATGAAAGGATAATTTAGATTTATTGATTCTTTGGGCCTCTGCTGGTCCATACATTGGACTACCATGTGTTATGCCTGAAGTCCTGCAGGTCCAATGTATGGACCAGCACCACATGGCATCATTTAATGTCATTTCTCGAAACCAGGAATGATAATTCAGTTGTGTTTTTTTTCTTTTATTTAAATATACATGAAGGTATGACCCAACCGATATTCTAAATAGATGGAAGAACTACTTTAATGACCTTTTAAATGTTCATGTAGGAGATAAATCAGAAGTAAATGAAATACACACAGCAGAACCTTTAGTCCCAAAAACTAACTTGACTGAAGTTAAAGATGCTATTAAAAGGCTAAAGAATAACAAAGCACCTGGCATTGATTTAATACCAGCTGAGTTAATTAAATATGGTGGAAATTCGTTAATATTTCAAATTCATAAATTAATTTGTTTAGTATGGAATAAGGAAGAAATCCCTCAACAGTGGAAAGAATCCATAATTGTTCCTGTGTTTAAAAAAGGTGATAAAATGAACTGCAATAATTACTGTGGAATTTCTCTACTCTCAACAACATATAAAATATTATCTAACATTATTTTAACAAGACTAACACCATATGCTAATGAAATTATAGGTGATTATCAATGTGGATTTAAACGTAACAGATCAATTACAGATCAAATTTTTCACATCGGACAGACACTTGAAAAAAAAATGGGAATATAATCAAAATATCCATCAACTATTCATTGATTTCAAAAAAGCATATGCAGTTGTTAGCATATGCAGATGATGTAGACTTATTAGGGGATGATATAAATACAATTAAGAATAATGCTAAAATATTTTTCAAAACTGCTAAAGAGATAGGTTTGGAAGTTAACAAAGAGAAAACTAAATATATGCTTACGGGCCGAAACCAAGTGTTAGGTAATAATCAAAATCTAATTATTGATAACAACTCGTTTGAACCAGTTTTCAAATTCAAATACTTAGGAGTAATATTAACAAATGAAAATGATATTAAAGAGGAAATAAAAAGTAGGCTTAATTCAGGAAATGCATGTTACTTCTCTCTCCATAAACTTTTGTCTTCTCGTTTAATATCTAAGAAACTAAAAGTTAAAATGTACAAAACCGTAATTTTGCCTGTAGTATTATATGGGTGTAAAACTTGGTCCCTTACATTGAAAGAGGAACATAAATTGAGATTATTTGAAAATAATACCAGCTGAGTTAATTAAATATGGTGGAAATTCATTAATATGTCAAATTCATAAATTAATTTGTTTAATATGGAATAAAGAAGAAATCCCTCAACAGTGGAAAGAATCCATAATTGTTCCTGTGTTTAAAAAAGGTGATAAGATGAACTGCAATAATTACCGTGGAATTTCTCTACTCTCAACAACATACAAAATATTGTCTAACATTCTTTTAACAAGATTAACACTATATGCTAATGAAATTATAGGTGATTATCAATGTGGATTTAAATGTAACAGATCAACTACAGATCAAATTTTTCACATCAGACAGACACTTGAAAAAAAATGGGAATATAATCAAAATATCCATCAACTATTCATTGATTTCAAAAAAGCATATGATTCAGTCAAAAGAGATAAATTATATACTATATTAGTAGAGTTTGGAATACCTAAGAAGCTTGTTAGTATGATATAAATATGCACCAGTGAAACAGAAAGTAGAATTCATGTGGGTATTAATATGTCTGACAAATTTACAATTCATGATGGGTTAAAACAAGGAGATGCATTATCTCCATTGCTCTTTAATTTTGCCTTAGAATATGCTGTTAGGAAGGTAAAAGAAACTAAAGAAGGACTAAAATTAAATGGTGTGACTGAGTTGTTAGCATATGCAGATGATGTAGACTTACTGGGGGATGATGTGAATACAATTAAGAATAATGCTAAAATATTTTTCAAAACTGCTAAAGAGATAGGTTTGGAAGTTAACAAAGAGAAAACTAAATATATGCTTACAGGCCAAAACCAAGTGTTAGGTAATAATCAAAATCTAATTATTGATAACAACTCGTTTGAACCAGTTTCCAAATTCAAATACTTAGGAGTAATATTAACAAATGAAAATGATATTAAAGAGGAAATAAAAAGTAGGCTTAATTCAGGAAATGCATGTTACTTCTCTCTCCATAAACTTTTGTCTTCTCGTTTAATATCTGCCCGACCCTGTGGCCGATTGGTTAGCATATCGCGCTGCGACGCCAAGGGTCCCGGGTTCGAATCCTGGTCGGGCTTGGTTGTTTGTGAATGTCCATTCATCAATTTCATCATTTCATCACTCATCCCCATCTTCGCAAATTAGCCAAGAGGCACAAAACGCGAAGTAAAATAAACTAAATCAATCAATCAATCAATCAATCAATCGTTTAATATCTAAGAAAGTAAAAGTTAAAATATACAAAACAGTAATTTTGCCTGTAGTATTATATGGATGTGAAACTTGGTCCCTTACATTGAAAGAGGAACATAAATTGAGAGTATTTGAAAATAAGATCCTTAGGAAAATCTTTGGACCTAAAAGGGATGAGGAGACAGGTGAGTGGAGAAGGTTACATAATTTAGAACTACATAATTTGTATTCATGTCCAGATATTATTAGAATAATTAAATCAAGAAGACTTAGGTGGGCAGGCCATGTGGTACGAATGGGAGAGGAAAGAGGAGTTTACAGGATTCTTGTTGGGAAACCTGATGGTAAGAGACTTGTAGGAAGGCCAAGATGAAGATGGAGGGATAACGTTGAGATGGACGTAAGGGAAATCGGTAGGGTTGGAAAAGAGTATATAGAACTTGCTCAAGATAGGGACAGATGGAAGGCCTGTGTTGCTGCAGCCAGGAACCTTCGGGTTTAAGAAGGCTAGAGAGTTAGTTAGTTTTTTGAAAATAAGATTCTTAGGAAAATATTTGGACCTAAAAGGGATGAGGAGACAGGTGAGTGGAGAAGGTTACATAATTTAGAACTACATAATTTGTATTCATGTCCAGATATTATTAGAATAATTAAATCAAGAAGACTTAGGTGGGCAGGCCATGTGGCACGAATGGGAGAGGAAAGAGGACTTCACAGGATTCTTGTTGGGAAACCTGATGGTAAGAGACCTGTAGGAAGGCCAAGACGAAGATGGAGGGACAACGTTGAGATGGACCTAAGGGAAATCGGTAGGGATGGAAAAGAGTATATAGATCTTGCTCAAGATAGGAACAGATGGAAGGCCTGTGTTGCTGCAGCCTTGAACCTTCGGGTTTAAGAAGGTTAGAGAGTTAGTTAGTTATGCATGAAGGTATGACATACTCTAATTTCAGTATGTAAAGTTAGTCTGAAACAGGTTTTAAAAATTTTAAATTGCACAATTTTCAAATGCATAAGAATTTGTTGAAAAGAAAAATCATAGAATGAGAACTATTCATCATAGAGAGTTGTGTGTTTTATTTTGGATGGGATCGCTAGGGCTTGCAGAGAAAGACCAATGTTGACATTCCATCTCAATACATGCACAATTAGAAGAAGAAGAAAGGGGAAATTTACTCTAGAATTTCAATTTTTGGAAGCCCTCCAAATAGGATTCTTTTTGTAAAAAATAAATTTTATTCTAATTCCGTTTTTTTTTTAGGAAGACTGTACCAAAATTTCTCTTCCCACAAGAGCATGGTACTTTGAGGGAAAAAAAATGACAAATATAACTGCAAATGTGTATGGTAAATAGTTCTTCCTTCTTCTTTTTTGCACCAGTCCATATTTGAAAAGGCTGCACTGGAGATCTCCCGACATGAGACTCTTCGCAGGCACAGAAGCATCAGCATTTAAAGATTAAACCTGACATAATAAATTAGTAGAATTGCTATGAACTGTAAGAAATATTACAAAAATCCTCTAGTAAATGCAGCCACTTCTTGTAAAAAGATCAGTTACAAAAAAGGTATATAGGCCAAGTAGAACAGTCCATGCAACAAACAGTCTGACTGCTTTGACATCTCATGTCTACAACCAATGTAAAATTCAGTCTTTGCAACACAAACATAAAAATGTTTAATTAATAACTACTGCCAAAAAGAAAATCAGAAGGAATCACACATGTGACTAAAAATAATGTCAATGGAAATATTTGTTGATTTTTTTTCCTTTTTTCAGGTGCTCATATTTTATAAAGGTTTGTGTGCTGTATGTGTGTTTTTTACATAGACTGTTTTTGTAATTAGCTACTATATTTTTAGCTACTAGCTACTAATATATATTTTTAGCTGTGATATATAGCTAAATTTTATATTTGACAATATATATATCACAGGATGTAAATGCAAACATGTAATTCATGAATGAAATTAATCTAATATAAAATCTATACTTTGTTCTTTGTTTTGCATAGTTTTGTGAATATTTCTGAGCATTTTATCAAGTTGTCCTTTTATACTTTGTGCTAATCAAAATAATTGTCTTCATTGATATTTGTATATAGTTTTATACCTACTGTTTGTTTATTTATAGCTCATTCTTGAGACTGGTGGATTTGCATATGGAAGAAGTAAGTGAATGTTTGGAACTTGAAAAATATGCAAATGTGTGGTTACAGTCAATTCTCGTGGAATCGGCTATCTGGAGCTTAGCAGGCATTCTAGATGAAAATTCTCGACAAAAATTTGATCTTTTTTACAGAGAGTTATGGCGAGGTAAATTTGATTCAATAACTTGTTTCTTCTGGCACTCCTTTAAATACCATAGCATAATCATTGCCTTCAATCTTGAAATGTAAATAGCCTTGAATTGTTTTCTTTATCAGATAATTAAGTATACCAGCATTAGAAGACGTAAGTGAATACTAAAAGATTTCCGCGAAACTTACTCACTGGAATATCGAGTTTCCCAAGTGGATGGTGAAAGAGGCCACCAAAATTAATAGAACATTTACAAGTAAGGGAGAATTCACAGCGAAGAGACACTTGACATGAGACACGAGAGTTTCACACCAAAGAGCAGGGTTGGCATGTTTAAATCAAAAGTGTTTTAAACAAACAACTTGTTTTAAACGTTTAAAACACATAGCTTTTTTTCACAAATGTTTAAAAAGGTTAAAACAAAGTGTTTTAAACATGTTTTTTTCAGACATGTTTAAAAAATATTTTGATACTTGGTGTTTGATAGTTTGTGGTTATTTGCATGTTTTCATTCAATGCGTGTTATTCTGTTTATTGTGTATAGAAATCTGTTCAGTGGCTGAAAATGTATATTGAATTAACAAAGAAACATATCCCCCGGTCGGTTCAAATCCGGGAACTTTTCTAATGATGGAAGCGGTCCAGGCGCCAACCCAGCGTCGAATAACATGGGTACCTGGGGGACACCCTGGGGGGCAAAGGCGGTCAGGGGCGTGATGCTGATCACATCACCCCCACTCACGACCGGATCAAGAAAGTGTGGGGCGTTACCCCCACACCCCCTATATGCCTTCATAGCATGGTGCTATGCACAGGCGAGCACTTTTTTTTTTTACATATCGTGATGAATACCCGTGGGTCACGTTTAAAACACCTGGCTTTTTTTTTACAGGTGTTTAGCTTTTTTTTTTTTTTTTTACAGGTGTTTAGCTTTTTTTACAGGTGTTTAAAATATTTTAAAAATTGAATACTATACGAATGAAACCGTTTTGTTCCTCACTTAACACACTGCAAAATGTGCACATTGTTGATAATGTCAGTGGCATCCACGATAAAATATATTTAAAAAAAGCAACAAAAACAACAAAAAACAACAGAGTAGCTACCACATAGACTCAGTGGGTCTGGCAACTGTGGATTAGTTGAAGCTTCTCGAACAGCCTACATGCGAGATTTAAGACTAAAATACATGTGTATTGCAAGAAGTTAGTCAAGTATTTACTTTATAATAGGATCACAGTCCATCCTTGGATGATTAACAGATTCTTTATTCATCATTATTCTTAGAAAGTAAGTCTTCTTGTCATTATGTTTTAAACATTTTATTTGTTTAAAATATGTTGTTTATCAGTTCTTGTTTAAAACATGTTCAAAACAAGAAAACAACAACTTTGTTTTGTTTCTTTAAAAAGAAAATGCCAACCCTGCAGAAGAGACAAGATGCACGCGACACACAGCAAGCAACATTTGTTTCTTTGCTCAGTTCGCATGATGATTCCGATATAATTGCATTAATCATTTTATTAGTCACTGGAAAAAAACATAACAATAGACATTGTTACATTGTTCAATTTGTGCAAGTTATTGAAACTCGGGAGAGGCATGTTGTGCATGAAAAAACTGAGATATAATATGCACTGACATCAAAGTGTATATGCTAGACTTTCCAGCCTGGATAAAGCAAATATCTAAACACTAGAGAAATGGTTCTCAATCTTCGTGAAACCATGTCACGGTATTTTTTTTAAGTCAATGCCCTTAGCCCAAGAATTTTCCTCGTAAGTACCTTTGCAGTATTAAAGATTCTATGTATGAATTAACATGTGCCTATGAAATTAAATATTGATAAATAAGTTCGAGCATAATCATAAAGAGTAATAATAGTTTGATTACGTGTGTAGAATTGTTGACAAATATAAAAATATGAATGACGAAGTGGTAATGTCTTCTCCTTGTAATTAAGTGATGCCGGGTTCGATAACCGGTGGAGGCACATTGTGGTGGAGGTCCCACTTTAAACTGTAGGTCGAGTCCTGATAAGTATATTTGTGCATAAAATGGACTTCGAAAATTCACAACTCAAATATGATATTGGGATTATGATAGTTGTCAACCATTTTCAACAGAACCTTTCGCAGCTCAGTATAGTTGATACAAAGGCACAGTATCGGGTCGCAGCCTGCCGGTTGAGAAACAATGCACTAGATTACTTTACCATTTTGACTGATCTATTTTGGACTAAAGTGCCTCCATATACTGGCTTTTTCAAATAATAACAGTCACGTCCTAAATGGCGAAATCACTGCCTCTTTACACGATGTTGAAGACAAATTGCAGCCCATAACTGCATCAAAAAAATTGATAAAGCGAAGAGAATGTTGTGTTTAAATCTTAAAACATTGTACATATCAATACTTTATTATACCAGGTGTGCCGGTTAATAATTCTTAATTTCATCGCTGGATGGCGCTGGAAGCAAGGGTTGGTGCACAGTCTCAACTGTTACGCCAGTGTGTTGCCAGGACAGTACCTGTCAAAATGCTGTGGATGTTCAACCGAGTGCGAGTGATCGTTATATTGGGTTTGTGTGGGAAACATGTTTACCTTCAAACCAAATAAGGAGCATGTGTGACACGTCCTGCTTTTCTTGTTCAATCAAAAGAAAAACGCGAGTGAAAGCCATCGTATCCTTGTGGAAATGTACGGTGACAATGTCCTTACGCAAGACGCGTGTGTGCGTTGGTTTCGACAATTCAAAAGTAGTGATTTCGACTTGAAAGACAAAGATCGCCCAGGCCAGCCAAAAATATTCCAAGATGCCGAATTGCAAGCACTGTTGGACGAAGACGATACGCAAACGCAACAACAACTGGCAGAGAAGTTAAATGTTGGTCGCCAAACCATACTTGATTGTCTACATGCTATGGGAAAGATCCAGAAGGCAGGAAAATGGGTCCCACATCATCAGAACGACAGACAAATGGAAAAGTGAAAAACTGTGTGTGAAGTGTTGCTTTCTCGGCATGAAAGAAAGTCTTTCTTGCATCGGATAGTGACTGGAGATGAGAAATGGATCTACTTCGAGAACTCAAAATGCAAAAAAGTCATGGGTTGACCAAGGACAACCTTCAACATCGACCGCAAAACCGAATCGCTTCGGAAGGAAGACAATGCTGTGCATTTGGTGGGATCAGAAGGATGTGGTGTACCATGAGCATCTGAAACTAGGTGAAACAGTGAATGTCGTTCGCTACCATCAACAACTCATCAATTTAAACCATGCATTGATCGAAAAGTGCCCAGATTGGGCAACAAGACACGGAGAAGTGATTTTGCAGCACGACAACGCCTCATTCCACACAGTGAAAGGCGTCAGAGACACCATTTCTGCACTTGGCTGGGAATTCTTGCCCCACCCGCCATACTCATCAGAATTAGCCCCTTCGGACTATCACTTGTTTTCATAGATGTCGAACAATGGCTTGCTGACTGGATCACCTCAAAATGTGAATGATTTTTCTGGAAGGGCATCCACAATTTGACGGACAGATGGGCACAATGTATAGCTAGCGATGACGCATACTTTGAATAAAGCATTTCTTACCTTTCTCCCCAGATACACTTGTTTTCTTTCGGATCAATTAAGAATTATTAACTGACACACCTGGTATCAACAAATTTGAGCTTCAAATGTGTTGTAAAACCTCCGGTTGGGCTCTCTTCATAAGTCTAAATATAGCTCGGAGGGAAGCATTCACTGCGCAAATACGAACAACAAACTGATGAGACACCAATCACAATATTGATAAAACTGCACAGTCCGAGAGACACGTAAGCGACATGCGACACGTGCATTTTGCCGTCTCTCTTCGGTTCGAAAGGTTGCATTGATTACTGAGGGTTTGCTTCCAAGCGACACGTGTCGCATCGCGTGTCTCTTCGATGTGAATTCTGCCTAAGTTTCACGGAAATCTTTTTAGTATTCACTTACATATTCAAACTATTATTCTTTAATTTATTACTTCAGTAAGGATTTTAATCTAAGTATGTGCATAAGTAAGCACTGAATATATTATGCAGGAATCCAGGAATGTAAAAATTAGATTGAAAAAGTAAAAATGTGGTCTGTGTGCATTGTATTGTGCTTTGAAAGGACATACAAGGAGTAAAAGTGGGGTTCCAAGTAGCGTTAATCTAAGTCATAATCACAACATGCTCCGCTCCGTTCCCAAAATTGCCTCCAGGTATAGTTGATGAGAAGCTGGATCAGCCCCAAAGCTACTCATCTACTATGTGGTTTCAGCAGCTGGCCACAGGGTTTGCTGATCAAGGGTGTTGCCCGTGAGTGTCACTTCATCAATTTCATCACTTATCCTCATCTTCATGATTTTCCCAAAGTGGCAGAAAAGAAACTGAACATAAACCAAATCAATCGTTCTCTCTCTCATTATCTGTTCTCCAATCTACTTTCTTCTCTCTATATACCGTATCTGTTCATATTTCATAACATTTGTCTTTTGTACATGTTTATATCATATTCTTTTCCACTTTCTCTCTCTTTAGTTCCTGTGTCTTCATTTCTTATCTTACCTCTTCTTGTCTTTTCTTCCAGGCTCTTCAAAAATCATAAATCTCCAGTCCTTATCCTGCTTCATACCCATGTTAGTGTCATAGTTGCAATACATAAGTCTCAATGAGTACATTTTCCCCTCGTAAGGTATCATATCTAATAGATTCCTCATTTAGAGGTATGTAATATTATATTTTCACATCTTTGATATGATATTTATGATAGCATGAAATTGTGCTATACCTGCCAAACACATTCTGTATCCAAGATTAAGAGGTATAAATTACGGTAATTCTTGTGATTTAATGTAGGTGCACTTGCACGTACCTCCATTATTTAAAATATAGCATTTGCATGAATGTCACATACTCAGCTTACATTATCACTCTTTATTTGAAAACAGGAAAGAATGATGATCATCCTTTACCAAGAACTATGGGAGCTGTGGACACTTCAATACCTCCAAAGGAAACTGTTTATGACTTTTATTATGAGTATCGTAACAAAGGTGAATGGAAATGTTGGGTTGAGAAAGCTCGCTCGATGAGAGTAGAGTCTGCAACTAATATCATGCAGCTTTTAGTACCAACAATTGACACATTAAGGTTGGTGGTTTCGTTTAGTTTATTGGTATTGGATATAGAATGTGATTTCTTTTGTGGAAGTTATAAAATAATAGACATGCTTTTATGTGTTACTTTTTAACTCAAAATGTACTACTACCTTCTTCTCAAAGAAAACTCATCAAACAAAATATTTGAAAGAAAATGATTGTATTCAATGAATTGCCATGTAAAAGGACCTGAGCATTATGCACGATAAATACAATCTTTTTCTGAGTAGATCGGGACAGTCTTAATGTGTGTGTATGCTGAGTCTGCTCTACCATCTTACTGAAATAAACAATCTCTCTGATCTCGGCACATTTTACAAATCTTTTATTCCACTTAAAATTGAAATACAAATCTCTGATCTGCTCCATCACAGGTCCCCCAAATTTAGATGGACTAAATCTGAAATTATGTCTCATCCAGCATTCCATACTCTACAGACTGCCCAGCCAATACAGTAATCTACCAAACCAAACATACAAACAAATATTTCACCTCCATAATTTGAATATATGACTGATGGATTTTGTATTAAAAAAGAGAAGCTTTATTTAGAAATTTACTTCACAAAAACATGGCACACAACTTAAATTTATTTATGTTAATAGAAACAATAACAAACGGGCAGAATTGTGCACTCCTCTTCATAGAAATATTTGATCAGTAATGTTCTGAATTCCAGCCTGAACATCGGTGTCCCTTCATCAATAGATATGTAAACTAAAAATAAATACAAAAATGTGATACAATATGCCATATTGGCTGACACCGTTATTCATTCCTAAAAACAGTTGCATTGTGCCATTCAAATTTATTTGAATGTGTTAATTTTAATTGACTATGAAAAAATCCAATTTAATTTATTTGGTAGTTCAGCTCCTTTCTTTTCGGCTATATTCCTAGAAATGAGTTTTTAAAAGTTTATTTTTATGTTAATTTATGTGTAAAATAATTTTAGCCGATATTAGATATCTGTTGTAGATATATACGTGTATATTTAATATATATGCATTTGTTTTATATAGGTACCAGCATCTGTTTCGCCTCTTCATCAAGCACAAAGTTCCATTCCTCCTAGTTGGATCAACAGGGACAGGAAAAAGCATGTACATTCAAGATATGTTGCTGAATAATATCTCAGAAGAAGAAGTTGTTCCTGCTTTTGTTGCATTCACAGCACGGACATCAGCGAATCAAGTGCAGGTGGAGTTCTTTATTGCTTTAATTTTGATAGGAAGTTTTATTTTTTATTATTATTTTTTTTTGTGAGACTAGTAGATTTAAAATTTTGATTTCAATCTAAATATTAGGAATGCTATTTCTGATCACAGATTATTTCACATAGACACAGAATTGAAAATTTAGACTTTTCAAACTAGATTAGTTATTCATCAGATTGCAAACATTCTGTATTTCAGGAATTGATTATTTCCAAACTAGACAAAAGAAGAAAGGATTTGTATAGTGCACCAAGGAATAAGATCTGTGCCATATTTGTTGATGATTTGAACCTGCCCCTGAAGGAACAATATGGAGCTCAACCACCTATTGAACTTCTGAGACAGTACATGGATCATGGATATTGGTAACTAATTTTCTTTTCTCATCTGATGAAACTACTTTTATAAACAGCTCACTTCTGTCTCCAGTAATTTTTTCAGGCTGCTAGTGTCAGGATTTTTGAGAAAGTATTACATGTAACCATAGCTGCACTGAGGATTTTAAGGGAGCTGATAATGAAGGTGAGCTACTGAAAAAAACATTTTGAATAGATTTATGAAAAGGAAAATAAAGTAAATTAATTACAATGGCCTGGAAAATCTGGAAAAGTAAGATAATTTGTTTTGGCAAAATTAGTGGAATTAATGAAGCATTTTCTGGCTCTGAGGCTTCCTTCATGATGAGAATTTGACAGTGAGTGAGTGAGTGAGTAAGTGGAATTTGAATTCATGTATATTTGATGTTAGTATGCAGTAAATGTTTCAATTAAATGCAAATATTATAAAATAAATACTGTACATACTAAGCTTCACACTGAATATACTTCTTTCTTGTGAACTGCTAAACATTCAACAAAACTGTTGTGAAAATTGAAAATTGTTACTACCAAATGATTATGTCACAATAAATCTTGATCTCTAGTGTAGTTATATTTATTTATCAGCCCTGACAAGCATATTACTATGTTACTTTGCTATGCATTATCATATGCATCATCAAACTGCCATTTTTCTAAAAATTTAAGTTAATTATATTACTTTCCAAGTAATGACTATTCATTGAGTCAGACAACTAAGTCCATGATATGTTGAATTTATAACATAATATCTTTCTCCGCCAGGTTTGATTTAACTGATCGATTTAAACTTACTTTGCAAGACGTGCTGCTAATTTCTGCAATGGGACCTCCTGGTGGCAGTCGTCAAGACATAACACTTCGATACCTTCGACATTTTAATGTAGTTTCTATAAATCCATTTTCAGATGAAAGTATGATCAAGATATTTCATACAGTGTTATTTCTAGGATTGCAGGTAAATATAAAACACAATTTAAATAATACTCTTTTCAGTTATTTAATTTGGTCTTTGGTGCCAAACTATCATATTTGATTGTTTAACCTTATAGATAATTTTTACTTATTTGTAAATTTAAATCATCATATTTATCAATGTTGAAGATGATTTACGCTTATATTTAAAAAAAATATCAGGATAATCATGAGTAACTGTAGGCTTTTAACCTTTATTGGAAGGAGCCTCATGTGCCTGGAAAGCCTCTCTGGCTGGGACTTTTCAAGCACGCACTTTTCAAACTTGCCATGGAAAAAATAAAAATAAATATAAAAAAGGAGATACTTTTAACTGATCTGAAATTTATAGATTGTACCTTCCAATAATACAAGTTAAAGGAAGAAGAACAAAATCGAAATTTCATAAAAAACATTTTTTATGAGGCTCAGTCAATAAATAATGAGGCAGAGGATATTTCACGGTACTTACGTAACGAACCTGAAAAGTATTGTCTGCCACTGTTTAGGCATTTATCCCATTGTGACACCAGTCGCAAAATGGCATGTTAGTAGAACTCCTTTGGCTGCTGTTGGAACCAATTGTGCATGTACTCCTTGACTTCATCATCCGATTGAAACAGTTGTCTCCGCAGTGCTTTTTTTTTTAGCTCACCGAAGACGTGGAAGTCACATGGAGACAGATCTGGACTATAGAGGGGGTGGCTCAGGACTTTCCACTTGAATTTTTTCAGACATTCCTTTGTTGTGTTGGCTGTGTGTTTAGCGTTGTCATGCAATAGGATGACACCACGAGATAGGTGATCAGGACGTTTCGAATTGATTGCCTTCCTGAGCTTCATTAACGTTTCACAATACCGCTGGGCATTGACCGTAGCTCCATGCTCCAGGAAGTCGACGAAGAGCGGTCCCTTGCGATCGAAGAAGAACGAAAGCATGACCTTGCTGGCACTAGTGTGGAGGGTCTTAAACTTTTTTGGTGGAGGGGAATCTGCATGCTTCCAAACACTGAATGACTGGACACGGCCGCTGCTCGGTTAGCAGCCTTTGCGCATATCTTGCCAGACATGTAACGCCATTTTGCAGGAAATCGCGCACAAATCAGTTTCGTCACACCTGCACCTCCATTTCGAGCATCGACTCATTTCCAACTACCATAGTTTAGGTGTAATATCCTCTGCCTCGTTATTTATTGACTGAGCCCAATATTTGACACTCCCCAGTGGCTACCATAATAGACAACAGACAACCATGCAAAGTTTCTTTGAAAATAAGCTGGTACTTCTTGGGGAAAAAATAACACTTGTAAGATATGTATAACAATGTATAATTTCCAGAATTTCACTTTTTGTGTTGGCCATATGGATGGTGGATGGAGCAGATTTACAGGAAAGCATGACAAAACACCATTCATTGAGGAGACGTAATGCCTGTGCCCCAATATTGAAAAGAAGAGCTGAAATTAAACATTTCCGAAAGCCGTAATTTTGGCAAATGTAAAAATTTGAACCTTTGCCCCTGTGTCCTCCCTGGACCCCTATTATTCACATATTGTTGACTTGTTCTTTTGTTCTCATTATTACATGGGAAACTGAAATAAATCAGTAAAAAGTGGTGGTTGAGGAGTTATAGTTGATTTTGTAAGATCTATCCTATAATACTCACAGGGAGAAATGAAGAAAGTTTACTTTCCCTTGGTAGACAAGGCTTACTATTAAGAGGCCATAATGCGGGGGCAAAAATTGCCGCCATTGCTGCTCCAATTCGTATTACACTTGAATAGTATCTAAGATTAATAAATAACATTATAGAAATATTTCAAACATATACCTGTTTTCTGTATGTTCATGCTTTGCTATTATATTTTTTTTTATTATTTTGTATGTCTGTGTGAATTTTCATGGTGCACCCTTTGAAAACTGCTGTGATAAATCAATACTCTGATGTGCCTATGTTGGCTAATAGCAAGATAGTACTGCTTAATCTGTCCCATTCCTACTGACATGTGATTCACAGCTTTACGGAAAATACCCCTATTTGCTAATATTGTCAGATAACCACCATGGTAGAAAAGGATACAAAGCCTTAACTTCACCATGATAAACAAGACATAATAAATAAAAAAAATTATCCCCATTCTAAATACATTCATAAATTTCGCTTATTTTTTTTCATGTTATTTTACATAACATTTAGCAAGGTGGAATCCTACTTTCTTACATTCCTATGGATGGATGGACTGGCAGACAGACAAGTGGATGGATGGAGAGAGGAACCTCGATTTTACAAATTTCAGGGAACCAAGTTGAATAAACTCAAAATGTAGGAAAGTGTAATACATGGGAAAATTTTATAAAATTTTGCTATGTTCTGACTTTCAAGATTGTATAATACAGGAGAATGTATTGTCTGCATGTATGTTTTTTGTGTTGGTATTGGAATTGGAAGTGGTTCCAAGAAATGTTTGGCAGGTATATTTTGCACATTGTTTATTTTTCTTTCCTAGAATAATGGATTTGGACCCAATATTTCAGCTGTAGCCAATAACATGGTCTTGGCTACAATGAATGTGTACAAGTCTGCTTCACAGCAACTTCGTCCAACTCCAGCAAAATCACACTATATTTTCAATTTAAGAGATGTTGCAAGAATTGTTCAGTGTTGTGCACTACTTAAAAAGGAGTCAGGTGATGACATGAAGATGCTTACCAGGTAAGATGTGCATATTTGTACCAAGAGATTCTTTTACAGGTTTTAGATGATTTTTTTAAACATTTTGTAAACCTTTGATATTAAAAATGAGATCAAATTAGAACACATACCTTGTTTTCCCTCCGAATATTCAGGCCAACATCGATCGTTCTTCAGGGGCAAGAGAAAAGAATGAGAAAGGTAGATGCAAGGAATGACTAATTTCTTCAGTGACATGATCAGGTAATCAAGTTTTTATCCCTTTTAACTATTTTAACCATGTTTTTTACCCTTCTATGACTGAATCTTTTTTTTTCATCCCAGAAAAATGGACGGAGGTTGGTCTGAAAATTCAGAGAACAGAACAAGATACGTGTACTCATGATGGATGTAGTTAATGCAGTTTAGAATTACTCACGTGGAAAGACAAAATTTCACGTGAGTAAGATACGTGGTTTTTAATTTGTTGAGGACACTTGGCATAAAATACCAACTTTAAAAAAATATTTGAAAATGATTTAGAAAGGGTTTACTCTCTTTTTAGAAGTAGAATAACTCACTATTGTTGTATAAACGAACTGAAGGCAATTTCAGTTTATGACAATATAAAATTTTAACATCAAAGTTTAAACATTAAATTTGCTTATTACAAATGTTTTGAATATTAAGATAGAAGTAATGCTATATTTATTAGTGAGTCATAAACATATGTGTTTTTGTATTACAGATTATGGGTACATGAAATCTTACGAGTTATCTATGATAGACTTATTGATGCAGAAGACAGAGCTTGGCTGTATAACAAGATAAGGGATGGTATGGAAACTTATTTCAGAGAAAAATATGATGATGTTTTTGAAGACTTAGCTGGTGAAGGAAAACGTGTAAGTGATTATATTCCTTCTCACTGCATAATATTGTTGTGTTAATAACAATAAGTAGAGGCACATATTTTTGGTAAATAAAAAAGCAAAATTTCAGTACAAAAACAGTCAATTTTGGGTTCAAAAGTGGTAAGTAAAATTACATTTCGGTGTTATAGCGGTGAAAAATTGGATCAAAAGCAGTATATAAAGTGACATTTTGGTTTTAAAATTCAGACTATAATCCTAAATTTGATTTAAAAACTGCACTTATTACACAAAATACACATATCCCTTCTAATAGTACGAGGGTCATTTTTTTTAAGCCTCCGATGGACCATAAAAATAAGTCAAGTGTAAGTAACAAAATGAATTTATTATCAAAAGTTATGTACATACCTGGTTACTTTTCGACATACAGGCATTTGTCATATCGTGGGATGAGCTTTCCAAGCCTCTCTGCGAAGAATGTTGCCGCCAGTGATGTGAGATGGGCCTGAACGTTCCTTTGAAGCTCCTCATTGATGTGGAAGCTTTGGCCTCCTAGCCAGTTCTTCAATGCAGGGAAGAGATGAAAATCACTCGGCATTAGGTTGGGGCTATACGCCGGGTCATCAAACACTTCCCATTTATATTGCTCCAGAAGGTGTTGGGTTCACCGAGTCATTTTCATCTCTTCCCTGCATTGAAGAACTGGCTAGAAGGCCAAAGCTTCCACATCAATGAGGAGCTTCAAAGCAACATTCAGGCCCATCTCACATCACTGGTGGCAACGTTCTTCGCAGAGAAGATCGAAAAGCTCATCCCACAATATGACAAATGCCTGTATCTTAACGACGATTATGTCGAAAAGTAACCAGGTATGTACATAACTTTTGATAATAAATTCATTTTGTTACTTACACTTGTCTTATGTTTATGGTCCATCAGAGGTTGAAAAAAAAGGCCCTCGTACATTATTTATTTTATTCCTGTATAAAGGAGTCTATATTTTCTTCTCAAATATTTACAGCAGAATTAATCAATTATCCATGAATTGCATAACTCACAGGATAATTCAAACTTCAGAAAGTGTCGTGTCGGTAAATAAAGTATAAATTTTGTGTAATTTCGTGAGGAAATATGGTATGAAACTGCACCTCACACCTTTCAGAAACATGAAATATTAACATTACGATGTGTTATTTCACATTTCATATTTTCATCAAAAATTAAATATGCATGCCTCTACCAATAAGCCATCCCTTTCCCTGCCCCTCTAATCTCTCCCTCATTCTTTGTGTGTGTGTGTGTGTGTGTGTGTGTGTCTGTCTGTCTGTCTGTCTGTTTCTCTCTCTCTCTCTCTCTCTCTTTCTCTTATTTTTGAAAGTGCTCAAAATGGAATATTTTTTCCTTTGTACATAATTAGATGTGCAGGAAACTTAAGAACAAATTTTACTTTATTTTCACTTCATTTAACAGTGTTAAGATCATGAGCCAAAATGAAAGAGAAATGTGAAAAGTCATTTAAATGTTAAAATTACATTACATTTTAATTCCCTTCAATATCAGTGAGACTCAAAATCCAGTCAGTGGAATGATAACTACAGCACTGTTTTTATTCAGAAACAACATTTTTTTTACACGTAAATTATTTTTAACTATTTGATGCACTATCACAAAAGTGCAAAAATTATTTGTACTTACATTCAACTGATGGTGTTGCCGTTTTAAGGTACCTTCAAATTTAATCTGAAACTCTCATTCTGTAACTCTGCTAAGCCACTGGTACCACTAATACTATTCTTTTATTTTAATACCTTGATGAAAGAAGAGTACAGTGGATACAAGATTACCAAAATTAAGAATATAATATAGTTTTCAAGCAAGATATAAAAGAGAGAGAGATTGGTTATGATGATTAAATTATATCACGTTGCTAGGTTCTTTGCATGTGCATTGCAGATGGCTATAGGGTTTGATATAATTAAATTTGTACAAAAAGAATAATTTGCCACTAATTAGTGATTGTATTCATATCATCTACCTGTGCTTCATATCTGCTGTTTCAGCCTGTCTTATCAAAACAGATAATAAAGATATTTTTTTTTAAAGAAAATGTTGTTTTCGTTGGCTTGGAGATTGCTATTTCTTGTAATTTCGTTGTAATTTATTTGAGTTTGGTTAATTTACCTAACTATTTATTTTAATTTGTTTTGTTTTGTCTTATTTGTTTTTATGGTGAATCTTCAGTCTTCCACCATGACCCCTTTTAGTCCAACAAAGCTTCAAAATATAACAAAACTTTATTCATGACTCTAATTAACTATTCATTAATCTTTTAATCATAGAAGAGTAAGACATAATTAAAGGAATTTTGCTGATGTGGATTGAAATTTGACTATTTAACATTTATGAACATTTTGTGTTATTATTTTTTTAATTCAACATAATTAGATTGATCAATTTAATTATTTTGCAGCCTAGTGAGGATACTTTGAGAGATCTATTCTTTGGAAATTACATGGATCCAAATGCTGTAGGAAATGACAGAAGATATGAAGAGGTTACAGACTTTGATCAGTTTTGTGAAGTTTCACTTCTGGGCTTACAGGATTATAACACTATGAACAAAAGAAAGATGGATCTTGTGTTGTTTAGGTAGATATAGAGATTTTATATTTTCTTTAATGATCAATGGATGCTGTTAAATATACATACAACTAATATACCATTTTTATAGTTTTAATTTTATAAGCAACTACAGTTGTTTCTTTACTAGGTAATTGAAACACCATACACACTTAATAAATATACTTCATATTGTATCCTGTGTGGAATAGAGGCATGTTCAGAAAAATATTGCCAATGAACTCCTTAATATCATAAATCATAGATTGCAAAGTAATATACCATTACTTTAAGTAATTTTTATTTTATTTTTCATGCAACGTGTCATCTGGCTTTCCCAGAACTTTCTTAAGCCAAGATAACGACACAACACAATGAAACCACTTAAAATAACCATATATTTTTTTGCATCTATAAAAAGTGGTTATGTGAACCTTGAAGAAGAACCTAAATCATAGATTTACAGTGGAAAATCAATTTTATGTTTTTCAGTAAGTCAAGATGAAAAAAACTGAAAAATGTAAAATCTAGGGTAATTTTGTAATGTTATGGTTTATTATGACCATCAGGATTGAAATTATAACCTAGTATCAGAATTTTACTGTATTAATGATAATAATAATCATCAGTAATATCAGAATGAATAATAGCTCATGTATAATTTCAGGTATGCACTGGAGCATTTGTCTCGTGTATGCAGAATGCTTGCCATGCGAAATGGGAATGGGTTACTTGTTGGCGTTGGAGGCTCAGGCAGACAGTCAATTACAAGACTTGCTGCAAGCATGTCTGGTTGTACCTTATTTCAACCTGAGATATCAAAAGAATATGGTATGTATAATGAGTTTGTCTTGTGGGCTTTGTGGAAATTTGATGAGAATCAAAATTATATAAAAAAGTATAAGTTAACCAAAAAAAATACTCTTGTAACATAGTTTTAACTTGTTGTGGCATGCTTGTCCATAACATTCATTTTAACTGTAACGGAATTTTTGAGATATACTTTTCACATGGTGACAGAAACAGACAATGTTTGATGACTAAGCATGTCATTGTGTTGCAGTCTCTGCTAGGCTCCTTCGTGATGTTGCCGTTAGGTTGGAACACCAGGCAGATAGCACTAGTAGTTCAAATAATCAAGAATTATCCAGACAAACCTTTTTTTTTCCAATTTTTCACTAGACAGTAATAACATTTCCAGTTATACATTGCCTCATTTATTACTTTCTAGGCACAAATGAGTTTAGGGAGGATATTAAAAAGGTGTTGAAATTATCTGGTGTCCTGGGGAAGCATGCAGTTTTGCTGATGACTGACTCTCAGATGAAGGAAGAGTCATTCCTTGAAGATGTTGACTCACTGTTGAACTCTGGAGAAGTTCCAAATTTATATGCGATGGATGAAAAGCAAGAAATTTTAGAGGTATGCTCATCCTCAGTCTAATCTGCCTTTACACATTACTGTAATTAATTATAAAAATTATAAAAATTATAAAAATATAAAAATTGTAGAAACTCTTAACCTACCAGTTTCGTTGAAGCTAAAACTACTGTAACTTACTGTTGATTGTTAACTCTTGTTATCTTGTACGAGGGACGTTCCGAATGTAAGTTTTGTCATTTTTTTCACAGTAAAGCTTAATTACAATCAGAAGAATACAATGTCATAACAAAATACAATCTTTTGGTTATTTTTTCACATAGTCGCCACCGACATTGATACATTTGTCGTAAAGTGAAATCAATTTCAAGAAACCCTCCTGGTAAAAATCGGTGCCCAGCGATTTAAGGAAGTTCTTCACAGCCTGTTGCACCTCTTCGTTGCTTCTGAAGTGACGTCCCAATAGTGCTGACTTCAACGCAGGAAAAAGGTGGAAGTCTGATGGGGCAAGATCGGGGTTGTATGCCGGGTGATTCAATCTCTCCCATCCCAGATGATGAATGTGTTCTGCAGTGACCCTTGCTGTGTGGGGTCTTGCATTGTCGTCCAAGAACAACCTCGACTCAAGAGCCTGGTATCTTGCGTCGAATGGCGGACTTCGGTTTGCTTAGTGTGTGGCAATAGCATGCCGCATTGACGGACCCTGTAGTGAGGTAATCAAACAAAATGACACCCTTCACGTCCCAGAACACTGTCAGCATAATCTTCCCTGTGGACTGCGACACTTTGATTTTTTTCAGGATGGGTGAGCTGGGATGTTTCCATGTCATTGAGGCGGACTTGGTCTCTGAGGTAAAGTTGTGCACCAATGTCTCATTGGCTGTGATGATCCTCAACAGGAAGTCATTCCCCTCGCGCTCGTACCACATCAAGTGTTCGAGGCATATTGCCATTCTTGCAGTCTTGTGCTCAGGGGTGAGGTTTCTCGGCACCCATCTTGCCGACACCTTCCGATATCCCAACAAGTCGTGAATCATGTGGTGAGCTTCAGCACGTCCAACACCCAGTGTGGATGCGACTTCATACACAGTTACGTGCCTGTTGGCTAACACCATTTCCTGTACTCTGTCGACGTTTGTTGCAGTCGTGGATGTGGAAGGGCACCCAGATCGGTCTTCATCTTCCACACACTGCCTTCCTTCATTAAACATTGAACACCAGCACCCAACCATCTGATGGGACATGACGTCATCTCCATAGATGCTCTGTAGGCGTCGATGAATATCTGAAACACTAGTCCCACGTGCCCATTCATAGCACACGACAACACGCACTTCCATTTGTGACCATGTTTCCAGCACATGTCTTTCTGCCATACTGGTTTGGACTCAAATGAGCTTGAGCACGTCGGTCTGCTGCTTATCTCTATTCTTCGGCACTCTGCACATGCACCATCACTCCTCTGCTCTCGCTCCTCCCGTCGTGAATTCAGAAATGATTGTCTTTTGTTATGGCAATGTGCTATAACAATAACTTTGCAATACAGCTTCCCTGTGAAAAAAAAATGACGAAACTTACTTTCGGAATGTCCCTCGTAATTAAGGTTCCCTTTTTCCGGTTCCAGTCAGATTGGTGGCCGAGCATGTACACTGTAGGCTACTTTCAATCTCACACAGGTTTGAATCCCAGCCTGAGCATGGGTGTTAATTGTGAGTCTCCTTTCATCAGTCTCGTCTTATCATCAGTCATGGTTCATCTCGATTAGCCAAAAGTGACATAAAAGTAATAAAATTATGAAATATCAGTTTCTAATGACAATGATTTATGCCACACTTTAAACTGTAGTCTAGACTGATTATCCTTCCAATGCATAAAGTGGACTTAAATGAAGAACTTGTAGTGCATTTTCACATGCACCAATAAGATCATTGTCATCTCCAACACCAAGTTTAATGCAGGTTAGTGGTCCAACTGGGTATGCACCTGGATATTAATAATTTTAATAAAATCTTGCATTGACATACTTGCCGTCAGACCAATGGGCAGCTGAAGCATGACCTTCACTATGACTGAGATCGAGAATGTGTGGAGCCTTACCTCCACAACAAGTACATGTCTTCATGATATGGTAGAACCTTGCAATTTTTACCTTGTGATTCTTCCAGCAAATTAGTTGTAAAAAAGAATTTACCAAATTTAATTTAATATGGGAGATGGTGTTTTTTTCTGACTAGACCCAACAATGTGTCTGCACAGAAATACAAGTTTAAGATTTACTGTTGCTGCCAAAATGTGCTGGGTGGAGGTGAGGAGACACACACATTAAAATTTATTGATATTGACATGTATTTTAAACTTCTGTTTCAGATGGTGACCTTGGCTGCTCAGGGTGGAAATAGAAATTTGGATATCAGTCCATTGGCAGTTTTCCGATTTTTCATAAATAGAAGCAAAGACAACATGCACATAATCCTATGTTTCAGTCCACTAGGCAACACGTTTAGGAAGTGGTTGATAAGTTTTCCATCCCTAATAAATTGCTGCACAATTGATTGGTTTCATGTAAGTAGCACATGTGCGTGAATTTTGTATTTTGATTTTAAACACTTTCTCTGTTGCAAGTATAATTTAGATCTATTGAAATAACTACACTTAATGATGATGCCTGTTTACCTATTCAGAAGATTGAATTAATACACAAGTAATTCATTTGTTCAGCAATGGAAATTTAATACCTCTACAAACATTTTGTTGAAACACAACTGAAAGAACAAAAAATGTATAATATTTTAGATCACAAGTGTGATTCCCTAAAATTACAGATTCATTGTTACCCTTTTGTCATAATGCAGTTCATAACTGATTAGTCTGCCATTGGCAAATATCTAAAATAAGCACTTCTCTTTGCAGTTTTTCTTGCAATGTTTATTTAATGCAAGAAGTGAAAAAGTAGAGGAAAATTGAGAGGTAAATAATTCATTCTTCATGGTTGATAATTTATTTTTCCCAATATGCAGTATATCTATTAAAAACACTCCACTGATAAACATACTAGTACTTCCAATTTCTTTATTGAATTAAAAATAATAATAATGCAAAATTTACCTTTGTTAAGAGGATGGAAATTAACATATTGCAAAGACATATTGTGTCACTGTAGAGAAAAATAAAATGTCGCGCAGAAACCACATTATTTTAATTATTTTTTTAATCATCAGGATCTTCAAAAACTCCAATATGTGCTCAGCTGTGCTATGAAATATATACATAAACATTTTAATGTTAATTTCCTGTATTATACATATTTTTCAAAATCTCTCGAAGCTTTGTATTTTTTATCTGATGTGTCAAAACCAAATTGGTTTACAACATATTGCAAATACCTTCATTTTATGTAAAATAAAATACACAATACTTATAAATGAAATTTACTTGAAAAATCCAAAAGTTTCAGCAAATACATACTATTAGGGATGGGACAGATTAATTGGTACTCTATTTGTATCGACCTATGCCATATTGGTGTATAAATTTATCGGTAAAATTGCTGATTATCTTACCGATCTGATATATCTAAATATCTTATTATTTAGTGCAAAATTCTGCCATTTGGTTATTATTTTTATGGATAATCTCCATGCCCTACTTTTTCAAAAAGTAAATGTCTAAATATGCAACTTATTTTGCACTGCTGTCACCTGGAAACACACATTTATTAAGATCAAAGAACCATTCAGGTTCTTCAAGAATGATTTGGAATTTTGTATCAAATCGGTAGAATATCGTATCAAAATTTCATATCGGCCCATCCCTACATAATATATATACTACATGTATAAACATGCATAAGAAGAAATAAATTTTGAATACCATGTATGAATGATTTCAAATAATGACTTCTGAAAACAGAAACAGATACGTAATTGGAGATACCAAAATGTTGTATTTAGTTTTATATAAAAATCATGATATAAGAAAATGAGGTTTTCTTACATGTAGATTTACATTTTTTGTAGGCATACAAGCCTCTCATAATAGAGGGAAAGGAATATGAATTGGAGGTGGGAAAGTTACATATTTAATTCTTTCTGCATGGCACATGACAGAACATATTTCTTGCATGCATTTGTCATTGATGTTTTATCACTGGACAGATAATGGTGTCAGTTTGCACTTAAACTATGTTTTTCTATTTTTTTTGTTTGTAGTGATGACTTTAGTCTGTATCATAAGAAACAAAAGTAAATTTATTATGTACTTTCTATGTACATCATAATCAGAGGCATCATTTGAGAGATGTTGCCTATGTGAGAGGGCAAGACATTTGATGAACACTGTATAGTATTGTATGTTCTGCAGTTTTGCACTATGAATTCCATGCACAACATCAAGATTCAATGAGTTATAGGAGACTTGTGAAGGTAAATTCTTGTTTCTGTTCACTGCATGAAGTCATGACCTTCTGACATAAGAGCTGAGTGGCAATGAAGAGATTTTAGATTCAATGTGAGTTGTAAATATGCACTGTAAAAATAATGTAGATATATGTATGAATAAATGTGGTATATACAGTTAAGGTGTTCCTAAAAGAGCTGATATATTATGCCTCATGTTGTCAGCACCATAAAAATATCCATTCCAGGACAGTTACAACATGTCTTAATGTTTGCATGAATCTCGACCTTCATCAGGGCTAGAAGAGTTAAGCACAAGGCATGGTAAGATATTTAAATAGGTTAAGAGATATAAAATAAACTTGATCTAAGATTGTGTAGTTGCATGGATAGCCATTACTTTCACCTCCACGAAGTGGCAGCTGCCAACTGATCAGTCACTTTGCGGAGGCCCAGGTAATAGATGGCCCTTCTACAGTATGGCCGGAAAAGAAGTATACCGAAAGTGGCAACATTGTATACAGTCGGTAACTTTTGGTATAATTCTTTTCTGGCCATACTGTACCAACATGATCTTGGAACAAGTTCTTATTCATTTTAACATATTGTAAATCAATGTTATCTCTGTTTTAAGCTGTTACCATGTATGTACTTTTCCATCCCTGATGGAGAATTGAGATTAATCTGAAAATTAAAACAACCAAAGAAAGTACATGTTCTGACCATTGTCTATGTTAATTTTAGGAAGACCTTTACCAATGCTGGTAGAATAACACCATAAAATTTATCAGCAATCAAATATAAAATATCAAACCTTTAGTTTTCAAATTATCGTTACCCTCTTAATAAGTATATGTAATGAGATTGCTCTCAAGCTTTGCATCCATAGATAAACTACTAAGACTGAGCCAGTGCTGATGTATCGGGATTCATCAGTACTGCTCTTGCAAAGTTTTATTTCATAATAAATCGCCAATATGAGCCAGTATTTTCCCGGTGTCCAGCCATTCCATGGATCAACAAAGTGTTGACATTTTCTGAAGTCTGAATGTCCTGGAATTAGGCAAGATTCACAGTTTTAATTGGTTCTGCTCCAATTGTGTGTAATGTTCACCTCATCATTTAATATCATTACTTTTGAGATCTTTTGGGGGAGGGAGTGGCATGCATCTAATATAAATGTACAAGTTGCATTTCAAAAATAAGGACCGATTGATGATATCAAAGAAGGAAGGAAGTGTAGGAGCACTGTATTAGTGGTAACAAACATGTACATACGGGGTCTGACAGTTAACTTCACGAACCTATCCTAGAAAATAAGCTGCATAGCTTATTGCTGAATAGCTTCAAAGTACTCCCCTTGGGAAGCTAATCACCGATGACAGTACCTACTCCACCCTTCAAAGCAATTTTGGAACTCTGTTTCTAGAATGACCTTCAGAGCTGCCGCTGTATTAGCCTTAATGTCCTCAATGTCATCAAAATGTCTTCTTCCTTTCAAAACTTGTTTGATCTTCGGGTAAAGAGAGAAGTCATTGGGGGCAAGGTCAGGTGAGTATGGCAGGTGATCTACCAGAGTTATTTGTTTCCTGGCCAAAAACTCCTGTACAGGCTGTGCCGTGTGCACAGGCACATTGTTGTGATGCACGAGCCATGAGTTGTTGGTGAAAAGTTCCGGTCGTTTGCATCTCACTTTTTCACGCAACCTTTGCAGCACTCCCAAATAGTACACTTGGTTAACTGTTTGTCCTGGTGGTACAAATTCATAGTGAACAATCCCTCGGATATCAAGAAAGGTTATCAACAATGTTTTTATTTTTTATTTTGATCGACGGAACTTTTTTGGTTGTGGAGAATCAGGTGACCACTTTGTTTCAGGGTCATACACGAAGACCCAGTTTTCATCACCTATGATTATTCGGCCCAAAATATCATCCTGCCTCTCCAACAGGTCTGTGCACAGTTCAACCTTCCTTTGCTTTTGTTCATCGGTGAGCTCCTTTGGGACCATTTTGGCACACACTTTGTGCATGCCAAGGTCTTCAGTTAAAATTTTCCACACAGTTTCCATATCAATGTCACTTGGTCTGCTATGAATCTCATGGTCAGTCGCCGATTTGCACTCACAATTTGATGCATTTTGGCAATGTTTTCATCCGTTTGGCTCATTACTGGATGTCCTACCCTTTCTTCATCAGTTACTTGTTCCCTCTCCTCAGAAAATTGTTTAATCCATTTGTACACCGCTGTTTTCTTCATGGCATTCTCGCCATGCACCTGCACTAACATTTCCTGTAATTCACTCCCACTCTTGCCCAGTTTCACCAGAAATTTGATGTTTTTTCGTTGCTCTAATTCCAGCTCAGCTCTTTTCACGACAGCACACACACATACAATCACAAACAACAATGCATGCCACTCAGCACAAATCCGCCATGCATCAACGTGAACACTGCTGTGAGGCACTGAAATACCAAGGTTACAAAATGTTGTTACAGAGCAGCCTGTATAGTGCTGCCTTCAGCGCTAAATGGTGGCATGTTCGCGAACTTAATTGTCAGACCTCGTATCTACTTCATTTCTCAACATAGTCACCATTCTTTTTCAAGCAATTTTGGTACTGTTGAACAAGTTTTTTTATACCCTCTGCATAGAAGTTTGCCACTTGGAAGTTCAGCCAATCCAAGACTGTCATTTTCAACACCTCAGTTTCTTCAAATTGTCAAGCTGCAAACCACTTCTTGATGTGCAGGAAGATGTCATAGTCACTAGGTGTAAGGTCCGGACTATATGGAGAGTGATCAGAGCTCCCATTCAAGGGAACCATTCACAGGACACTATTGCCATACTTTTCCTTCACTCATTACATTCGAACCATATACTTCACACAATTCTTGGTGAATTTCGGCAGCATTGTGACCTTTAGCGTTAAGAAATCGAATCACAGACTGTAGTTCTCAACTAAAGGGATTATTTAATCATGCAAACTTTTTGACATGCTTTGTTTCAAAATATTCAGGAATTACATCAGAATATTGAAATACCTGTTGTGTGATCCAAAATCCACTTTTTCACACAATTCTGGTGCAATATAAATAGACACTTTGAATTTTGCATAATTTCCAGGATACTTATAGACACTGCGAAAGTGTAGCATTTTTGTGATCGAAAATTCCAAAAAAGTATCTGCTGGTTTAGGTTAATAAATTCCAACTTAAACTTCCTGATGACAAAAGTATCAGCCCATACCGATACATCAGAATTGGCATTGGCTCAGCCTAATATATGTTCTGTACTTTGTCCGTACATTCTTCAGATCATAAATGTATAACTTGGCAAAAAGATCCATGTGTATTTTTTAATTTTAAGGCTTGGCCTGAAGATGCCCTAGAAAAGATTGCACAAAAGTTCATGGAAGAGATAAACATTGATGACAGAATCAAACCATTGGCTGTGGATGCTTGCAAATACTTCCACGTAACTGCATGGTAATTATATTAATTATTGTTATTTCATTTTTAGTATTTCTGCAAAAATATCTTGACTCAAGGTGTCATCTCTCACAAAGAGAAAACTCCATATTCACTTTCACTAAATAGTAACCAGTGTTTCAGTGTTATGGGTACATTTTGGTAAATTATCCCAGAGAAAATACAGTATACGGGGTGATTCTAAAGGTAGGGTACAAATGAAAACCACAGATATCTCCCATGAAATAGAGACAAAAGTGCCCCTTCCACTTTGCTGAGAGATGCCTCCGTGAGTAGCTAGAAAACATGTGAAAATGAACTTCACACCGCTGTACAGCCAGTACCAGTGAAGATAGAAAGGTGTCACGGACCACTTTCCTTGCATTCTCGGTGTGTTTCTTCGTCTTACGTCATCCTCCCGTGGTTCTGCAACCCTGCACTATTTTTCTCGACTGCACTGCTTCAGTCATGGTGTTGGTTTCCCGCTGTGCAATTGTTACTTCATGCTTCATTGCTTCTTTTGTTCCTACCATTCTCGATCACTGCCCTTTCCCTTCACTTGTCTTGTGGGACACTCCTATTTCCTTTGTGGAACCCCAAGCGCATGCTTTGCGCAGCTGCCGCCTGGTGTTTTTCGGATGGGCGACTTTGGTGTTCCTTTTGACTTCTTTTATTCCGGCTTTCTATCTTCACTGGTACTGGCTGTACAGCGGTGTGAACTTTATTTTCACACATTTTCGGCGTTGTCTAGCTCCCCAGGGAGACATCTCTCGGCAAAGTGGAAGGGGCACTTTCGTCTCTATTTCATGGGAGGTATCTGTGGTTTTCATTTGTACCCTACGTTTAGAATCACCCTGTATGTATAAGGTGTATACAAGAGAGTGATCTGATTTTAGAAATACGTATTAATTCAGTAACTAGGTATCAGAATATTGTTTGTTCAAAAGTGTCTAGCAACGTAAAATTTTTTTATGACTAGAATTAGGAAGAAGCACATCAAAAGTTTCTGGGTGACCTTGAACGCGAATAGCCTCATTTCAGTAAGAAACAGTCCATCATTTGGTTCATTGAAACCAAATCATTTTTTACAGTTAAATACTTTTGCTGAATACGCATGTGCATCACCTATAGAAAAGAGTGCCAGTTGGTAAGAGGCCTACAGGATCTAAGGGGTAATTTGAATGGATTGGATCTGAAAGTTTTCTGTCCAGATGTTCACCCTTTTCTTTGTGGAGTTATGAAAAGTTTGGTCTCTGCAGACGTTACTCATGATCTTCACCATCCCCATCCGAAAGAAATGAAAAACTAGATGCAAACTTTGGAAAAGATAGATGCCTTCTGGACCATAGTGAAATCTACCAAACTTGAGCCGACCTCTGTGGTGGAATGGTTAGCACAGCATGGTATGATGCCAGGGGTCCCAGATTTGAATCCTGGCTTGAGCATGGATGTTCTTTTGAGTGTCCCTTTGTCATTTCATCATATCACTCGCTCATCCTCATCGTCGCAATTAGCCAAAAGTGGCAGAACAACAACGTAATATAACCTAATTCATTCAATCAATCAAGGTATCCCTTTTCATGAATTCTGGTCATCAAACTGCATTTTTTTATTCACCATCTACTATATTGGTTAAAACACCCTGAATTATTTTTATATATAAGGTACAACCTGTATTAAGACAACTTCATTGGCTCAGTTTTATATTTTGTGTTGTGTATTTAATTAACTAATTTTGTCCATAAGCAAAAATGTGGAATAGTTTATTTGGTGATGATGATTCTACCATCTGTTTCAAATTTGTGTTTGATGGCCAAGTTCTTTATGTGGTCAATTTGAGGTTTTGTCACCATGGGTTCCTGGTTTGAGTCCTGACCTGGTTTGTGAGCATCCCTTATGCCAGTGGCTCCCAAAGTGTGTACCACGGTACCGTGGCTGGCTTACAGGGGCACCGTGAAATGTTCCAAATATGTGCTTATTTAGTACTTTTAAAATATAAGACGTTTCTGAATTTGAAATATGTGTCTACTTCTTAACTTAAGACAAGCACCCCAAATACACTAACTGAGCATTGCAAGTGTTAGATAGACCTATATTCTGATTTGGGCACTGCGGAAAAATCTTGAAACACTAAAGGTGCCATAAAATGAAAAAGTTTGGGAACCCCTGCCTTATGCAATTTAATCTAATTTCCATTCTACTTCATCATTGTGATTAGCCAAAAAAAAGCAGGAAAGTGATGTAAGATAAGATAAATCTAAATATCATGGTCACCTAAAGTTAAATTTACAGTGTATAATATCACATTCTAAAACAAATAGGTATATACATGTCTCCACTAATAACTATATTCACTTCCAGCAATTTATCGGAGAAGTTATTGGCCACCACGGGAAGGCACATATATATTACACCCACATCATTCCTTGAACTTATTGCTTGTTTTAAAGATATAATGGAGAAAAAGCAGAATGAAGTAATGGCTGCTAAAAATAGATATTTAGGAGGCTTAGATCAACTTTTATTTGCTGCCGGACAGGTAGGATTTTCTTTATAATGTTTCTTCATTTATTTATTCTAGATAGGTTGAAATCTTAGATATTTATTTAGCTAGATGTACATTTTCCATAATTGTTAGAGTAATGTACATATGCAAATGTATGTATGTATGTATGTATCTGTGTGTGCGTGCGAATAAAGGTGTACCCACGGTCATTGTGACTGATTAGGCTCATTTTGAGTTTGTCAGGAATGAATCAGTTCTTTCATCCATTTCTTGTAAACATATTTTCAACTCTATGGCTGGTGTTAACTTACAGCATTTTAAAATAAATCCTGAATAACAATATACAAAATTGTTTTGAGGGGTTTGAAAAGTTTTCATGAAAGGAACTGTTTCAACTGTTTACAAAGGACAAAATCTACTGTTATCTACTGTGTTCTTGGAAGTCTAATGAAATCCAATGGTTTTCTACTGAGTATCTTTAGAAGAATAAAGTATAGCTACAGTATATGTACAGTAGTAAAACAAGTGAAAATATCTCTTCAGTATTATATTTAATATGGTATGGAGTATGTTTATCTTAGCATGGTGGCTGTAAATATAACTTTTCATTCCTCCTGATTAACATTTTTATAACTATTTGTTTCAAAACACATATGGATCTACTGAATACAGTAGACTGAATTTTCAGCAAGGAGAAATTTATTTATGAAGATGCCAATTTGTTAAAGTTATTTAAAAAAACAGGGTACTGAAATGTCCCAAGTATCCATTTATGTATTTCAATTATTCTATTATTTCTATTATTTTTTACACAAGTAAATGTCTTAGGCTACATTTTATGAAGAAGAAAAATAAGAATGGCGTGTTGTTGTTCATTTTTAGTAGCTTCATTGGTTGAAATTAATCCTGTTTAATTGAAGTATGGCATACCGATATAAAGCTTTTAACCCCTTCCAAATATTCATATTTGAAAATGTATTTTGCTTCTGCATTGTGTATGGTAATGATTTTTTTGCTATGTAATATTTTGTTTTAAGATTGCAGAAATGCAGAAGGAATTGTCTGCTTTAAAACCTAGACTAATTGAAGCAGCAGCAATAACTGATCGTATGATCTTAACAATTGAAAAAGAAAAGAAAGAAGTTGAAACTATTTCTGCTATTGTAAAAAAAGATAAAGTAGTGGCAGATGAACAAGCAGCAATAACACAAGCATTGAAAACTGAGTGTGAAATAGATTTAGCTGAAGCACTTCCTTACCTAGAAGGTAAGTGTTCTTTGCCATTTTTACTCTTTTTTTTTTTGGTCAAGATGTTGGCAATTGGTAAATTATTTTAAATTTATTTAAAATTATTTTAGTTTTTCTATTTAAAAGTTTATTAGGCGATAACAATATATTCAGCTGGATCAAAGTTACCAAAGGCAACTGTATTAGTAACAACCAGTTGTGCAAGTAAGACAATTCCCAATTTCTTTAAAAAGAGAAGGTAGTAATGTAAAATTAGTCAACGAATATTTATGTTGCGGAAAGTTTTTTTTTTTCATCATGTTTATTTGGCAGCTAACTTTAAACAAATCAATGAAATTATACGTTATTCTTTTTCAACTCATTTCTGATATATTGATATATGTATGTACTTACTGTGCGCAAAGAATTTTTCTTTGTGGTTTTGAAGTTGCATGCATAGTCATAAGGTATTGACAATGTTGCAAGAACAATATAGGTATGGTTGAAAAAATATCTGGCAACTGCATATGTCCTGAAACAATTTTGATTCAGGTATAAGTGTTTCAGGCAGGCAAATCTATTTGCCAAGTATCAATGAATGTACTATCCTCCTCCCTCCCTGCCCCAAAGGAAGAAAAAGTGCACCTAGTGCTACAAGCAACTGAACATATTTACCTCTGAAGAAGTAAAAAAAAAATGAAAAGCACTCCACTTGTATTTATATCAGTGGCATGGCAGCTATTCCGTACACTCAATGGTAATTTCCATGCTGAAAACATTGTTTTTGTTTGGAGTCGCACCATGATCACCTGTGCTTCCTGTTGCAGAGGTATAATTTTGCTTCATGTGATCTTGATGCTATACAGTGAGTGGGAGTCGAACTTTAAAGCCATGAGCTAAAATTCCTTGAGCCCTTTTTCTTCTGCCGACCTCCATGGTGGAGTAGTTAGCACAGTGTGCTACGATGCCAAGGGTCCTGAGTTTTACAATGGGGTCGGGAGCTATACTTCTAGGTTTTGAAGTTGGTTTGGTTATCTACTTATCTTCAATAGCTAGAAGGGTACAAGTGAACCTAGAAATATATCTCCCTAAGCTACTCTATGCAGCCACACATCTCCCATGTGCGATGTGTGGTGTTCCCAGTAACAGCGAGTGTTAGGAAGAAGACTTGTTGGTATCTATAGGAACTTTGAGCCTAAAATTTAAATGGTTACTAGTGGAGCACTCGCAGTATTTCACATTCAGGGATGAAATTAGATACAACTCGTTGGAATGACAAATTTATTGGTCATTTGGCCTTAGGACAAGCATCTTGAATTATCACAGGCAAAAACAAACATTTATGTACATGTTTACACTCACAGCACTTAGCTAAGATAACATTCTACTTACAATATCTGGAACTCATCTTTGGTATGGACACAAGCACGTTTTAGTAGACTTGGAGCCCTTTGTTACACACACACTTTTGAACTATAATAGCTCTATTTCTTGGGGGGGAAACCTAATTTGTTGGCATAAAAACACACAATCCCATGCTTCCTGTAGCCTCTCCAAGCTATTGAGGGTACTGGTGATGATGGATGGGTATCCCACTCTTCGATTGAGATGAATTCCTGTCTCTATGTATCTGATTGTTCATTTTATGCAGCCACGTGACCACGTGCAAAATGTTCGTGGCAGGGAGAATCAGCATTTTCCGTTTATACCACTTTTTAGCATGCCCGAATCCTGACTATTGGCATGGATAACTTTTCTGCCTGTTATCTGTCATTTGAGCCCATACTAGGCTTTTGAGGGACTCTGAATCACTATATCGGTAGTTCCCAATGATTTCAGGGCCATTGTGCTCACTCACTATGCTTCTACATAACACGCTACTTGAACACGATCTTTACTCCATGAAAAACTGGTACAGAATAGAATCTAAGATGGCTTCCTACACTCATAATAAAGGAAGTTTTCCATCCAGGCCATGGCGTCATGGCTGGGAAGGCTCCCATTGGCTAACATAAGTCATGGGTAGCTTCATTCAAGCAGTTCCAAGTCTGGCCACAAGGTGTCAGACTAGGATGGAGTTTTTCAACTGTTTGATTGTCTTACTCCAAAAAACATCAATGTTTGGGGTTTCTTAAGCACAGTTATTATAACTGGGGTAAAAGAATGGTATTTTCAAGGAAATGGGGTTATTCTGAACCTACACAAATGTTTGCTTGAAAATACATGAGTATATAAAAATTTTGTATGATAAACAAGTTATAGCACATGGTGCTTTGTATGCAAAATGGCTTGGGCATGTTGGTAACAACTTATTTTGTTCTGGATTGTGGCTTTAACATGATTTTAAGCTGTTGATTAGGGTTTTTAGGCATTACTCTTAATTTCCGCTAATATTGATACTACACAAAATGGCTTCCCATCTCATTTTGGCGCCTTGCACTTGAATGGAATAGTATGGTGCTTTGTTTGTATTTGGGAAAGTATGTCCAATCCTTGATTGGTCATACATAGAATCCCACCCTGGACATGGTTGTTCTTTGTGAGTGTCCCTTCATCAATTTCATCATACCATCACACATCCTTGTCTTCTCAATTAGTCAAAAGTGGCAGAAGAGTGAAGTAAAATGAACCAAATTAAATCAAACCTTTTTCTTCTGTTGTGGAGTTTCAGTTGTTTCTAGTAACCAATGAACAACTTCTAATTATTTATAGAAAACTTTGTGAAAATATATTTGGAACCAAAACATTTCAATGGAAGGACATATGTATGTGGGAAACAAGTAGCGAACTCGATACATTGATAAAATAAAATAAAATCCCAACAGATGGCCTGGATTGGCCACATTGAGAGATGGAAGAAGTAAAAATTGAAACTATTTTCATCCAAACTAAGAAAGAAAAAACATGTGAAGCTGACATGGAAGAAAATCTATGGAAAACTATAGGAAATGAAATTGGAGAAAGCAAGCAGGGAGAATGAAAGTAAAAATAAAACTGTCCAAGACTCACCAAAATTTGTAGATCCATATGAAGAAGAAAGAGAATTGATTAGAATGGAGGTTGTAATGGAACACTTTGTATTTACTCTTTGGTTATACTAAGAATATTATACAGGGTGCCGCAAAACTCTTTCAACAACACTTTGGTGCTGGTAGATATCACAAAAACCAGTAAGTTTTCCCTATAAAGTGTACCTCGAAAGTGCTTAGTTTCTGCGCTATAAGCGATTAAAATCTATCCTGTACATATGCATCCCAACACAGCAAATGCTTGCAATGACATAACTACCAGGGGCGCGTGTTCCTTGCAATTGTTGATATTGCATGATACACGAAACACTCCGTGGCAATGTTGTTAGCACAGCTCGCTACGGCGCCAGGTGTCTCGGGTTTAAATCCTGGCCTAGACATTGGTGTCATTTGTTATTTCATCATATCATCCTCATCTTCGCGATTAACCAAAGGTGGCAGAAAAGTGAATTAAAATAACCAAATAAATCAATCAATTATGGAGATATTTTAGAATAAGTAATCTTGAATTTCAGTCTGCCCATTATTTGTCTTGGTCAGTTTATAAATACTGTCAATGCTTCTTACAACATCGCAAGTACCATTAATGTTTTGGTTTTTGCTCAGGCAAGATTCCCAAGTTCTTTTCAAGTTGTCTCTCTGAACGAGGAACGCTAGTGGCAACCCTGCCACGTGCCCCTGCTAGTTATGTCACAGCAAGTGTTTGCTGTGTTGGGTTGCATATGTACAGGATAGATTTTAAGCGCTTATAGTGCAGAAACTAAGCATTTTCGAGGTAAATGTTATAGGAAAAAGTTACTTGTTTTTATGATATCTACCAGCACCCAAGCGTTGTTGAAAGAGTTTTGCGACACCCTGTATATATATCATTTCATAACTATAGTCTAGTTTAATAGAGATGTATAAATCTTAAAAAAAAATATTAAAATTAAGAGAATTTGTAATATTAATTTAAAAAGTAACATGTAACTTCAGTAACCTTTAATTTGTGTTTCTATTGTTGCAGATGCCTTAAGAGCTTTGAACACTTTGAAACCACAAGATATTACATTTGTTAAATCTATGAAGAACCCTCCTGCTGTAGTGAAGTTGGTATTGGCAGCTGTTTGTGTGATCAGAGGAATAAAAGCAACTAGGGTTTTAGATACAGCAACAGGAAGAATGGTAGGCATCATGTTTATGTTTATTTACTTTCAAGAAATAAAACAAATACTGCCCAAGGAAGCTGATACATTGAATGGGTTGACTCATCATAAAATATTACAGGTTGGGCTCCCAGACTGAACATTGCTGGTTGTGAATTTCCCTTCATCAATTTCATCCCATCATTATTCATGTTTATCACTGAAAGTAGTGAAAAGCGGCAAGAAAGTTAATGAAATAAGAAAAATACAAATCGTTACATAAGATCTTCAAAGAAGGAAATATTTTTAAAAGTTGAAAATTATGACTATCAGGTATTGATCCTAAATTCTTGACAGTACATGCAGATTCTTTTCCCTCTGAACAATGTTGGTTTCAGCACAACTTCATAGTCAATTCTGTTTCTGTAAAAGACAAATAAGATTTTTCATCTTTTACAACTGGCATTTCTTGGTAAATTTGATTAATTTCTCAATGTTAATTATAAACTATATATAAACAGATATGAATTTTTGCCTGATACCAATAAATTACCAATATAAAATGCAATGATACCGATAACTAAAATTCTACTAATTCTACTATTGAAGAGTATGAATAGTTTCTGAATCTCTTTATTTAATGTTTACAACTAGGTGATTGCAGTGGGTTTTGCTTTTGAAAAGAACTGTGTATGTAGATTTTACAAAAATCATGACTGGTTATTTGTTTATACGAGGACTGCTGGAAAAGTTTCTGCAAACTACCACCAACAGTGGCGCTAGTGTTCCGCTATTATAAAAATTGGAAGAATAGACCTTTTATGTTTAAATTATCTTTGATTGTTTGTTTAAGCAAATTCATTTATTTTTCATAGCAGTTTGAAGAAGTAGTTTCGCGTGAGAAATGGGATGAAGCACCATCCAATAGGACTGTGTACAATTGGTTTTCCGAATTCCAGTGTGGTCGCACATTTCTCAGTGATGAATTTCGTGAAGTTCGTCCATCCACGTCTGTTGTTGCCAGTAATGTTGATGCTGTGCATGAAATGATTGAGAGAGATCAGCATGTGACATACAGTAAGGTTCAGGCATCCTTGAACATTGACATGAAAGCAATACATACAATTTTGCATGGTCATCTGAACGTACGGAAACTTTCAAGCTGTTGGATCCCACACAACTTGACTGAAGCTCAAAAACAGGCTCGTGTAAATTGGTGTAAAGAAACAATCAAAAAATCCAACCGATGCAAGTCAAATTTGGTGTACTACATCGTTACAGGGGACGAAACTTGGATTTATTCATACGAACCCAAAACTAAACAGTAATCCACTGTTTGGGTGTTTCAAAGTGAGCCGAAACCATCAAAAGTTGTTCATTCGAGGAGTGCTGCCAAGCAAATGATTGCTTGTTTCTTCGGTTATACCAGACATGTGGCAACAATAGCTTTAGAAGATCGAAGGACTGTAAATGCTGAGTGGTATACAACAATTTGTTTGCCAGAGGTCATCAATGAATTGCGTAAAACAAACCCAAATCGTCGCATTATTCTTCTCCACGACAATGCCAGTTCCCACTCAGCACACCAAAGTGTTGATTTTTGTCCAGTAAAAATGTCGAATTAATGACTCATTGTCCATACTCACCCGATTTATCACCTAATGACTCTTTTTGTTCCCACACATGAAAAGTAAGATGTGTGGTGAGTGATTTGTGTCACCTGAAGCAGCTGTTGATGCATTCCAAACAGCGGTTTCTGAGGTATCAACATTTCAGTGGAAAAATGCTTTCAAAATTGGTTTGAGCATATGCAAAAGTGTATCGATCTTAAGGGTGAATACTTTGAAAAACAATAAAGCCATTCCCAGAATTTCACATGTCTTTTTTCATATTGATTGCAGAAACTTTTCCAGCAGCCCTCGTATTCATAAAAACAAAAATTTGGTGGAGATTTACACTAAATTATACTCTTCATGAATTAATTAGATTTGTAAAATTATGAATAATTTTATCAATTACCTGATACATCAATATGCCTGCATTGATAGAGTGTCAATTGATCTGTTTCATTCCTATTATAAACTATATGAAAAGAATTGCTTGAATGTGAAGAAAATTTGCTTTAAGATAAGCCATGTCAAAATGTAATTCTCAAAAACTAATCTGAGGGAGCATTTTTTAAAAATTGCTTTATTTATTTAATAATTGTGTGTATGTTTCAGTTTGTTTGTTTTTTGCATTATTTTTCGCAGGAAGAAAGACAATTAAGAATAATTATTGTGTAGACAGTTTTAGCTGATGTACTAACTACATTTAGCTAATGCACATTTCACTAAGTACCTGAAATCCAGTTTTGGCGTGTACTTACTGTCATATTTCACCACATCATGTGGTTTCCTCAGGAGATAAGAATAGTTAAAGTTTAAAACATGGGAAGAAGGTAAATTGGGTTAAAAGGGTTAAAATTCAACATAAAAACAATGTAGAGTGTGCCCTGTCACTCCTTCCTACTCAGTCTACTCACAATTCTTACAGCTGTTTTTTTTTTACTTATGTACAATTTCTTTAATATACACAGTGCTCTAAGTAAAAGGGAGGAGGCTGCAGGGGGATATTGTCATCCAAGATAGCAACATTTTTGCAAAGCATCCCCCACCCATCTTATTGTGTCATTAAAGCATAAGAGCATCCCCAAACCTCCCCCAGTTAACCCCAAGGCTTATCTAAACATCCCTCCAGATAACATTTTCTTCTTCAAGTGCTGAATGTACTCACACATTTTTTTGTCAATTTGCAGGTAGATGATTACTGGGCTCCAAGCTTGAAAATGTTGGGAAACATGAATTTCCTGCAGGAGTTGAGGGATTTTGAAAAAGACAATATACCAGCAGCTAACATAGATAAAATTAGAAAGGAATATATTACAAACAAGGACTTCGATCCTAAGATTGTAGCTAAAGCTTCAAGTGCTGCTGAGGGTCTGTGTCAGTGGGTCCGAGCAATGGATGTGTATGATAAAGTGATAAAGGTAAGTTGTTGGTCTCACACAGATGAGAAATTTAAACACTGTCACAGTTTTCTAAAAGTTAAAAATTTATTTCTCTAAATATACAAAATATTCAGTTTATTAGGGTTTGAATTGAATTGAATTGTTGTTTTAAGTCCACTTTGTGCACAGAACGGCTAATCAGGACTGGGCATACAGAATAGACAGATTTAAAGTTACAGGCAAAGTTATCGAGTATACTTTGGTTTGAATAAGTATTTCTACCTTTTCTGGTTTTTACATAATTCCAAAATAATTTTCTTTTAGGTACATATTATATGCCTTTATTATGAGTGTTTTAACTTGTTTTACGAGTATCCTTATATTTAATTGTACTGTTGTTATTGTATCTCATTCTGTTCTTATCCCATGTCGTTCTTTAAGTTCGTCTATCAATAACTTCTCTGGTAAACCAACAAGGCTATTTGTTATTTGCATAGATTTTCTTCATTGATACTGTAAGATTAAATATCAAATTAATATTGTCATTAAAGTACCTTACAGCATCATCCACATTATCCATACTACTAATAGGTGCCCAGTTTACATCACGTAACATTTCGTAGATTCCAAGAAAGTTTGCCTTTCTAAAATTCAGTGATCTGACTGGGTTACTTTCTCTAATATTTGTTGATTGTGCAAAATGTAGAATCATTACTAATGCTGGGTGGTGTGCATCCTCCTTAACAAAAGGGAGTTTTTCTCTGTTAATAGTAGCATTATCATACACGTTAACTAAGATTAAATCCAGTGTTCTATTATTATGATTTTATATGTTGTTTAATGAGCGTAAGCCATGTAGACTCAAAAAGTTATCAAGGGCCCTCTAGCACGGTCCACCTACTTGCAGATTGTAACTTGATGGATTGATTGATTTAGTTTATGTTACTTCACGTTTTGTGCCTCTTGGCTAATTTGCGAAGATGGGGATGAATGATGAAATGATGAAAAATTGATGAATGGACATTCACAAACAACTATGCCAGATCAGGATTTGAACCTGGGATCCTTGGCATCGCAGCATGATGTGCTAACCACTCCGCCACAGGGTCCGGCAGATTGTAACTCGAATCCGAGATTTGTGGCAGATTAAAATCACCAATAGTAGTATTGTTGGCATTATGGAATTCTTTATAATTTTCAAACACATTATAAAAATGCATATAACTATCAATTGTTGAGGAAGAGGTAAAGTACACAGCCTCTATATAGTATACCTTATTTTGCAAATTCATTCTTACACCCAAGACATCGAAATTATCATCTAAAATAACATTCCTGAATGTAATGCTTTGCCTCACTGCTATTATTACTCCAACTCCTCTATTTCAGTCTTTCTTATCGTGACGATTTATTTTGTAATTATCACTAAACAACTCATTACTAAAAACACTCTCATGTAACCAGGTTTCTTTAATAATAAAAAAAGGTAAAGTGCTCCCCTGTGCTTAGCACCATGCCATGAAGACGTATAGGGGGTGTGGGGGTAACGCCCCACACTGTCTTGATCCGGTCATGAGTGGGGGTGATGTGATCAGCACCATGCCCCTGACTGCCTTTACCCCCCAGGGTTTCCCCCAGGTACCCATGTCATTCGATGCTGGGTGGGTGCCAGGGCCGCTTCCAATGTTAGAAAAGCTCCCGGATTTGAACCAGCCGGGGGTCAAACCCGGGACCTTGAGCATGGTAGTCAGACACGTTACCGACTGAGCCACAGCGGCCACTTTCTTTAATAATAACTATGTCATAGCCATTTGTAACATTGTATACATAGGATTCTCAAGTCTTCGTGTTAAGCCCCCTTACATTTTAATAATAAACTGTTATGTTACCAGTAGTTATCATTTGGAAATAATTAGAAGTAGTGACATCAATTTAAGTTAGATATGTCTTCAAGCGTTCTTAAAATATACACATTTCTCTCTCCCTCATGTGGGAACCTTGCAGAAAGAGACTACAATCGGCTCTCATTTCTACGACCCCAGATAAAACTACCCTCTCGAAGTAATGACCCTTTTCCCAGGAACCATGAAAAATTAAAGGAAATCGGCCAAAAAATGCATTTTTTTGCACTCATTTTAATCACACTCATTCCCTTCACAAGCACTCTACAGCTCGCAAGTGTGTCTGATCTAAAAATAGACACCACCACACCACGCTTGAGTGATATCCAATAGCACTTGACCTCTTCCCTCCCCTCCCCCAAGCATGTCAATGTTACCCTGCACCCCGTGACCACTACCCAAGGTGCCAGGCTTGTTTTCCTATTGTGATATCGCTTGCTATTGGATACGCGAGAAGAGGAGATCGAATGTGCTTGGATGTTATTTTAAATCGAACTTGACTTGATTCCTTGTCCTAAGAGCTGCTGACAACTTGGGGAACTGGGTGGGGGTGGGGGGGGGGGACCGGCTGAAATGACTGCTGGACTTGTAGTAGCCAACAACTTCTGGTAACCACTTTCATTCAAAACGTGTTCTTTGTTCCCTGTAACACTTCATAAAAAAGCGAAACTGTTACATATAATGAAAGCCACATACGCCAACTAAAGATCATCAACCTGCTTAATGCTTTGTCATCCAGGTTTCCGCAAAAGTTTACTTCAATCTTACGTGCATCATAACTCCCGTTTCCCACTTCATACGTTTTCCTAAGTGTACTGATGTCATATAATATTTGCTAAAAAAGTGTTCCGTTGGCAGAGTGACTTCTCCCTCTTTTTATGTCAGCAATGTGTGGGATTAGGAGGGGGGGGGGATGAGCCTTGCCGATTGTTTCAGCCACAATTTTCTTGCTCGTGTTTGCACATGGGGTGATTACAGGCGAGGGTGGAAGTGGACCCCTCTTCCTTTCCTTTGACATCTAAAATGTAGCAACTAGTTCTGGATAGATTCTTGAAAACAAACAAAAAACATAGGACATGTAAAAAAAGTGACCCCTCCCCTTCCCAGCTCATTCTCCGCCACTGGTGTGCACGGCAATGTGATAATTGCAGAATTCAGGTCCTTTTTTTTTTATTATTATTCCGTTGTCTGTTGCATGGTAAAACGTAAAACAAGGGTCATATTTTTCTTCTTCGCCCTGCTGATAAAAGTTCAGTCTTCGAGAGTTGTGTTATATTTAAAATGCCGAGGATTATCTCTTCCGCCACCTGTTCTTCGAACTTCCTTTTTCAGGCTGGATTACAATCAGTGTGGTATTTAAGAAATTTCCAGTGGGGGAAATTCTACTGACTGTCTAGGGACAGCATGAGATAATGACTTTATGCCATATAACATTTCCCCCCCCCACAGATAAAATTTATCAAGCAGAGGGGGGACACAAGTACCCAGAGGTGGGGAAATACCCCATCCCCCCTACAAATACCACCCTGATTACAATTCATGTTGAGGAAGAGTTTGGACTGCTCCCTAAAATGGGGGAGGGGATGAATATGAAGTTGGTTAAAGCAAAGAAAACGTGACTTTTTTTACGATGTATTTTACAAAGCTGAACCAGAACGAAATTTACAGTCCAGTTTTATTTTTTTTTTATTTTGTGTGTCTCCTGAGAGATCTTATCTTACCAGTTAATCTTGTAACAGACAATGCTGTAGTAGACCCAAAAAACAATGTCCATTGTGCCAAATATCTCCCGACTTTTGCTGGAGCCAGTGTGACTGGTGTCAAGATTCTTCGAGTTTCGCTTGCAATAAACAAGAGATTGTTTTCCTTTCCATAGGTCTCAGTGCAAACGGGTTTCTCATGAACTAGAATTGTAAGAATTTCGTGGAACAGCAACGACTGTGCACAATTAAAAGAAAATAACATTATTTTAATTTTTTTGTGTGAAAACGTTTTCATGTTCTATTTTCCTTCTCACAACATGCATCCTGTGCATAACAGGTTGTATAACTACCAGGATAAATTGTATTACCGTCTCTAAGGAATCTTTGTGTCCATTTGAGCTCCGTTTAAGCTGATAATTAGTGCAAATTCCAATAACGACCCTTTTCCCAGGAACTGTGAAAGGTCATTGTATCGAGAGTTGACTGTATGTTTTTTGTCCTCTTTCATTTTTACTATGTCTAATGTAATGAATTCAGAGAAAATGGGGTGAGTTTTCTCCATTTCCAAGAAGTTATTTTTGTATTTCATGTAGTACAACTGAAAGTGTTAAGTGTCACATTAAGACCAAACTGCAGATTGATGGTGCTTGTGTGGTTTGGTGTTCTTAGTATTTAAACATTTCAAATAGTACAAATGAAGAAGGTTTGATTGCCTTCACCTGCAGGCACAGATCATGTTTAACATACAGAAGAATATTAACTGCTGTAACAAGCATTTTGGAAGCAAATATCTTCAAAATTATTCATTTATACAACTTACAAACTCATGAATTATGTACCATGCTTCTAAGAAAATTATTAAATTAATTAAATTTTAGTGTTATTCATTCCTTTCTTTGTCAAACCTGGATTTCACCAAGTTTCGTCAGACCGTAGGTGCACTTAAGGTGGGGGTCAGAACTCTCCTTTGAACATAATTTTCCGTGAATATTATTATTATGCTCAATTTTCCTACCCACAATGCATGCAAAATGCATTTCGAGCAGCTAAACCTCCATCTTAAAATTCCCATCTATAACATAATATTTTAATTAAAATAGAAAAAAATATTAGAAAAATATAAAGTGCTAATCTGCTACCTCAAACAGAGAGTTGACATTGTTTGTTGGAGCTATACATCATAATACCAGATATACACTACTATAGCAAGTGTTTAATTCAAATAAACTGTTAGTTTAAACATTCTTAATTAATAAGAACACTGACTTGCATGTAAACTACCAGACATGCAAGTTATTTGCCTGTTTTATTAAAGGATAGAGCTAGAAAGTTGTCTAAAATGAATTATGAGTTGTCTGCTTATAAGATGGAATTGTTAGATATTACAGGATCAATTTAATAATGGTGGATTGTACTGTACTTACTGGAATACTTTTCTTCGTGTATCTCTCTGAAGCCATTTGCATTGACTTGCAAGACAGAAGAGACTTGTAATAAAGAGAATAAACTTAAAGATGGCAATATATATCATGCCATTAAAATACTCACCAAAATTTCTGCCAGAACTCGATGATAGGTAGAAATTAACCTGAAAGAAAGAGAACAAGCTTTAATGAAGAGAATAAACTTAAAGATGGCAACGTGTCTGTCTGAAAAGAAGACAATGCAACACTGCCAACCACTAGATGACTCATTCAAGTGTTCATCTAGAGGTCGGCTACTTTCCCCTTCCCACCAACCCTTATAGTAGAACCCACTCTCAAGGTAAGCACTGGAAGCATCCAGACGTTAACGGGTCACCTGTCTTCTTGTGGACAACCGGAAATAAGAATATCAAAATATTAAAAATACTCACCAAAATTCCACCCAGAACTCAAAGATGGACACTGTGTTAGAAATTAACCTGAAAAAGAGAGAAAATACTTTAATAAACAGAATAAACTTAAAGGTGACAACATGTCTGTGTGAAAAGAAGACATTGCAACACTGCCAACCCCTACATAAACAATTCCAGTGTTCATCTAGAGATCGGCTACTTTTCCCCCTTCCCACCAATCCTTATAGTAGACCCCAGTCTCAAGGTGAGCGCTGGAAGCATCCAGACGTTAACAGGTCACCTGTCTTCTTGTTCGGACACACACCCTGAAATAAGAATATCAAAATTATGACGGTATGGGTCATAACGATACTCCTTAAAGAAATTAATTTTTGTTTGGTATTCAGTGACAAAATTACTTGCATGTTATTCATGGAATGTACACTTAATTAGAAGAGTACACGAGAGGTGTCACTAGCTTGCAGGTATAACCGATGTAATTCCGAATTTTCTCACGACATGTCATTCTATTGCTCCAGTAAAAGAAAGACTTTGCATTTATCACACAAAACTATCTAAAAACTAAATTACCATTAAATAAATTATACTCTACAATCAAATACTTTAATGTATTATGTATCATGTTGTGTTGTTGGCACACCACTAATAATCATTAACTTTGTTAAAAAAATATTGTGTTTCTGCGACCGTACGAACTGCAGAAGTGAAGTGCGTAAGTGAAACGGAAACGGAAGTGCAATTAGAATGGAGGAACGAGGATAGCTGGTCGGAAGAAAAAGGATGCCTGGTGTCAGCACGTTTCGGCTTCACACAGTGGAGAAATGTATCTCCGAACGGATGTTTAAAGTAAAAAAAATGCATGTCTTTAGCATCAAAATATGCAGCAGCAGTCTGGAAAAGTCACACATGTTGTTTCTGGAGCAGAATTAGACCCTGAAGGTTGATAGGAGCGACTTTTCACAGTAGCTATCTACTTTATTGTGAGTCCCAGCAATGGCTACGTAAGTAGAAGTGATATTTTACCCAAGTGAATTTGGAAAAAATTCACGGTGGTGACGCTTGGTTTATTCTCTCGAGGAGCACGGTAGTAATACCACTACTTTAAGCATATTGAATATTGTTGCATGCAAGTGTGTGCTTCGTTTGTTTGAAGTGTGTTTGCATAAAGCTTCGCAAACCACGCCGTTGGTATGTGGCAGTGATGATGCCATTTGCATTGTAGGATGTGTTTGTATAAATAAAGGCCTGATTTGACACGTAACTATAGATAAAAGTTCTTCGGAGCTACTTCTCATATGAGATCATTCATTTACGTACGTGGGAAAACATTATAATGGTAAAAATCTGACCACGTCACGTGACATATAGTGAACAAAGATAAAAGAAAGGGAAATTATTAGTTGTTCATTCCTTTGGTGAACATTCAGGTGTGGTTTGTGATGAATCAATAAGGTTGTCAGCATCATGTTAATGGTCAGTACTCAGTTCGATTCTTATTTGTTTTACATTCTCTTTATTTTTTGTTCAGCATGCCCAGTTTGTATGAGAAATAATTGAGCAAGATTTTGCAATAGGTGTTGATACTAAATAGAAGTCAAATATTATGTATGAGGTGGCTGAATAATGCCATTAAATTGTGTTTGTGATTCAAACTAACAGGCGAAAGGTTGTAACGACTGGCAAGGTACACTTGAGTGAATAGGTATTGGTGGTGAAAATTGTAACCTGAGATTTTCTTTATGAATGCAGATATATGAAAGTATATTGCATTAGGATAATAATAATATATTAGGATTATAATAAATTTAGTTAGTTTACTACCCTATACATCTTGACCTTGGGAGTAATTCATAACAGTGTGTTTACATGTACTAATCTCTAATCTTTCTTTCAGTTGGGGGGAGTTCAGTGCTAGCAGTGGTCGCATGAAAGTTGATTGCACTGTGAAATGGTAGTAGAATAAAAGTGGCTTCACAATAAGGAAAGAAAGGGGAGGTAGCACTTGTACTTCTCTTATTCATATTCTAATGTTAGCTACGTGACCTTGCCATCTCATATTATGTGAAGTTTTGTCTCTAGTGAATCTTTTTTTTTATTTTGGGTGTTTCTACAATAATCAAAAAATAAGGGAATTCATTGTCCAAGAAGAGTCAGATGGTTTGGGGTGTGTAAGCTCACTTAAGGAAGGGTAACTAAGTGTATAATGTACTGGATGAAATTGAGGGTTGAGCGAAGAGTCGGCAACACACCATCAGTTACTAACAGACAACATTACCTTGCTTAAAATACAGGGTGCCCATAAGTCCTACCTTTTAAATTAGAAAATATTTTTTTCGTTGGTGAGATTTATAAAAGGCTTGTTCAAGGATAAAAATACTTGATCTCTAAGGGTGTGATACCAGTGGATTCTTAATTTGATTTTCGTTTACATTAATAGTGAGGGTTTCTTATTAATTCCTTTGCTGCTCAACTACAACTGGAGCTCCTAGTACCGCAGGCGAGACGTACGAAGGGCCTTTTCTTTGAAAATTTCAAAATTGTTATTTTAAGGGTGGAGTCTGGGATTAAGGTTTGGGGGTATTTTGTGGTGCCATTGTCAGAGTGTTGACCACAACATTAGCACACCGTCAAAATATTAAAAATACTCACCAAAATTCCACCCAGAACTCAAAGATGAACACTGTGTTAGAAATTAACCTGAAAAAGAGAGAAACTAGTTTAATAAACAGAATAAACTTAAAGGTGGCAACATGTCTGTCTGAAAAGAAGACATTGCAACACTGCCAACCCCTAGATAAACAATTCCAGTGTTCATCTAGAGATCGGCTACTTTCCCCTTCCCACCAATCCTTATAGTAGACCCCAGTCTCAAGGTGAGCGCTGGAAGCATCCAGACGTTAACAGGTCACCTGTCTTCTTGTTCGGACAGACACCCTGAAATAAGAATATCAAAATTATGACGGTATGGGTCATAACGATACTCCTTAAAGAAATTAATTTTTGTTTGATATTCAGTGACAAAATTACTTGCGTGTTATTCATGGAATGTACACTTAATTAGAAGAGTACACGAGAGGGGTCACTAGCTTGCAGGTATAACCGATGTAATTCCGAATTTTCTCACGACATGTCATTCTATTGCTCCAGTAAAAGAAAGACTTTGCATTTATCATACAAAACTATCTAAAAACTAAATTACCATTAAATAAATTATACTCTACAATCAAATACTTTAATGTATTATGTATCATGTTGTGTTGTTGTCACACCACTAATAATCATTAACTTTGTTAAAAAAAATATTGTGTTTCTGTGACCGTACGAACTGCAGAATTGAAGTGCGTAAGAGGAATGGAAACGGAAGTGCAATTAGAATGGAGGAACGGAAATGGAAACTGCAAAGTAGCAGGGATGGAGGAACGAGGATAGCTGGTCGGAAGAAAAAGGATGCCTGGTGTCAGCACGTTTCGGCTTCACACAGTGGAGAAATGTATCTCCGAACGGATGTTTAAAGTAAAAGAAATGCATGTCTTTAGCATCAAAATATGCAGCAGCAGTCTGGAAAAGTCACACATGTTGTTTCTGGAGCAGAATTAGACCCTGAAGGTTGATAGGAGCAACTTTTCACAGTAGCTATCTACTTTATTGTGAGTCCCAGCAATGGCTACGTAAGTAGAAGTGATATTTTACCCAAGTGAATTTGGAAAAAATTCACGGTGGTGACGCTTGGTTTATTCTCTCGAGGAGCACGGTAGTAATACCACTACTTTAAGCATATTGAATATTGTTGCATGCAAGTGTGTGCTTCGTTTGTTTGAAGTGTGTTTGCATAAAGCTTCGCAAACCACGCCGTTGGTATGTGGCAGTGATGATGCCATTTGCATTGTAGGATGTGTTTGTATAAATAAAGGCCTGATTTGACACGTAACTATAGATAAAAGTTCTTCGGAGCTACTTCTCATATGAGATCATTCATTTACGTACGTGGGAAAACATTATAATGGTAAAAATCTGACCACGTCACGTGACATATAGTGAACAAAGATAAAAGAAAGGGAAATTATTAGTTGTTCATTCCTTTGGTGAACATTCAGGTGTGGTTTGTGATGAATCAATAAGGTTGTCAGCATCATGTTAATGGTCAGTACTCAGTTCGATTCTTATTTGTTTTACATTCTCTTTATTTTTTGTTCAGCATGCCCAGTTTGTATGAGAAATAATTGAGCAAGATTTTGCAATAGGTGTTGATACTAAATAGAAGTCAAATATTATGTATGAGGTGGCTGAATAATGCCATTAAATTGTGTTTGTGATTCAAACTAACAGGCGAAAGGTTGTAACGACTGGCAAGGTACACTTGAGTGAATAGGTATTGGTGGTGAAAATTGTAACCTGAGATTTTCTTTATGAATGCAGATATATGAAAGTATATTGCATTAGGATAATAATAATATATTAGGATTATAATAAATTTAGTTAGTTTACTACCCTATACATCTTGACTTGGAGTAATTCATAACAGTGTGTTTACATGTACTAATCTCTAATCTTTCTTTCAGTTGGGGGGAGTTCAGTGCTAGCAGTGGTTGCATGAAAGTTGATTGCACTGTGAAATGGTAGTAGAATAAAAGTGGCTTCACAATAAGGAAAGAAAGGGGAGGTAGCACTTGTACTTCTCTTATTCATATTCTAATGTTAGCTACGTGACCTTGCCATCTCATATTATGTGAAGTTTTGTCTCTAGTGAATCTTTTTTTTTATTTTGGGTGTTTCTACAATAATCAAAAAATAAGGGAATTCATTGTCCAAGAAGAGTCAGATGGTTTGGGGTGTGTAAGCTCACTTAAGGAAGGGTAACTAAGTGTATAATGTACTGGATGAAATTGAGGGTTGAGCGAAGAGTCGGCAACACACCATCAGTTACTAACAGACAACATTACCTTGCTTAAAATACAGGGTGCCCATAAGTCCTACCTTTTAAATTAGAAAATATTTTTTTCGTTGGTGAGATTTATAAAAGGCTTGTTCAAGGATAAAAATACTTGATCTCTAAGGGTGTGATACCAGTGGATTCTTAATTTGATTTTCGTTTACATTAATAGTGAGGGTTTCTTATTAATTCCTTTCCGCCCAACTACAACTGGAGCTCCTAGTACCGCAGGCGAGACGTACGAAGGGCCTTTCTTTGAAGATTTCAAAATTGTTATTTTAAGGGTGGAGTCTGGGATTAAGGTTTGGGGTCTTTTGTGGTGCCATTGTCAGAGTGTTGACCACACCATTAGCACACTGTCAAAATATTAAAAATACTCACCAAAATTCCACCCAGAACTCAAAGATGGACACTGTGTTAGAAATTAACTTGAAAAAGAGAGAAACTAGTTTAATAAACAGAATAAACTTAAAGGTGGCAACATGTCTGTCTGAAAAGAAGACATTGCAACACTGCCAACCCCTAGATAAACAATTCCAGTGTTCATCTAGAGATCGGCTACTTTCCCCTTCCCACCAGCCCTTACAGTAGACCCCAGTCTCAAGGTGAGCGCTGGAAGCATCCAGATGTTAACAGGTCACCTGTCTTCTTGTCTGATAGGCACCCTGAAATAAGAATATCAAAATATTAAAAATACTCACTAAAATTCCAGCGAAAACTCGAAGATAATTGTGGTGGTAAAAATTAACTTGAAAAAGAGATCAAACTTGTATAGAATGAAATGAGAGATGGTAACAAGTCTACCTGAGATAAGAAACTGTGAATGATATCTCAACACTACAGAGATTTTGCCGCAAAGTGCCAAGCAGCATGCAACACTTGTCATGTCAGTGTGAAATCTCCTTTATGGTAAAATCTACTCCCAGGGTGCATCCATATATCAAGTGGCTCACAGGTCATAACACTGCCTCTCTTCCAAGTAGACAGAAATTAACATTTAAGGAAATTTTGACATACAAACATGAAAAGATGTGGTAACCAAAAGTCAACATAAAGCCCAGAATTCTTTCATAAGGGGAGTGGGGATATTTGTTTGATATAAAGAGCTTAAAAATTGAAATCGT